>NC_091171.1:36139963-36174963 GCF_040958095.1 Procambarus clarkii
TGAAGGCTAGACCCTAGGAGTCCCTGAAGGCTAGACCCTAGGGTCCCCTGAAGGCTGGACCCTAGGGTCCCCTGAAGGCTAGACCCTAGGGTCCCTGAAGGCTAGACCCTAGGGTCCCTGAAGGCTAGACTCTAGGGTTCCCTGAAGGCTAGACCCTAGGGTCCCTGAAGGCTAGACCCTAGGGTCCCTGAAGGCTAGACCCTAGGGTCCCTGAAGGCTAGACCCTAGGGTCCATCAGTGCTCAGCTCCAACATTAACTAGAGCCCGCTCTCTCCTGTGTTCCACTCCGTAAGAAACGCGACCGTTTTGTCCTGTCAGAAACGTATAAAAATTCAACTGTTATTCCTAACTATAAACGATAGCACCCACACAACCCACCTAACCTATCGAGACCAAAGCATAGGACAACGTCAATTTTACGGTGCTTTAGTTAGTTTCTAATGCGTCGCATTTCGAACGCACTGGTCGACTCCGTAAAAAAAAAAAAAAGCTACGTGTTGAAGAGAAGGGTACTATTAGGAGAAAGCGCCAAGTCATTATGACTATGTAGCACTGGGAAGGGATCAGGATAAGGATTTGGGATGGGACGGGGGGGGGGGAAAGGAATGGTGCCCAACCACTTGGATATTCGGGGATTGAACTCCGACCTGCGTGAAGTGAGACGGTCGCTCTACTGTGTTGAATGCGAGAAAAGGGTTAAGAGTCATTATCAGGTAAATAAATTATCTCCCCACTAACTGACACAACCACTTGGGCTGGACGGTAGAGCGACGGACTCGCTTCATGCAGGTCGGCGTTCAATCCCCGACCGTCCATAAGTGGTTGGGCACCATTCCTTTCCCCCGTCTCATTCCTAATCCTTATCCTGACCCCTTCCAAGTACTATATAGTCGAAATGGCTTGGCACATTCCCTTGATAATTCCCTCCCTCCCCACTAACTGCTATCAACCACCTCGATAAGACGGAGGACACCGGTATACTGGGGATATATTGGCTCTGTAATTACGATGGGTCACCAGGAATAACCTTGGTTGTACTCTAGTGGTCACTTAATCCTTTCTTTTTGGGTTTGTTTGTGTGCACGTATTGGTGATATTGTGTTTGTGATTGGTTAGTGATGCGTTATGAGAACCCGGTCGTTAGGTTAGGTTGAGTTGGGTTGGGTTAGGTTAGGCTGGGTTAGGTTCGGTTAGGTTCGGTTATAAGTGCTTTGCAACATAATCAGATGGAGCTTAATATTTGGTTGAACTTCCTTCTTGCAAAAATTATAGAACCTCCTATTATTTTTAATGAAAATCATAATTTTTGATTATGATTTTCATAATTAAAACACACACACACACACACACACACACACACACACACACACACACACACACACACACACACACACACACACACACAGGAACTACCTAACAGGAAGGAGCCAAAGAGTTACGGTAAGGGGCGAGAAGTCGGACTGGCGAACAGTAACAAGTGGAGTACCATAAGGATCGGTGCTGGGACCAATTCTATTTCTTGTATATGTTAACGACATGTTTACAGGCGTAGAGTCCTACATGTCGATGTTTGCGGATGACGCAAAGTTGATGAGAAGAGTTGTGACATATGAGGATTGCAGGATCCTCCAAGAGGACCTGAACAGGTTGCAGAGATGGTCAGAGAAATGGCTACTGGAATTCAACACGAGCAAATGTAAAGTTATGGAAATGGGACTAGGAGATAGGAGACCAAAGGGACAGTACACAATGAAGGGGAACAGCCTACCTGTAACGACGCGTGAAAGAGACCTGGGGGTGGACGTAACACCTAATCTATCTCCTGAGGCACATATAAATAGGATAACGACAGCAGCGTACTCTACACTGGCAAAAGTTAGAACATCATTCAGAAACCTAAGTAAGGAGGCATTTAGGGCGCTTTACACTGCCTACGTAAGGCCAGTCTTAGAGTATGCCGCCTCATCATGGAGTCCCCATCTGAAGAAGCATATAATGAAACTGGAAAAGGTTCAGAGGTTTGCAATGAGACTCGTCCCAGAGCTACGAGGGATGGGGTATGAGGAGCGCCTGAAGGAACTGTGCCTTACGACACTATAAAGAAGAAGGGAGAGGGGGGACATGATAGGAACGTATAAGATACTCAGAGGGATTGACAGAGTGGACATAGACGAAATGTTCACACGGAATAGTAACAGAACGAGGGGACATGGATGGAAGCTTGAAACTCAGATGAGTCACAGAGATGTTAGGAAGTTTTCTTTTAGCGTGAGAGTAGTGGGAAAATGGAATGCACTTCAGGAACAGGTTGTGGAAGCAAATACTATTCATAATTTTAAAACCAGGTATGATAGGGAAATGGGACAGGAGTCATTGCTGTAAACAACCGATGCTCGAAAGGCGGGATCCAAGAGTCAATGCTCGATCCTGCAGACACAACTAGGTGAGTACACACACAAACACACACACACACACACACACACACACACACACACACACACACACACACACACACACACACACACACACACACACACACACACACACACATAGGATGACTGGGGTCGCACCTTGAGGAGGAATGTGAGACACTAAACAAGAGCTTCCATGTGCCCAGGAAATGCTTGAGGACGGAATGGGATGCTGCGGCTAGGGAAAGCGAGAGGCTGAAGACGTCGGGATAGGAAACAAATGAGAGGAACGATCCGTGGCGTGGTGGATAGGTACGGACGTCCATGGATACATATATATGTATACATACACGTTTTGGTAAATTCGACGGATATTCATTTTTTTTAAGTTTATTTATAGAGTGGTAGAAAATAATAATGTAAAATTAATATTAAAATATTTATTTTTTGTTCATTTTCAAAAATGAAAAATTGAAACAAAATGACATTCATTTACTCATTGATAACCAATGATACATTTTCCTCTGACCTGCATGGACAGAGGGGTAGACATCTGTCCTCCATGGACAGGGGGTAGACATCTGTCCTCCATGGGCAGGGGGTAGACATTTGTCCTCCATGGACAGGGGGCTAGACATCTGTCCTCCGTGGACAGGGGGTAGACATTTGTCCTCCATGGACAGGGGGGGTAGACATCTGTCCTCCGTGGACAGGGGGTAGACATTTGTCCTCCATGGACAGGGGGTAGACATCTGTCCTCCATGGACAGGGGGTAGACATCTGTCCTCCGTGGGCAGGGGGTAGACATTTGTCCTCCATGGACAGGGGGGTAGACATCTGTCCTCCATGGACAGGGGTAGATATCTGTCCTCCATGGACAGGGGTAGACATCTGTCCTCCATGGACAGGGGGGTAGACATCTGTCCTCCATGGACAGGGGTAGACATCTGTCCTCCGTGGACAGGGGTAGACATCTGTCCTCCATGGACAGGGGTAGACATCTGTCCTCCGTGGACAGGGGGTAGACATTTGTCCTCCGTGGACAGGGGGGTAGACATCTGTCCTCCATGGACAGGGGTAGATATCTGTCCTCCATGGACAGGGGGTAGATATCTGTCCTCCATGGACAGGGGGGTAGACATTTGTCCTCCATGGACAGGGGGGTAGATATCTGTCCTCCATGGACAGGGGGGTAGACATTTGTCCTCCATGGACAGGGGGGTAGACATTTGTCCTCCATGGACAGGGGGGTAGACATTTGTCCTCCATGGACAGGGGGTAGATATCTGTCCTCCATGGACAGGGGGGTAGACATTTGTCCTCCATGGACAGGGGGGTAGATATCTGTCCTCCATGGACAGGGGGGGGGGGTAGTCATCTGTCCTCCATGGACAGGGGGTAGACATCTGTCCTCCATGGACAGGGTGGTAGATATCTGTCCTCCATGGACAGGGGGGTAGACATCTGTCCTCCATGGACAGGGGGGTAGACATTTGTCCTCCATGGACACGGGGGTAGACATCTGTCCTCCATGGACAGGGGGGTAGACATCTGTCCTCCATGGACAGGGGGGTAGACATCTGTCCTCCATGGACAGGGGGGTAGACATCTGTCCTCCATGGACAGGGGGGTAGACATCTTTTCCTCCATGGACAGGGGGGTAGACATCTGTCCTCCATGGACAGGGGGGGTAGACATCTGTCCTCCATGGACAGGGGGGTAGACATCTGTCCTCCATGGACAGGGGGGGGTAGTCATCTGTCCTCCATGGACAGGGGGTAGACATCTGTCCTCCATGGACAGGGGGGTAGACATTTGTCCTCCATGGACAGGGGGGTAGATATCTGTCCTCCATGGACAGGGGGTAGACATCTGTCCTCCATGGACAGGGGGGTAGACATCTGTCCTGCATGGACAGGGGGTAGATATCTGTCCTCCATGGACAGGGGGTAGATATCTGTCCTCCATGGACAGGGGGTAGATATCTGTCCTCCATGGACAGGGGGGGTAGATATCTGTCCTCCATGGACAGGGGGTAGATATCTGTCCTCCATGGACATGGGGGTAGATATCTGTCCTGCATGGACATGGGGGTAGATATCTGTCCTGCATGGACAGGGGGTAGATATCTGTCCTCCATGGACAGGGGGTAGACATCTGTCCTCCATGGACAGGGGGTAGATATATGTCCTCCATGGACAGGGTGGTAGACATCTGTCCTCCATGGACAGGGGGTAGATATCTGTCCTCCATGGACAGGGGGGTAGACATCTGTCCTCCATGGACAGGGTGGTAGACATCTGTCCTCCATGGACAGGGGGGTAGACATCTGTCCTCCATGGACAGGGGGGTAGACATCTGTCCTCCATGGACATGCCTCCATGGTCCATGCCGGAACAACCGTGGACATCTTCAAGAGAAAACTGGACGGTTTTCTAAGAGAAGTTCCGGATCAGCCGGGCTGTGGTGGGTACGTGGCCCTGCGGGCCGCTCCAAGCAACAGCCTGGTGGACCAAACTCTCACAAGTCGAGCCTGGCCTCGGGCCGGGCTTGGGGAGTAGAAGAACTCCCAGAACCCCATCAACCAGGTATCAACCAGGTATCAACCAGGACAGGGTGGTAGACATCTGTCCTCCATGGACCGGGGGTAGATATCTGTCCTCCATGGACAGGGGGGTAGACATCTGTCCTCCATGGACTGGGGATAGACATCTGTCCTCCATGGACAGGGGATAGACATCTGTCCTCCATGGACAGGGGATAGACATTTGTCTTCCATAGACAGGGGGTAGATATCTGTCCTCCATGGACAGGGGGGTAGACATCTGTCCTCCATGGACAGGGGGGTAGACATCTGTCCTCCATGGACAGGGGGGTAGACATCTGTCCTCCATGGACAGGGGATAGACATCTGTCCTCCATGGACAGGGGGTAGACATCTGTCCTCCATGGACTGGGGATAGACATCTGTCCTCCATGGACAGGGGATAGATATCTGTCCTCCATGGACAGGGGATAGACATCTCTCCTCCATGGACAGGGGGGTAGACATCTGTCCTCCATGGACAGGGGGGTAGACATCTGTCCTCCATGGACAGGGGGGTAGATATCTGTCCTCCATGGACAGGGGGTAGACATCTGTCCTCCAAAGTACACTGTACCGTGAAGTTGGTTATTCAGCTTCCTTCCCCAGAAGGTGATTGACGTTCTGGGCGATAATTTAGAGGAAAGAGACAAGAAATAAGAACAACAGACTGAGCGCAAACAATCCCAAATCCTTATCCTGATCCCTTCCAAGTGCTATATATAGTCGTAATGGCTTGGTGGTTTCTCATGATAATTCCCTCCCCTCTCAAGAGGGCTGCTGGCAACATTCGAGGTTTTTTCAAAGCGTTCCGTTTGGTTTTGAGAGAGTTCTTCATGAACAAGTTGGTGGTGTTCACGCTCCTAAAGTGAGAACCACCAAACTTATAACATATTTTTCCTATATTAAATATTAACTTTTCAGTTGTTCTAATATTTTTTTTTTTTTGCATTTTCAGGTAAATAACAGCTTGGATGACGACCATTACTAAGGATGATCTCAGTATCTCTTTATCTCAACACCGGGTATGTGTACTGTTGTAGTGTGTGTGTGTGTGTGTGTGTGTGTGTGTGTGTGTGTGTGTGTGTGTGTGTACTCACCTAATTGTACTCACCTAATTTTGCTTGCGGGGGTTGAGCTCTGGCTCTTTGGTCCCGCCTCTCAACCGTCAATCAACTGGTGTACAGATTCCTGAGCCTATTGGGCTCTATCATATCTACATTTGAAACTGTGAATGGAGTCAGCCTCCACCACATCACTTCCTAATGCATTCCATTTGCTAACTACTCTGACACTGAAAAAGTTCTTTCTAACGTCTCTGTGGCTCATTTGGGTACTCAGCTTCCACCTGTGTCCCCTTGTTCGCGTCCCACCAGTGTTGAAAAGTTCGTCCTTGTTTACCCGGTCGATTCCCCTGAGGATTTTGTAGGTTGTGATCATGTCCCCCCTTACTCTTCTGTCTTCCAGTGTCGTGAGGTGCATTTCCCGCAGCCTTTCCTCATAACTCATGCCTCTTAGTTCTGTGTGTGTGTGTGTGTGTGTGTGTGTGTGTGTGAGTGTGTGTGTGTGTGTGTGTGTGTGTATGTGTGTGTGTGTACTCACCTCACCTAATTGTACTCACCTAATTGGGCTTGCGGGGGTTGAGCTTTGTCTCTTTGGTCCCACCTCTCAACTGTCAATCAACTGGTGTACAGATTCCTGAGCCTACTGGGCTCTATCATATCTACATTTGAAACTGTGTATGGAAGTGATGTGATGGAGCCTCCATCACATCACTTCCTAGTGCATTCCATTTATTAACTACTCTGACACTGAACAAGTTCTTTATAATGTCTCTCTGGCTCATTTGTATACTAAGTTTCCACCTGTGTCCCCCTTGTTTGTGTTCCACCCGTGCTAAAGAGTTTGTCTTTGTCCACACAGTCAATTCCCCTGAGAATTTTGTAGGAGGTTATCATGTCTCCCCTTACTCTTCTATTTTCCAGGGACGTGAGGTTCAACTCCTTTAGCTTTTCCTCGTAGCTCATACCGCTCAGTTCCGGGACCAGTCTGGTGGCATACCGCTGAATCTTCTGTTTGTCTCGTGTTTAACTAGGTATGGACTCCAGGCTGGAGCTGCATATTCCAGAATTGGTCTGATATAAATGGTATACAGGGTCCATAGGGTGTATATAAGTGATATAAGTGTGTGTGTGTGTTCCTTTAGATCAGGGGTCTCCAAACTTTTCAATGTAAGGGCCACATTATATATTTCCCATATTTATGCGGACCGGAGGAATAAAAAATGAAATTACTATTTTGTATAACTAAGATAAAGGCATTGTCAAAGTACAGAGAAAAGAATATTGTACAGTGTTTGTGCTCCCTGAAACGGAAGCAGCGAAGCCCCACTCGCCCTCCATCCCCACAATATACAGTTATACACAACTGATTGGTTGTAATGCACAACACATACCTACCAGTATTAGTATCTGTGCGTCACACTATCGAGAGAGAGGAAAACTGACTCGGGTTGAGCGCCACCAGTCAGCAGCCCCAGCTTTGAATAATTCTGCGATGCCATTCGTACGATAATTATTTTTTCAAGGCCACCACACAGGGATTTGTTTGGAGGGCCGGGTGAAATTATGTGGCGGGCCGGATGTGGCCCGCGGGCCATAGTTTGGAGACCCCTGCTTTTGATGCTTGTGTAGCTTTCCAACTTCAGACTTGCTTTTAATTATATGGATGGATTTGAATTATTTAGTCACAGAGACTAAAGAAACTGTTCATGACTTTTGTGAGACCAAAATTGGAATATGCAGCAGTTGTATGGTGCCCAAATCTCAAAAAGCACATAAATAAACTGGAAAAGGTGCAAAGACAGGCTAGAAAATGGCTTCTGGAACTGAAAAATAAGAGTTGCGAAGAGAGACTTGAGACTTTAAACATACCAAAACTAGAAGATAGAAGAAAAAGAAGTGATATGATCACTACTTACAAAATACTAACAGGAATCGACCAAATTGACAAAGAGGAATTCCTGAAACAAGCAAGTTCACGTACAAGAGGACACAGATTCAAGCAAAGGAAACAAAGGTGCCGAAAAAATATTATAGAATTTCCTTTTGCAAACAGAGTGGTAGACGGTTGGAGCAAGTTAAGTGAGAAGGTGGTGGAGGCTAAAACCGTCAGTAGCTTCAAAGTGTTATATGACAAAGAATACTGGGAAGACGGGACACCACGAGCGTAGCTCTCATCCTATAACTGCACTTAGGTAGTTTCACACGCACACACACACACACACACATACACACACACACACACACACACACACACACACACACACACACACACACACACACACACACACACACACACACACACACACACACACACGACATGTTTACAGGCGTAGAGTCCTACATGTCGATGTTTGCGGATGATGCAAAGTTGATGAGAAGAGTTGTGACAGATGAGGATTGCAGGATCCTCCAAGAGGACCTGAACAGATTGCAGAGATGGTCAGAGAAATGGCTACTAGAATTCAACACGAGCAAATGTAAAGTTATGGAAATGGGACTAGGAGATAGGAGACCAAAGGGACAGTACACAATGAAGGGGAACAGCCTACCTGTAACGACGAGTGAAAGAGACCTGGGGGTGGACGTAACACCTAATCTATCTCCTGAGGCACATATTAATAGGATAACGAAGCAGCGTACTCTACACTGGCAAAAGTTAGAACATCATTCAGAAACCTAAGTAAGGAGGCATTTAGGGCGCTTTACACTGCCTACGTAAGGCCAGTCTTAGAGTATGCCGCCTCATCATGGAGTCCCCATCTGAAGAAGCATATAATGAAACTGGAAAAGGTTCAGAGGTTTGCAACGAGACTCGTCCCAGAGCTACGAAGGATGGGGTATGAAGAGCGCCTGAGGGAACTGTGCCTTACGACACTAGAAAGAAGAAGGGAGAGGGGGGACATGATAGGAACGTATAAGATACTCAGAGGAATTGACAGAGTGGACATAGACGAAATGTTCACACGGAATAGTAACAGAACGAGAGGACATGGATGGAAGCTTGAAACTCAGATGAGTCACAGAGATGTTAGGAAGTTTTCTTTTAGCGTGAGAGTAGTGGGGAAATGGAATGCACTTCAGGAACAGGTTGTGGAAGCAAATACTATTCATAATTTTAAAACCAGGTATGATAGGGAAATAGGACAGGAGTCATTGCTGTAAACAACCGATGCTCGAAAGGCGGGATCCAAGAGTCAATGCTCGATCCTGCAGACACAACTAGGTGAGTACAACTAGGTGAGTACACACACACACTCTCTCTCTCGTGGGGAGGCCTCGCGGCTGAGTGGACAGCGTTCGAGGGTCGTAGTCCTATGGGACCGGGTTCGATTCCAGGCCGAGGCGGAAACAAATGGGCAAAGTTTCAATCACCCAGATGCACCTGTTCACCCTAGCAGTAAATAGGTACCTGAGAATTAGACAGCTGCTTCGGGCTGCTCCCTGGGGATGTATGTGTGTTTGTGTTAGAAACATATGTAATAGATATAATAGAAGAAAAATAGATTGGCCAAAAAAGCGGGGTCCAAGAGCTAATAGCTCGATTCTACAGACACAAATAGTAAATACACACAGCTTCTACGAATAGATAACATAACCCGACTCTCAGAAATGTATTGAAATCGCCGAAAATGAACGACACGAAACGAAGCGAAATAAGATATCAATATACAAAGCCAGATACACATGCAATCATACGTGACCTGCATATATACATTAAATCATGCATAAATTCATTCATACACACACATATACATACACACACGCGTAGCATAGATACAAAACGACACGAAATTTCGAAAATCCCGCCATTAATGACTCGTGTGGACCAATAGGCTTTCCAGGATGTTTCGTTAATTATTTGCTGATAATGTTTTTGTTGTGTTAAGCGTATTTCCCTTATATATATCTTCCTTATCAGCCAAGGTAGATGAGACTCACGTGACACAGAGCCACTGTTAACACCTCTGTTCTTGTGTTCGTATTGTAAACAAATCAATTGTTTTGAGTCGTCTGAGGTAAGGGTTTTTATAGAGAGAAAGCACTAAATCAATATAATTTTATAGCACTTGGAAGCTCTTTCACTTGTGCCTTCGGGGATCGAACGCCGACTCTGCATGCGGCAAGGTCGTCTCCTCTACGAATCAGGTCAGGTTGTTAGGCTTGATTCATAGGAGCGCGATAGATAGGTAAAGTTTCTTTTGATTGGTAGTTTGCTGACGTTATTATTCGTGTTAATATGATTGACACTACAGCCGTATGACACTACAACCGTATGACACTACAACCGTGTGACACTACAACCGTATGACACTACAACCAATCATAAACAAATACATTATTATCAATATTATTGTTTCTACCTCTGCGTGTAGTCTGTGGGGTCGACCAAGCTCGCTTTCTGATTGTCAGACACGTACATAGCGTTAGGTTAGGGTGTATGAGCTTAGGTGAGGCTGTGGTGGGTTGGGTTGGGTTAGGTCAGGTTGGGTTGGCGAGGGTTAGGTTAGGTTGTGTAACCCGCGGCCTCGTGGCTGGGTTGTGACGGAAGGCTGGCGGCTGCCAGCCAATGAGAGGCCGAGTCTCCACGATAGTGAGTATAGCTCACTCTTGCCGCGTCAGTTCATTCATAAAATCGTGCATTGCTTCTGGCCACCACTATCCACCACGTATCCACCACTATCCACCACGTGTCCACCACGTATCCACCACTATCCACCACGTGTCCACCACTATCCACCACGTGTCCACCACTATCCACCACGTGTCCACCACTATCCACCACGTGTCCACCACTATCCACCTCAGCATGTATGCCTAGATCTTGTGAGTGGATTCAGAACAAGCTTCACGAGTCTCTTTTTAGCCGATCACTGTACACTTACCTATCAGTACTTACCTATTAGTACTTACCTCTCAGTACTTACCTATCAGTACTTACCTATCAGTGTCTAGGGGAAAGTGAGGTTTAGCTGTTTATGCCCCGCCGACCAGCCTTCTCGTAGCTGTTGCGTTACAAGTGAACTCGTCTGCCATTCAAATTCCGTGTCGAGTCTGGCATTAAAGTTGTGGATGGAGGTGGCTTCCACAGCTTCTGCTTCCATTGTACTTGTTTTGTCTTCCCAAATTGTGTACGAACATTTCCTTACATTTCTTCGGCTCATGTATTCCCCCCTCAGTATCTTGTATGTTGTGGTCATATGCCAGTTGTGAGAGTTATTTCCCTTAGCTTACCGTCATTGCCTATATCCGGTCGTGCATAGTCCGATTTTTGGTTAATATACCTGAATTTACCTGAGGGCTTCTAGTGGCATCGACGAGGACAGGAAGCCGGTGGCTTGTCGAAGGTCACCCTCCTTTGTCTTGATAATCTTTTCCAGTTGGATTTTAAAATTTAACAGTCTTGGAATTTACGGCTTCGGCGGGTAGGCGGTTCCATGGGTTAATAACCCTGTGAGTGAAAAGGCCTCTTGTGTTCTCAGTCCCATAGTGTGGCTTGTCAAGCTTAAAACCGTTCTTAATAAATGTTGTGTAGGTTGCCTTGAAGGAGTCCTGATTTAGGTCTCTAAACGATGTTCTTATAATTGCCAGCGTCACATATGCTGCCGATGTTATCCTGTTTATGTGTGCTTCCCGTGTAACCGTTGGAGTTATTTCCACTACACAATCTTTCTCTCTTTCGTATTCTTGCAATTGCCTTCCCCTTAAGGTGCAGATGCCTCCTGGTCTCCTTTCTCACTTTCCCAACTTGATTACCTTACTTTTTTGGCACTGAATTCCAGCAACCATTTTTGCTGGAACTTTGTGTTCGCCTGTAACTTCCTGCAGTCTACTTCTGTTTTTTTTTTTCGTTCCTCGTCAGTTTTGCGTCACTGTTACGTTGGGTTGCGTTGGAAACATTAACACGTGCGAGCTCACTCCCTCAGTTATCTTGAGGTTATCTTGAGATGATTTCGGGGCTTTAGTGTCCCCGCGGCCCGGTCCTCGACCAGGCCTCCACCCCCAGGAAGCAGCCCGTGACAGCTGACTAACACCCAGGTACCTATTTTACTGCTAGGTAACAGGGGCATAGGGTAAAAGAAACTTTGCCCATTGTTTCTCGCCGGTGCCTGGGATCGAACCCAGGACCGCAGGATCACAAGTCCAGCGTGCTGTCCGCTCGGCCGACCGGCTCCTCCCCCTCAGTTAGGTCCTTCACATATACTAGGAACAACAACAACAGTCTCTGGACTGAACCTCGTGGGATTCCATCTGTTCCATTCCTCCAGCTTGAAACCTCTTCTCTTGACTGTCACACTTTATTTTCCTATCCTTCAGGTGCTTCCTTATCCAGTTCAGTGTTTTACCCAGTTATTCCAGCTTGCTGGAATAACTGGGTAACTCGCTTGTTATTCCAGTTATATCCATCTCGTACCCAGCCTTCTTCGTCCCGTCTTATTTCAGTATCTCTCTCACAAAATTCAGCCAAGTTTCCTTTTTTTTTTTAACCCATGCTGATCTTTGGTCACCAAGTCGGTCTTCTCCAGTTCCTCCATCATTCTCAACCTGATTACTCTCTCCACCAATTCACACGGAATATTTATCAGTTACCCCCCCCCCTTTTCTATCCCATGTTTTTTGTTTTAAATATCAGGACCATGTTTGCCTTTCTCCTGAATACTGGGAAATTTCCTGTCGCGTGCATTTTATTAAACATATTCAGATAACCGGTTACAACCCGCCAAAGAAACACCGAAACTACGTCGTTGGTACAACGTTCGAACAAGTTTTAACACTTCCTAACCAGTTATAACAACCAATATAGCAAGTTGTAACAACGTTCTAATACGTCATAAACACGTTAAGCCAAGATGTAACAACTTTATTACAAGTTGTAACAAGCGGAAAATAGAGACAGTTTCGGTTTGTGTTTCCAGGGAAAGTGCTTCTGCAGCCTCCTTCAGCAGCCACAGTGAGACGACGACTGTTCCCGTTGACTTTGTCACGTCTAGCTCCTTCAGGTGTTTATCTTACCTCTTCTGCAGCGACTAGAATGTCATCCGTTGTTTATGTGCCTTTCATCTTACAACCTTGGTGTCCACGCTGGTTGCATTGTAAAGACCATTTGAAATCTTTCGTTGAGTTTCTCGCATACCTCCTTATCGTTTTCTGTGAGAAATATACCCCCTTTCCTCCTTAATCTGAGGACGGGGTCTCTCACTGTTGCCTGTTATATAACCTCATGTGGTTATTATAACAGATTTGGCTGATCCTTAGCTTTTGACGCAGTGTCGTTTACAAATCGCCTCTCTGTTTCTTTCAGCTAACACATGTACTCACCTATTTGTGCTTGCGGGGGTTGAGCTTTGGCTCTTTGGTCCCGCCTCTCAACTGTCAATCAACTGGTGTACAGATTCCTGAGCCTACTGGGCTCTATCATATCTACATTTGAAACTGTGTATGGAGTCAGCCTCCACCACATCACTGCCTAATGCATTCCATCCGTTAACTACTCTGACACTGAAAAAGTTCCTTCTAACGTCCCTGTGGTTCATGTGGGTACTCAGTTTCCACCTGTGTCCCCTTGTTCGCGTACCACCAGTGTTGAATAGTTTATCCTTGTTTACCCGGTCGATTCCCCTGAGGATTTTGTAGGTTGTGATCATGTCTTCTCTTACTCTTCTGTCTTCCAGTGTCGTAAGGTGCTTTTCTCGCAGCCTTTCTTCGTAACTCATGCCTCTTAGTTCTGGGACTAGTCTAGTGACATATCTCTGAACTTTTTCAAGCTTCGCCTTGTGCTTGACAAGGTACGGGCTCCATGCTGGGGCCGCATACTCCAGGATTGTCTTACATATGTGGTGTACAAGATTCTGAATGAGTCCTTACACAGGTTCCTGAACGCTGTTCTGATGTTAGCCAGCCTCGCATATGCCGCAGACGTTATTATTTTTATGTGGGCTTCAGGAGACAGGTTTGGTGTGATATCAACTCCTAGATCTTTCTCTCTGTCCGTTTCATTCAGTACTTCGTCTCCTATTCTGTATCTTGTGTCTGGCCTCCTGTTTCCATTGCCTAGTTTCATTACTTTGCATTTACTCGGGTTGAACTTCAACAGCCATTTGTTGGACCATTCACTCAGTCTGTCTAGGTCATCTTGTAGCCTCCTACTATCGTCCTCAGTTTCAATCCTCCTCATAATTTTTGTATCATCAGCAAACATTGAGAGAAACGAGTCTATACCTTCTGGGAGATCATTTACATATATCAGAAACAGTATAGGTCCAAGGACTGACCCCTGCGGGACTCCACTTGTAACGTCTCGCTAATCTGAGACCTCACCCCTCACACTGACTCATTGTCTCCTGTTGCTTGCTCCGGTCTCCATGTGTTCTAGTTAGCGTGTGTGCTTGTATGTGCATGTTTGTGTGTGTGTGTGTGTGTGTGTGTGTGTGTGTGTGTGTGTGTGTGTGTGTGTGTGTGTGTGTGTATATGTTTGTTATCTTAACGGAGGGCAACGGGGCTGGTGTTTCTGGGTACACTTGGACTGTTTGATAAGGCTAATCTCTCTCTCTCTCTCTCTCTCTTTGATAAGGCCAATCTCCTTTCCCTTCTACCCTCCCTCATACACCCTTGTACCTCATCTACCCCTACCTTTAACATGCTTCTTTCCTCCCATGTTCATCATGCTATAGTCTTTCCCTCTTTCCCTCATATTTCCTTGTTCCTTATTTACTGCTCCCTCCCTTCTACATGCTTGTATTTCCTCGAGTCTTCCTCATCGTCGTGCTTGTAACCTCTGTACCCTCACGGCTCTGTCCTCTCATACTCCATCGCTCTCATTCTCCTTATTACAATATTCTCTCTCTCTCTCCGTCTCTCTCTCTCTCTCTCTCTCTCTCTCTCTCTCTCTCTCTCTCTCTCTCTCTCTCTCTCTCTCTCTCTCTCTCTCTCTCTCTCTCTCTCTGCTCAAACATATTCTGGTTCACAAGTATTATTTTATTATTATTATCTCTCTCTCCTCAGAGAGAGAGAGAGAGAGAGAGAGAGAGAGAGAGAGAGAGAGAGAGAGAGAGAGAGAGAGAGAGAGAGAGAGAGAGAGAGAGAGAGAGAGAGAGGGAGAGAGTGGGGATTAAGGGAAGGGAGCGATCAGGGGAAACCTCCTGACCATTACGACTATATAGCATTTGGAAGGGATCAGGATAAGAATTAGGGATGGAACGAGGAGAAGGAATGGTTCCCAACCACTGGAATATTTGGTTCTTGGACGATCGGGGGATTGAACGCCGACCTGCATGAAGCGAGACCGTCGCTCTACCGTCCTGCCCAAGTGGACGGTATTGTGAGGGAGGAACCAACAGCGGGAGAAACACACGTTACGTCTGAGTAACGTAACGTCAGAGTTACGTCTCCAAGATACTGGGATTTTCTTTATCTTAATAATCAGCTGTAATCACTTGTGTACTTTCCAGTCTCATTAGTGCACGTGATTGGCAATATGCTGCACATGTTGCGTGTGTTGCGTATGTTGCGTGTGTTGCGTGTGTTGCGTGTGTTGTGCATGTTGCGTGTGTTGCGTGTGTTGTGTATGTTGCGTGTGTTGTGTATGTTGCGTATGTTGCGTGTGTTGCGTGTATTGTATGTGTTGTATGTGTGGCGTATGTTGCACTCGTGTCGAGGTCAAAGGTCAATTAACATTAATATATATAATTGAATAAAACAATACTGAGTTACGCAGTGGGATCGAACCCCCGCTTCGCTGGAGTCCCCCCAGGCCCCTGAGGCGGAAGGGGGGGGGAAGGGGATGGGAGGGAAGGGGAAGGGAAGGGGAAGGGAAGGAAGGGGTGGAGGGTCACACAGCACGTCAAACAACTTCAGGATTTCCACCTGATTACCTGACTTTATAGTTCCTCCCCCTTCCCATCTCTTCCCTTTTCCACTCCTCTATTCCATTTTCCACCCATCCTTTCACCCTTTTCTCCCTATGCCTACCTTCCCTTTCCTTCCTTTCCCTACTCTTTCCTTCCCATTTCCCATTCCTTATTTTCCTATACCACCTGTTTCCCCACCCTTCCTTTAACTTTCCCACCCCCTTCCTGCCCTTTCCATCCCTACTCCTTCCATCCCATTTCATCTCACTCCCCCTTACTCTTTCCCCTCACATCTACTTACCCTTCCTCCTCCCTTGTCCTTCCGTCACATCTTGCTTTGTTTTCATGTTCCGTATCGCACATAAACCTGTATTGGTCGGTAGAGTCACGGACTCGCGCTTCCCAAGGTCGGCGTTCGATCCCCGATGGTCGAAGTGGATGTTCGTGTCCCAGCTCCTTGTCCAAAACTTCTAATAATTACAATACCTTTTCTCCTGCTTTTATCCCTTTTCCTCTCTCTCATTTCTCTGTTTCTCATCACTTCTCTTGTCTCCCCTCCCTTCCTTTCTCGCTTTACTTTCTCTTCTGTTGCGCTAGCTGTTTATAATTGTTTATTTCGCCATTTATTCCCCTCCCACTTACTCCATTTTCAGTTCCATTCCTTGTCTCTCGTTGGTTAATTTTCTGTTCCATTCTTATTTTCTCCCTCACGTCTCTTCTTTGTTTTATCACGTCATTTCCCCCCCGTTCCTCATCCCCTCCAACTCACTGAATATCCTCTATACACCTCTGGCTTTTTTCCACCACCCTTCCCGCGCAATCTCTTGCGTGACGTACGTATCTCCGTTCAGACCCATCATGATGTCGTAAGTCGTACTTCCCTGCGTCATGATGCGTAATCTCCGCATTGATATGGGCCCTTATCACCCCAGCACCCCTCCCCCCCCCACTCCTACACGGGAGCCCTCCCCCCCACCTCCACCGCACCCCCCAGAGATAAATGTGTGAATGAATTAGGCTTTGTTTACATCCGTCTCGACGACAACACGTGACAATCAGCTGTTCGCGGCGATCGTGGTGGGAATATTTGTGGGGGGGAGGGGGAGAGAGAGAGAGAGAGAGAGAGAGAGAGAGAGAGAGAGAGAGAGAGAGAGAGAGAGAGAGAGAGAGAGAGAGAGAGGCTGTGAGAGTTTAACATAATAATAAAAAGAGTAATTAAAAACGACACCAAAATAATTACTCCCAATTAATTATATTATATTAAGGGGACATTAAATATAGCTCCCATGTTAGTGTCGAATGGCTGAACATTTGACACTAACATGGGAGCCGTCCCCTTCTCTCTCCCGTCTCCTTCCCCCTCTTCCTCCCCCCTCCCCCGCCCGTCTCCCCACCAGGGGGGGGGGGACAATATCAAACAAGACACCTAAACAAATGTTTATCGACTCCTGCTAGAGAAAATTTCCCAATCATGTTACTCACAAGAAGCAAGAACTTCTCTTGTATTCAGTGATGAGATTTACAGTCGAGATATGTGTGTGTACTCGCCTAATTGTGCTTGCGGGGGTTGAGCTCTGGCTCTTTGGTCCCGCCTCTCAACCGTCAATCAACAGGTGTACAGGTTCCTGAGCCTACTGGGCTCTATCATATCTACGCTTGAAACTGTGTATGGAGTCAGCCTCCACCACATCACTGCCTAATGTATTCCATTTGTCAACCACTCTGACACTATAAAAGTTCTTTCTAATATCTCTGTGGCTCATTTGGGCACTCAGTTTCCACCTGTGTCCCTAAGTGCATGTGTCCCTTGTGTTAAATAGCATGTCCTTAACTACCCTATCGATTCTTTTGAGAATCTTGAATGTAGTGATCATGTCCCCCTAACTCTTCTGTCTTCCAGCGATGTGAGGTTTAACTCTCGTAATCTCTCCTCGAGCGTGTGTATACTCACCTAGTTGTGTTTGCGGGGGGTTGAGCTTTGCTCTTTCGGCCCGCCTCTCAACCGTCAATCAACTGTTTACGAACTACTTTTTTTTCTCACACCACACACACACACACACACACACACACACACACACACACACACACACACACACACACACACACACACACACACACCAGGAAGCAGCCAGTGACAGTTGATTAAATCCCAGGTACCTATTTACTGCTAGGCAACAGGGGCATTCAGGGTGAAAGAAACTTTGCCCATTTGTTTCTGCCTGGTGCGGGAATCGAACCCGCGCCACAGAATTACGACTCCTGCGCGCTATCCACCAGGTTACCAGGCCCCTTACCTGGTAGTGTGTGTGTGTGTGTGGTTGAGAGAGAAGGGGGAAGAGAGAGAGAGAGAGAGAGAGAGAGAGAGAGAGAGAGAGAGAGAGAGAGAGAGAGAGAGAGAGAGAGAGACAGAGACAGAGAGAGAGAGAGAGAGAGAGAGAGAGAGAGAGAGAGAGAGAGAGAGAGACAGAGAGAGAGGGAAAGCAATACTCACCAGCCTAGCCCACCAAAATACACCTGACGCTAGCTCAGGGAATTCCCTTTCTGCATAGAGCTTTCGGGGATGACAAGTTACCACTGTGTAGTACTGCCAAGCCCTATGGGGCCCCGAGGGCCCGTGACGGGTCCGCGGACCCCCTGGCGGGCTGGCTTAGAGAGCCCTGAGGCACCCAGGCTGGCTGTCACGCCCATTAAAGCTGTCTTAAGACAAACTTGGTAATTCTGAAATGTGCCTACCAGGCATTTTAATTAATTTAGTTACTCGTTCAATTCACTGCCCCACGCGCGCACGCACACACACACACACACACACACACACACACACACACACACACACACACACACACACACACACACACACACACACACACACACACACACAAAGAGATGGTTCTAGATAGAAAACTCTCACCTGAGGACCACATAAAGAACGTTGTGCGAGGAGCCTATGCCACGCTTTCTAACTTCAGAATTGCTTTTAAATACATGGATGGCGAAATATTAAAGAAATTGTTCACGACTTTTGTTAGGCCAAAGCTGGAATATGCAGCGGTTGTGTGGTGCCCATATCTTAAGAAGCACATCAACAAACTGGAAAAGGTGCAAAGACATTCTACTAAGTGGCTCCCAGAACTGAAGGACAAGAGCTATGAGGAGAGGTTAGAGGCATTAAATATGCCAAAACTAGAAGACAGAAGAAAAAGAGGTGATATGATCACTACGTACAAAATAGTAACAGGAATTGATAAAATTGACAGGGAAGATTTCCTGAGACCTGGAACTTTAAGAACAAGAGGTCATAGATTTAAACTAACTAAACAAAGATGCTGAAGAACATCTTTGAACATTCACAGACCATTCACTTTCGCAAACAGAGTGGTAGACGGTTGGAACAAGTTAGGTGAGAAGGTGGTGGAGGCCAAGACCGTCAGTAGTTTCAAAGCGTTATATGACAAAGAGTACTGGGAAGACGGGACACCACGAGCGTAGCTCTCATCCTGTAACTACACTTAGGTAATTACACTTAGGTAATTACACACACACACACACACGCACACGCCGGTGTTGGGGCGCCGGTGGCTGTGTGGATAGCACGCTGTACACGTAATTCTGTGGCCCGGGTTCGATTCCCGGCGCCGGAGAGAAACAATGGCCATAGTTTCATTCACCCTAATGCCCCTGTTACCTAGCAGTAAATAGGTACCTGGGAGTTAGACAGCTATTACGGGCTGCTTCCTGTGTGTGTGTGTGTAAGATAAATATATGTAGTGTAGTCATAATAAAGGACAAATAAATTGGTTAGAAAGGCGGGGTCCAAGAGCTAATAACTCGATTCTGCAGACCAGTAAATACACCTCCTCTGTCCCATTCAGGAATGTACACACACACGTACATACACGTGACCCTGAGACACACACTCACGTACACACACACACCCACGTACACACACACACGTACACAGAACCCCCCCCCTCTCCCCCTTCTCCTAGGAACTAATTTGTACACAGGCTGAGTCAGGCAGGCGATTGGGCACCCGAGACTCTGATGGGCTTATCAGAGGACGTACACAATGTACCCAGCCTACAGTGTGTACACGGCATAGTGTGTACACAGTGCATAGTGTGTACACGGCATAGTGTGTACACGGCATAGTGTATACACAGTGCATAGTGTACCGTTCTGTATGTACACAGTGCATAGTATACCGTTCTGTATGTACACAGTGCATAGTGTACCGTTCTGTATGTACACAGTGCATAGTGTACCGTTCTGTATGTACACAGTGCATAGTGTACCGTTCTGTATGTACACAGTGCATAGTGTGTACACGGTGCGTACGCCATGAGTATGCAACCTAGTGCTTGTCCTGCCTGTGGCCCGACATGCCTGGATGAGGGCAGCTGGGAGGCGTACGTGTGGCCGCCTCCACCGTCAGCGACACACTGACGAGTCTACCTCCGTCTCTCCCCCTAGACACCTGCTGGAGCGTCACGGTCATGGCCCCTCAGTGTCACGGTCCCTCAGTGTCACGGTCATGGCCCCTCAGTGTCACGATCATGGCCCCTCAGTGTCACGGTCCCTCAGTGTCACGGTCATGGCCCCTCAGTTTCACGGTCATGGTCCCTCAGTGTCACGGCCCCTCAGTGTCACGGTCCCTCAATGTCACGGTCATGGCCCCTCAGTGTCACGGTCATGGCCCCTCAGTGTCACGGTCCCTCAGTATCACGGTCATGGCCCCTCAGTGTCACGGTCATGGTCCCTCAGTGTCACGGTCCCTCAGTGTCACGGTCATGGCCCCTCAGTGTCACGGTCATGGTCCCTCAGTGTCACGGTCATGGTCCCTCAGTGTTACGGTCATGGTCCCACAGTGTCACGGTCATGGTCCCTCAGTGTCACGGTCATGGTCCCTCAGTGTCACGGTCATGGTCCCTCAGTGTCACGGTCATGGTCCCTCAGTGTCACGGTCATGGTCCCTCAGTGTCACGGTCATGGTCCCTCAGTGTCACGGTCATGGTCCCACAGTGTCACGGTCATGGTCCCTCAGTGTCACGGTCATGGTCCCTCAGTGTCACGGTCATGGCCCCACAGTGTCACGGTCATGGCCCCTCAGTGTAACGGTCATGGTCCCTCAGTGTCACGGTCATGGCCCCTCAGTGTCACGGTCATGGTCCCTCAGTGTTACGGTCATGGTCCCTCAGTGTCACGGTCCCTCAGTGTCACGGTCATGGTCTCTCAGTGTCAGTGTCATGGTCCCTCAGTGTCACGGTCATGGTCCCTCAGTGTCACGGTCATGGACCCTCAGTGTCACGGTCATGGTCCCACAGTGTCACGGTCCCTCAGTGTCACGGTCATGGTCCCTCAGTGTCACGGTCATGGCCCCTCAGTGTCACGGTCATGGCCCCTCAGTGTCACGGTCATGGTCCCTCAGTGTTACGGTCATGGTAACTCAGTGTCACGGTCATGGTCCCCCTCAGTGTCACGGTCATGGTCCCTCAGTGTCACGGTCATGGTCCCTCAGTGTCACGGTCATGGTCCCTCAGTGTCACGGTCATGGCCCCTCAGTGTCACGGTCATGGTCACTCAGTGTCACGGTCATGGTCCCTCAGTGTCACGGTCATGGTCCCTCAGTGTCACGGTCATGGTCCCTCAGTGTTACGGTCATGGTCCCTCAGTGTCACGGTCATGGTCACTCAGTGTCACGGTCATGGTCACTCAGTGTCACGGTCATGGTCCCTCAGTGTCACGGTCATGGTCCCTCAGTGTCACGGTCATGGTCCCTCAGTGTCACGGTCATGGTCCCTCAGTGTCACGATCATGGCCCCTCAGTGTCACGGTCATGGCCCCTCAGTGTCACGGTCATGGTCCCTCAGTGTCACGGTCATGGTCCCTCAGTGTCACGGTCATGGCCCCTCAGTGTGTCACTGTCATGGTCCCTCAGTGTCACGGTCATGGCCCCTCAGTGTCACGGTCATGGTCCCTCAGTGTCACAGTCATGGCCCCTCAGTGTCACGATCATGGTCCCTCAGTGTCACGGTCATGGTCCCTCAGTGTCACGGTCATGGTCCCTCAGTGTCACGATCATGGCTCCTCAGTGTCACGGTCATGGCCCCTCAGTGTCACGATCATGGTCCCTCAGTGTCACGGTCATGGTCCCTCAGTGTCACGATCATGGCTCCCTAGTGTCACGGTCATGGCCCCTCAGTGTCACGATCATGGTCCCTCAGTGTCACGGTCATGGCCCCTCAGTGTCACGGTCATGGCCCCTCAGTATCACGGTCATCGTCCCTCAGTGTCACGGTCATGGCCCCTCAGTGTCACGGTCATGATCCCTCAGTGTCACGGTCATGGCCCCTCAGTGTCACGGTCATGGTCCCTCAGTGTCACAGTCATGGCCCCTCAGTGTCACGATCATGGTCCCTCAGTGTCACGGTCATGGTCCCTCAGTGTCACGGTCATGGTCCCTCAGTGTCACGATCATGGCTCCTCAGTGTCACGGTCATGGCCCCTCAGTGTCACGGTCATGGTCCCTCAGTGTCACGGTCATGGTCCCTCAGTGTCACTGTCATGGCCCCTCAGTGTGTCACGGTCATGGTCTCTCAGTGTCACGGTCATGGCCCCTCAGTGTCACGGTCATGGTCCCTCAGTGTCACAGTCATGGCCCCTCAGTGTCACGATCATGGTCCCTCAGTGTCACGGTCATGGTCCCTCAGTGTCACGGTCATGGTCCCTCAGTGTCACGATCATGGCTCCTCAGTGTCACGGTCATGGTCCCTCAGTGTCACGGTCATGGCCCCTCAGTGTCACGGTCATGGTCCCTCAGTGTCACGGTCATGGTCCCTCAGTGTCACGGTCATGGCCCCTCAGTGTCACGGTCATGGCCCCTCAGTGTCACGGTCATGGTCCCTCAGTGTCACCGTCATGGCCCCTCAGTGTCACGGTCATGGCCCCTCAGTGTCACGGTCATGGCCCCTCAGTGTCACGGTCATGGTCCCTCAGTGTCACGGTCATGGTCCCTCAGTGTCACGGTCATGGTCCCTCAGTGTCACGGTCATGGCCCCTCAGTGTCATGGTCATGTCCCCTCAGTGTCACGGTCATGGTCCCTCAGTGTCACGGTCATGGCCCCTCAGTGTCATGGTCATGGCCCCTCAGTGTCACGGTCATGGTCCCTCAGTGTCACGGTCATGGCCCCTCAGTGTCACGGTCATGGTCCCTCAGTGTCACGGTCATGGCCCCTCAGTGTCACGGTCATGGCCCCTCAGTGTCACGGTCATGGCTCCTCAGTGTCACGAGAACTTAGCTTGGGTGTACCGAGTTCGAATCCTCCGAGTTTGAGCGGGTTCGAATCCTGCTCATGGCTCCAACTATTTCCTCAATGATACATCACGTTTATGGGATATTATTGTGTGTGAAACAATAATAAGAAGAATACGAATAATGAGAATAATAATAATAAGAAAATAAAAAAAAAATGGAAGGGAAGGGAATTGTCAGGGGAAAGCGCCAAGCCAATGCGCCTTCATAACACTTAGAAGGTATCAGGATAAGGATTTGGGATTCTGACGGGGGAAGGAATGGTGCCCAACCACTTGGACGGTCGGGGGATTGAACGCCGACCTGCATGAATTATTATTATAGTAATAAATATTATTAAAGATACTAATAATATTAATAATTATATTAATGATGATACTAATAATACTACTAATAATAAATTCCTCGATCACCTCCTGGTTACTCTTCTCCTGATGTTACTCTTCCTCCATCTTCCCTTATATCTTCTCCTTCTCCTTCTCCTCCTCCTCCTTCTCCCCCCTCCTTTTCCCCCTCCGTCCAGCCCAACCACTTGGGCTGGACGGTACAGCGACGGTCTCGCTTCATGCAGGTCGGTGTTCAATCCCCGACCGTCCAAGTGGTTGGGTACCATTCCTTTCCCCCGTCCCATCCCATATCCTTATCTTGTCCCCTTCCCAGTGCTATATAGTCGTAATGGCTTGGCGCTTCCTCCTCATACTTCCCTTCCCTCCCCCTCCACCCCCCTCCCCACCCCCTCCTGCAGGTGGTGTGGGTTTACTTGGCTACTAAGGCTGGGAGCCTCCCCCCCCCCCCCCCGCTGGCACCCTCCACGCCGCTGCCACTTCTTGAGTGCCAGGTTGCTATGATGGCAACCTTCAGAAATAGGATTTGGCAATGGTTGTGTGTGTGTGTGTGAGAACTCACCTAGTTGTACTAGCGGGGTCGAGCATCTGCTCTTGAGCCCCGCCTTTCGGGGGGGGGGGAGACGGTGGTTCAGCGCGGTGACTATTTTATCTCGTTTTTCTTATCAGATTTACATATAAAACTCCGTATGGAATTGGCTTTGATAATTTCCCCATTGCGTGCGCGCCTGTGTGTGTGTGTGTGTGTGCACTCACCTATTTGTGCTTGCAGGATCGAGCATTGACTCTTGGATCCCGCCTTTGTAGCCATCGGTTGTTTACAGCAATGACTCCTGTCCCATTTCCCTATCATGTCTAGTCTTAAAATTATGAATAGTATTTGCTTCCACAACCTGTTCCCCAAGTGCCTTCCATTTTCCCACTACTCTCACGCTAAAAGAAAACTTCCTAACATCTCTATGACTCATCTGAGTTTCCAGTTTCCACCCATGTCCCCTCGTTCTGTTATTATTACGTGCGAACATTTCATCTATTTCCACTTTGTCAATTCCCCTGAGTATTTTATATGTTCTTATCATATCCCCTCTCTCCCTTCTTTTTTCTAGTGTCGTAAGGTTCAGTTCTTTCAGGCGCTCTTCATATCCCATCCCTCGTAACTCTGGGACAAGCCTCGTCGCAAACTTCTGAACCTTTTCCAGTTTTCTTATGTGTTTCTTCAGATGGGGACTCCATGATGGCGCGCCATACTCTAAGTCTGGTCTCACGTAGGCAGTGTACAGTGCCCTAAAAGTCTCCTCACTTAGGTTTCTGAATGAAGTTCTCACTTTCGCCAGTGTAGAGTACGTTGCTGTCGTTATCCTATTTATATGTGCCTCAGGAGTTAGGTTAGGTGTTACGTCCACTCTCAGGTCTCTTTCTCGAATCGTTACAGGTAAGCAGTTCCCTTTCATTGTGTACTGTCTCTTTGGCCGCCTATCACCTGATCCCATTTCCATAACTTTACATTTACTCGTGTTGAACTCCAGTAGCCATTTCTCTGACGGTCCCTGACGGAATTGAACCCCGGTCCCTAGGTCCACGAATCTAGAGCACTGTCCACTCAGCCAGACAGCCCTCATACTCAGCCAGTCAGCCTGTGTGTTTGTGTGTGTGTGTGTGTGTGTGTGTATTCACCTAGTTGTATTTACCTAGTTATGCTTGCGAGGGGTTGAGCTCGGAACTGTCAACCAATCAACGATTATTTTTTTTTTCACACACACATTCACACCCCCAGGAAGCAGCCCGTAGGAGCTGTCAAACACCCAGGTACCTATTTACTGCTAGGTAACAGGGGCATCAGGGTGAAAGAAACTCATTTGTGAAAGAAACTCATTTGTGAAAGAAACTCATTTGTGAAAAAACTTATTTGCCCATTTGTTTCCGCCATTACCGGGATCGATCCCCGGTCCACGCAACTACGAATCCCAAGTACTGTCCACTCAGCCACCAGGCTCCCTTCGTGTGTGTGTGTGTGTGTGTGTGTGTGTGTGTGTGTGTGTGTGTGTGTGTGTGTGTGTGTGTGTGTGTGTGTGTGTGTGTGTGTGTGTGCTGTATATGTGTGTGTGTGTGTGTGTCGTTACATAGCTTCATATGAGTCTCCCTCTGGGTGATTTGTCCTACTATTATCTGTCCACTAACCAAACTATATAATCTGGATAGCGCGGGTACCAGATTTTAATGGCAAATTACCCAAGCTTATCGCATATATATTATCGCTTATAGTATCCTCGCCAGCATGTCGTAAATAGTCGAGAACATGCGAGAGAATAATTATTTTACAACAAAAAACACCAGGGGTACGAAACACCAGGGGTACGAAACACCAGGGGTACGAAACACCAGGAGTACGAAACACCAGGAGTACGAAACACCAGGAGTACGAAACACCAGGAGTACGAAACACCAAGAGTACGAAACACCAGGAGTACGAAACACCAGGAGTACGAAACACCAGGAGTACGAAACACCAGGGGTACGAAACACCAGGAGTACGAAACACCAGGAGTACGAAACAACAGGACTACGAAACACCAGGGGTACGAAACACCAGGAGTACGAAACACCAGGAGTACGAAACACCAGGAGTACGAAACACCAGGGGTACGAAACTACAGGGGTACGAAACAACAGGGGTACGAAACACCATTAGTACGAAACACCAGGATTACGAAGCACCAGGAGTACGAATGCCCCCCCCCCCACAAATACCATCTGGCCCTCTCCCACGATCCCAATTAATTGACACTGGCTCTCCCTCCCCCCCCCCCCCTGGACCAAACCACCCCCCCCCCTCCTTCCCCTGTTCGCCACCACAACTACTCAGAGTGGTTCTGTCTGACCACTTCAGAACCTTACAAACACCCACAGCGCCCAGACACACGAGAGCCTGCTTAGCTTTGCTACCAAGCACACACACACTTTATTTATTTAATTCAGCATTTACCAAGATATTTAATTAAGCATGTATCAATATATTTAATTAAGCATTTATCAAGAAATTTAATTAAGCATTTACCAAGATAATTAACTAGGCATTTACCACCGCGACCCTCTATGCCAATATATTAACCATTTCACAAAATGTTTAGAAGTATTTTTTTTTAAGAATTGAATCTTAATCGGTTGATACAGAGAGTGTATATATTATACTTTAAAGAATAAGTACTCATTCACGCTGTAAGCTGGAGAGTGAGTTAAGGCGTGGGTTGATGTATGAGTGTGCTGGGTAAGTTGTGGGGTTGTAGGGGGGGTGGGGGTTGTGGGGTTGTAGGGGGGGTGGGGGTTGTGGGGTTGTGGAGAAGATGATAGCCGAGAATTTGTTGTAACTTTAAAGTAATATGTAATCTATTTTAAAGCACGCAAGCAAATGAGAGGGAGAGAGAGATATATATGTAGAGAGAGAGAGAGAGAGAGAGAGAGAGAGAGAGAGAGAGAGAGAGAGAGAGAGAGAGAGAGAGCGACTCTGACTTTCCCAATAATCAGGCGGAATACCTTTGGCACTCCTCCAGTGCCTACTTAAAAGCATTCTGGGAAAGCTATCGAGGATTTCTAGTGAGAAATCTTTTAGTGAGTCCTACCTCAATGGGTTTCTATAAATCCCCTTTAGTTAGCAAGCTTGGCGAACCGCACTTGGCCTATATACAGGCTACTCACTCTGACTAACTGTTTCTGCTCATTTGATTATAAGCGTCTTGTGGGAGGTTGCCCAAAACGTTTTTCACTTGGCCAAATACGTAAGGGGTCTGGGAACTACCATTTGTTTTGATGCTGCTCACGTCCATTGGTGGGTGTGAGAGGG
The DNA here is from genome assembly GCF_040958095.1 of Procambarus clarkii. Taxonomy (NCBI): domain Eukaryota; kingdom Metazoa; phylum Arthropoda; class Malacostraca; order Decapoda; family Cambaridae; genus Procambarus; species Procambarus clarkii. The sequence goes on from NC_091171.1 coordinate 36,167,359, forward strand.
CACTTGGGCACGGGCCGAAAACGTCTCTGAAGCGTTTGATGATTGACGATTGAAACGTCAATCCACCGGTGATTGACGGGGGATTGATTGATCCCGGTGAATGGGATGAAAGATAGAGTTGTTCTGAAGATTAGGAACACGGTATTTAGAAGGAAGAACATCTCCGTGGCTCGCTAAACATGGCGCTAAACATTCGCCAAATACTGATCTGTCAACTTACTAAACCTGTACACCGTTCCTATAATAAATAATAATAATAATTTTTTATTCAGGTAAGGTACATAGATACAAAGTAAGATACAAAAGTTGAGGGATATATAGATAGAGCTAGTACATACAATGCCTAAAGCCACTATTACGCAAAGCGTTTCGGGGAAGCGTTCCTCCATCATGGCAGCTTGCTGTGTATTTGTCACACGAGTTTCCGAACTCGAAACGTCACAACTCGCAGTGCTTGTAAGGAGCTCATGCACTCTTCAATAAATATCAACTAAGGAAAGGAATGATGGCGGTTTTCCATGGTTAAGGAAAGATCTACAGCTTTCGTACCCGGCTGCGTAAATACTAGATGCACCCTGACCTAGTAAATTATGCAAAGGGAACTAAAGATGAATTTGTAATAAATACGAACACCTGTAAATACGATATAGCACATGAGGACTTGAATTAAATGTTAAGAAATATGAGAGAGAGAGAGAGAGAGAGAGAGAGAGAGAGAGAGAGAGAGAGAGAGAGAGAGAGAGAGAGAGAGAGAGAGAGAGAGAGAGAGAGAGAGAGAGAGAGAGAAAAGGGGATGATGTAGTCTCGTGGCTTCACACAGGGGAAAAGCCCCATCATGCTGGCACTCTCTTCCGTCTACTGGGGATTTCTACGCCGTGTGAGGGACGTAACAGTGTAGCAGGGATGACTGGCACGCCTTGGCACACCCTGGCACCGAGGACATTAACACATTTAAGATGTAGTTGGCACGCGTTATGAATGTCTTAACCAAGGAGAGAGAGAGACTGAGAGAGGCAGACAGAAACAAAGACACACACACAAAGACATAGAGATGGAGAGAGAGGGAGAGAGAGAGAGAGAGGGAGAGAGAGAGAGAGAGAGAGAGAGAGAGAGAGAGAGAGAGAGAGAGAGAGAGAGAGAGAGAGAGAGAGAGAGAGAGAGAGAGAGAGAGAGAGGACAACTGCTTGGAGAGAGTGAGGGGCAGGTCCCGGGCCTTCCCGGTAGTATAGGGAGCAAGGTGCTGCTGTGGAGGGGTGGGTGTTGACGGTCGCTGCTGTTCTTGTTACACAATTATACCCACTTCCTTGTCTCTCTCTGTGGTGTGATGGCCTTGGCCAGGTTGGATATATTCTCCTCCTCCTCCTCTCTCTCTCTCTCTTTCTCTCTTACTTCTCTGCGTCTCTTGGCTTATCTCTATTGTTCTCTCTCTCTCTCTCTCTCTCTCTCTCTCTCTCTCTCTCTCTCTCTCCTCCTCCTCCTCCATACTACACCACCTTTTTTTATATATTTCCAGAATTCCTGCCTGATTTGCATATCTGGGAGCAACCACTCTTATTACAGGGTATTTCTCTGTATTGATGCCTGTGTGTAAGTGTGTGTGTGTGTGTGTTGATGCCTGTGTGTACGTGTGTTGATGCCTGTGTGTACGTGTGTTGATGCCTGTGTGTACGTGTGTTGATGCCTGTGTGTACGTGTGTGTTGATGCCTGTGTGTACGTGTGTGTGTTGATGCCTGTGTGTACGTGTGTGTTGATGCCTGTGTGTACGTGTGTGTGTTGATGGCTGTGTGTACGTGTGTGTTGATGCCTGTGTGTACGTGTGTGTGTTGATGGCTGTGTGTACGTGTGTGTTGATGCCTGTGTGTACGTGTGTGTGTTGATGGCTGTGTGTACGTGTGTGTTGATGCCTGTGTGTACGTGTGTGTGTTGATGGCTGTGTGTACGTGTGTGTTGATGCCTGTGTGTACGTGTGTGCGTGTGCTGATACCTGTGTGTGTACGTGTTGATATTTCTCGCTAGAGGGCAGGAACCAAAAAACATATTCGCATTCTGATTTTCAGGGTTACATAAGAAATTAGACAAAAGGTCATTCTTCAAGGTTATATAAACACACTAACATACGCGCGCGCACACACGCACCCACACGTACGCACACACACACACACACACACACACACACACACACACACACACACACACACACACACACACACACACACACACACACACACACACATACAGGGAGCCTGGTGGATAGCGCGCAGGTCTCGTAATTCTGTGGCGCGGGTTCGATTCCCGCACAAGGCAGAAACAAATGGGCAAAATTTCTTACACCCTGAATGCCCCTGTTACCTAGCAGTAAACAGGTACCTGGGAGTTAGTCAGCTGTCACAGACTGCTTCCTGGTGTGTGTGTGGTGTGTGGGGAAAGAATAGTAGTTAGTAAACAGTTGATTGACAGTTGAGAGGCGAGCCGAAAGAGCAAAGCTCAACCCCCGCAAACACAACTAGGTGAATACACACACACACACACTCATAAACATACATACACACGTGCACATATACACACAAATAAACATACATTAATATTTGCACAATGAAATCCTTATTGACGTGATGTATCAATGAAAATATCAATACCAGCTATAAGGGGATTCGAACCAACTTTTTTTTTTTTTTGGGGGGGGGGGGGGAAGTAAAGAAGAAGGAGAGGCATAGGTGAAGGGAAGTATAGAAGTGGGAAATACAGTGAGAGGTATGAAAGCAGGCGGGCTGTCCGCCTTGCTGACACGATGTGTGGGTGTTGGCAGCTAAGCTAAGCTGGCTCCCTCTTGTCAGGGAGCTGTGAGTGTGTGAGGGGTTCTTCACATGTGTTTCACCATATATGGATGTCCATAGATGAATACTGTGTAGCATTCATATATACACACTCCGATGCTTCCACACATGTTATTCTGTTTAAGGCTCTTTATTTTATTATTATTATTTATCGAGTTGTTCATATATACACATATATACATACATATACTCACCCATACACATACATACATACACACACACACACACACACACACACACACACACACACACACACACACACACACACACACACACACACACACACACACACACACACATATATATATATATATATATATATATATATATATATATATATCTACATATACATATATATCCATACATACATATACACACACATGCATACATATACACCTACATACTCAGTTTTCCAATTATGGGGAAGGATATCTGGTCAGTATCTCATCTGGGAACTATATACTGTGGGGCGGGGTTTTCATCTAGAGAATCGAGGCTCTTGGGCCACCAGCTGTGGGAGCGGGGCGTCTCATCTTGGAGCAATCTTTCTAACATTGGGTCCTCTAACATTTGGATGGTGTTCCACACCCTGATGGCTTGGTGCTGCAGTCTGCTGTTTAGTGGCTGTATGTTCAGGAGTTCATGGACCTCCTGTATTGTCTGATCATATGGTGGACGGTGTTTTGCTGCTCTCCTTAGCGCCTTATTTTGTACTGCTTGCAGTTTCTGCATGTTAGTTTTCTTTATGGTGTGTAGTGGTACTGGGGGATACTCTAGATGCGGCCGAACTAGAGCCTTATATAAGTGGATCTGAATGTTAGTACTGAGGCTTCAGAATCTTCTCAGTTTTTCTAAGGCTGCTTTGGCTTTGTTTAGTCGGTCTCTTACATGAATTTGTATCCCTGTTCTATTTATCATAAGTCCCAGTATTCTGCCTACCTCCGCATATTGGATCGGATGGTTGCTTACTCGGTACTCCCAAACACACGCCCTAGACCACCGCACCACGACATGGTCAACAGCATTGCAACCTGGGGTACGACTGAATCCTTTAGGGTTTCTGAGGCTTCCAGTTGAAGTTTGCTTGGGAGCACCAATTGAGCGGGTTCGAATTCTTCTCATGGTTCTTACTGATTTTCACATGCATGCATGTATACATACATACACATGTATGTATACATGTGACGGAAAGGGGCCAGGGGTGGAGGGGGAGGGGCGGGGAGGTGGCGGGGAGGGGCGGGGAGGGGCGGGGGATGGCGGGGAGGGGCAGACATCACCCAGGAGGCCAATACACAGTAGCCATTAAAGCCAGTCGCAGCATTAACTTAAATCATTGAGGTAATTTAAAACAAAACTAATCAGCCACAGTAACTGTGTGTGTATAAGCTCACTGTAAACCTTCCCCTTGGTTCATGTTACTCACCCACACTCACTCACCGTACTCATCATGTTAACAAAATATTGATATAACATATACTTTCTTTGTTAATAATAACATTAATGAGAAACTATATCAGCACGTGTATTCGAGGTAAGGGGATATTTGAGCACTGGGATGGGATCGAACACGCGTCTCTGAGCTCCCGCAGGCACACGCACTAACGAGTGGAACATATATTAGCCCAAAAATATATCTCGACCAGAAGTAGTACCAATACTCTTAAGCTCATCATGGTTCAGTCGGTAGTAGTTGTTGTGCCTGAAGAGTCACGCAGGTTCGATACCTTCGCATCCCCCTCTCCCACGAATATATAATCATAGATACTGCACGTGACTGTCATAGTATATCTCTTATATATAAATAGTCCTTTGTCAGTCGTTCCCAGATAATCTCAAGGCTCACCAAAGCCTCTGAAGGGTGATGGTCACGGAATTACTTGTAATGACGTCTTTTCTGAATCCTTTGTGGTATTATTTAGAATCTCAGCTGTTCCTGTTAGCTGGTGCTGGCGTCAACAGCTCATTGGATCAATGTGTATGCGTCTCCGCACCCGCTGACACACACACACACAGTTTTCCTACAGTTATACGGTGTTGTGGCCACTTGGGCTGGCTTCTACTGTACTCACCTAGTTGTACTCACATATTTGTGCTTGCAGGGGTTGAGCTCTGGCTCTTTGGTCCCGCCTCTCAACTGTCAATCAACTGGTGTACAGATTCCTGAGCCTACTGGGTTCTATCATATCTACACTTGAAACTGTGTATGGAGTCAGCCTCCACCACATCACTGCCTAATGCATTCCATTTGTGTGTGTGTGTGTGTGTGTCTGTGCGTGTGCGTATGTTCGTGTGTGTGCGTATGTTCGTGTGAGTGTGTGTGAACCCTGCCTCATATCAACCCCGTCTACCGAAGACCTGCAAAGATTATAGCAGAGGAGGCAATCCTCTAGGTTCTATATAGATATATATAGACTATATCACTGGTTTCACGACCTCCCCAAAACACACTCCTTTACGCAACTGAACTGGAGCATCCTCGGACAATCTCCCACGCGTTCGACGGACAGGCTGGGGCATAATTTCATTGCGTCAACCTAAGAATCCGTTTAAGGAGTCCGACTGAACCACATTGCGTCCTCGATCATTGTACTATACTTCCTCACGGCCCCGACACTGAAGAGGTCCTTCTAGACACACCCTCTGACTCTTCTGCGTGTCCACCTTCCACCTACGTCCCTAGTGCTAGTCCCTCCCCTTTCCAATAGGCTGTCCTTGTCCGTCCTGTAAACATTGTTGGGGGATTTTGGAGGTTTCGGGTGGACTCACCTGACTTTACTCACCTAATTGTGCTTTGCGGTGGTTGAACCTCGGCTTTTTGGTCCCGCCTCTCAGCCGTCTAGTCAACCTGAGCCTATCGGGGCTCTTAGCATATCAATATTTGATAATGCGAATGGAGTTTTCGTTCACCATATCATACTGTGTGTGTGTGTGTGTGTGTGTGTGTGTGTGTGTGTGTGTGTGTGTGTGTGTGTTGATCAAAACTTTTTCATTACGTTCGTTAACAATACAAAGCTTAAGGTGGGAATGATTGGCCAAACATTGACAGCTGTAATTAATTTGCCCTTGAACAACCAGAATGGTGGAAGTAAGAAGCAATAGAGGGAAGGGATCGAGGCTGGAAGCAGGTTAGTGGAAGGGTAGGAAGTAGCGAGAGGGTGAGAGAGAGAGAGAGAGAGAGAGAGAGAGAGAGAGAGAGAGAGAGAGAGAGAGAGAGAGAGAGAGAGAGAGAGAGGGAGGGAGAGCGAGAGACAGAGACACAGAGACAGAGAGAGGGAGAGAGGTCACATATAGGTCATATTCGTGGTGAGGATCTCATACGCAGCACAGTCGTTGTTTCTCTGTCGGCTGGTACGCTAGCTGGCTGGCTGGCTCTTTTACTAGCTGGCTATCCGGCTCCTTGACTAGCTGGCTCCTTGTCTAGCTGGCCAGCTGGCTCCTTGACTAGCTGGCTCCTTGTCTAGCTGGCCAGCTGGCTCCTTGTCTAGCTGGCTCCTTGTCTAGCTGGCCAGCTGGCTCCTTGTCTAGCTGGCTCCTTGTCTAGCTGGCCAGCTGGCTCCTTGTCTAGCTGGCCAGCTGGCTCCTTGTCTAGCTGGCTCCTTGTCTAGCTGGCCAGCTGGCTCCTTGTCTAGCTGGCCAGCTGGCTCCTTGTCTAGCTGGCCAGCTGGCTCCTTGTCTAGCTGGCTCCTTGTCTAGCTGGCCAGCTGGCTCCTTGTCTAGCTGGCCAGCTGGCTCCTTGTCTAGCTGGCCAGCTGGCTCCTTGTCTAGCTGGCCAGCTGGCTCCTTGTCTAGCTGGCCAGCTGGCTCCTTGTCTAGCTGGCCAGCTGGCTCCTTGTCTAGCTGGCCAGCTGGCTCCTTGTCTAGCTGGCCAGCTGGCTCCTTGTCTAGCTGGCCAGCTGGCTCCTTGTCTAGCTGGCCAGCTGGCTCCTTGTCTAGCTGGCCAGCTGGCTCCTTGTCTAGCTGGCCAGCTGGCTCCTTGTCTAGCTGGCTCCTTGTCTAGCTGGCCAGCTGGCTCCTTGTCTAGCTGGCCAGCTGGCTCCTTGTCTAGCCTTCTAGTTCACTGACTGGACAAATTTGTGTTGTGTTTGGTCGGCCATCTTGCCGAGACGGTGCTGTTGTTGAGACTAGCAATCGGGTTGATTGGTGGACTGGCTGACTGGTTGACTGGCTGTTTGTCTGAGTGACTGTCTTGCCATTCGAATGGTACAGCGGGTTTGCTGTTCTGATTGCTTGCTGTTTGAGTGGCCTTCTGTGTGGCTGACTGGCTAACTTACCAGTCAGAACTGTATTCCTTCAGGTCGTTAATCCGTCACCCCGCGGCACTAAAAAAAAAAAAAATTATTTGTCCTGGAAATGTTGTCTTGCTCTGAACAACAACAACAACAATGAGTAAAGCAACAAAAGCCAATGCCACAATCAGACAATTACAGATGATACAACGACACAATCGGAACACACACACAATCACTATACCCGCCCCTCCCTTCCCCCCCCCCACCCCCTCTCCCTCCCATCCCCCACCCCCACCCACCCCTCCATCCCCCCTTCCCCCTCACCCCGGCAGCATCCCCCCCCCCCCCGCCACCTCACACGTGAAACAAGTGAGCGTCAGAGGCCGCGGCGGTAATGGACACTCTGGAGGCTGCATGTCCCTCACCGCATCCCCATTACTTGTTAAGGGAAATTAAACACCGTAATGGCGGGTTAAGTGCCTATTGTTTGAGCAGGTTGTTTGCACCGTGTTCGTGGAAGCACCAGCGCCAGCCAGCCAGC
>NC_091171.1:36182463-36272463 GCF_040958095.1 Procambarus clarkii
CACCTCAGTTTGGACTCTTGTCTGGCTCGTTAAAGCGGCGGCCGTCCTACCTAGTCGCAGTCACTAATTTTAATATGGTGTTTTAAAAATCGATTTGTTTTCGCATGTAAATTAATATTATTATTCTGTACATTAAATTTCGTTGAAGAGTTAGTCATAGATTAAGTTAGGTGCGGTGTTTAGGTTCTGTTGGATACTATTTGTATTTTAAGTACGTAAATGAAGCTTTTACAGAGTTGTGATCGGAACAGAGGTCATCAGCGTATCACTGTTCGATAAATATTCGAACAACATCAGTTGTCAGTCGTGTGTAAACCGTTTATCATTCATTAACAGGCAGTTTGGCGGCTGGATTACCGAACATTTGCTCGTTGATGTCGGGCTGTGTCCCTTGACGTTCCCGCTCCAGTCGTTACCAGTGTGATATCTTCAGTCGTTATCAGTGTGATATGTTCAGTCGTTATCAGTGTGATATGTTCAGTCGTTACCAGTGTGATATGTTCAGTCGTTACCAGTGTGATATCTTCAGTCGTTATCAGTGTGATATCTTCAGTCGTTACCAGTGTGATATCTTCAGTCGTTACCAGTGTGATATGTTCAGTCGTTACCAGTGTGATATGTTCAGTCGTTATCAGTGTGATATCTTCAGTCGTTACCAGTGTGATATGTTCAGTCGTTACCAGTGTGATATGTTCAGTCGTTACCAGTGTGATATGTTCAGTCGTTACTAGTGTGATATCTTCAGTCGTTACCAGTGTGATATCTTCAGTCGTTACCAGTGTGATATCGAGTTCAAGACTATCATGTCTTCGTTCAACACGGAGCGCGTTGGTGTACGTCTGCACTCTTCTCTGCTTTCAAGGACACTGAGCCAATGAGCGGCCTCGCAGCGCCCCTTCAGGAGCCACAGGTCACCCCTCGATTGGTGGGGCCGATACAAACCTTAGCCAATTAGGTCACACGCCTATATCCGGGACCCCAAGATCCCGTTCCTGCTGGGTACAGGCGTATACATCTTGTCTGCAACGTCGACACTATGAACACCATATTTGAAAAGCACCACAAACTAGGTTACTTAATATATAAGCAATCCAGAGAGGAAATGCTCACTGCATCCATGGTTCGTGCCCGCCATCTGAGGAGCTGGAGGAGCTATTCAACTTATGACAAGCAGCCTTGTACCCTGTATGTAATCAATATTGTAACTTTTTTTGTGTAATGACATTTTCAAATAAAGTTAGATAAATATACACACTTAACAAAAGAATAGGGGTGGTAGGAGAAGAAAATATCAAAGTGTTCAGTGAGGATCCAAAAGGTCTTCTCTGAGTACTCTTTATTTTCTTCTCTGAGGCTACGGGTCCCTACATTTGCACCAGAGGTGGTACCTCTTCAAAAAAATGAGCAAAATTACAGAGTAAATATACATACACTATTTCTATCTCACTTGAACTGAACGTTACCTTGAGCCATCTAACATGTCTGTGAAGGGGTTCCTATCACCCTTGAAAGCAGGAAGTGTGCTATACGACGACCCTCGTAACAGCACTTACCTAACTTACCTATTTGTGCGTGCGGGGGTTGAGCTCTTTGGTCCCGCCTCTCAACTGGTATACAGGTTCCTGAGCCTATTGGGCTCTATCATATCTACATTTGAAACTGTGTATGGAGTCAGCCTCCACCACATCACTTCCTAGTGCATTCCATGTATTAACTACTCTGACACTGAAAAAATTCTTTCTAACGTCTCTGTGGCTCATCTGGGTACTAAATTTCCACCTGTGTCCCCTTGTTCGTGTCCCACCCGTGCTGAAGAGTTTGTCTTTGTCCACCCTGTCAATTCCTCTGAGAATTTTGTAGGTGGTTATCATGTCTCCCCTTACTCTTCTGTTTTCCAGGGATGTGAGGTTCAGCTCCTTTAGCCTTTCCTCTCCTCTTTCCCCTTTCCTTTAGCCTTGTGTGTGTGTGTGTGTGTGTGTGTGTGTGTGTGTGTGTGTGTGTGTGTGTGTGTGTGTGTGTGTGTGTGTGGGTGTGTGTGTGTGTGTGTGTGTGTGTGTGTGTGAGTGTGTGTGTGTGTGTGTGTGTGTGTGTGTGTGTGTGTGTATGTGTTGCATCAAGGGAAAAACAGCCGTCGTACCGCTGGTGGAGGGTCGTGGGTAGCCAACCCTTTTCCCGGAAGGTCGTCATCCCTAGATGCCTCCTGTCACGACCGCTGCCAAGAATCTCATTGAGTGGGTCGTGTATGTGTGTGTGTGTGTGTGTGTGTGTGTGTGTGTGTGTGTGTGTGTGTGTGTGTGTGTGTGTGTGTGTGTGTGTGTGTGTGTGTGTGTGTGTGTGTGCGTGTGTGTGCGCGCGTGTATGTACTCGGCTGTGCTCCATTAGTTGAGTTTGCACGGTCGAACATCTACTCTTAAGCCCCCGCCTTTCGACCATCAGTAGTTCAAAGCAGAGCGTTGACGTGTGTCGGGAGAGAAGACCAGATATGAAAGGTTTGATCTCCCAGGAATATATGTGATAAATGGCACTGAAGGTCATGGGTGGAGGAGGAGGTGGAGGAAAAGACTTTAAGATGGATGAAAAGGTGCAGTGAGTGAAAGAGTAATAACAGATGAGAATAAGTAGAGAAACGAGAGAGGTAGATACGTAGGTTAATATCAGGTAGGTAGGTGGGTAGATACAGTAAGAACGTAGGTAAATTAGTAGGTGAGTAGATAGGTATGTAGTAGAGTACGTGAATATATATATATATATATAGGTGAATATGTAGATATGTGAGTTTGCTGCTAGGCACGTGTGCAGGTGGATATGTAAGCAGGTGTATCAGTGGGGGTAGGTGTTGAGCCCCCTTTAAGGCCAAAATCGTGACCTGAGGGTGGAGAATGTGGCCATTATTTACTGTGTCGCTGTTTATCAGATGGAAGGTGGTGGTCCGCACCTCGCCAAGTGCTGGGAGGGAATGTGGGAGGGAAGGTGGGAGGGAAGGTGGGAGGGATAGAGGGAGGGATAGAGGGAGGGAGGTGTTCCTGGTAGTTCTACCAGTAATCCTGAACTTATATCGCCACCGCATGTTTCCCGTAAGTGCTGATATTCCCTAATTTCATTCACTTCCTTTTAGCCTCCGAAATTGTGTTTTTCCACCGAGTTCCCAGTGCGGTCGACTTCCTTTAAGTAATTAAAAGAATTCCCGTGATTTCTTTTAGCAAATAAGGTTGGATTTGTGCAATATAATCACAAGAATATTATAACTATTAATAAACATTGACGTCCTACAATGGGATCAAACTCGTGCTTCTGTTATTGGTGTATGAGAGTCCATGGACGCAGGTTCGAGCCCATTGTACAACATCAGTATATATATATATTCAAGACTAGGGTTTCATTTCGTAAACTGTATACTTCTGTGGAATATTTACCAAGTCCCTGTCATCAGATCACAATATTAAGAACATAGGAGCAAAGGAAACTTAAGATTGAAGGCCTATAGGCCTATGCATATAGGCCTATAGGCTATATAGGCCTATAGGCCTATAATATTAAGAACATAGGAGCAAAGGAAACTTAAGATTGAAGGCCTATAGGCCTATGCATATAGGCCTATAGGTATATAGGCCTATAGGCTATAGGCCTATGCATATTCAAAACCCACCTCGATTTCGGTACTTTGCTTGAGTTTAATGATCCTGGGGACTTGTCTAACAACGTCATTGTAACCATTTAAACTATTCAACTTGTCCTCTTCATTATGTACATAGAATTCTTCAGTTGCATCGTTTTTCCTTGGTAAATGCAAGGAAAAAGTAGTGTGTAGAGAACAACACATTTCTTGTTATTGTCAGTTACTTGCTTTACTTTTCAATGGCTTACTCGTCTCGCTGTTCTGTAATGTTTGTATCTGAAAGAACATTTTAGAATTTGTCTCTACAGTTCTTATTTCATAACTGTTCTTGCTAATTTAATAAATTATTCGTATTGATAAATTTGATTGAGGCCAGCCACTGGTTGGGTTTCCCCCCCGCCCTTAGGTTAACCTCGTTCTGGGCTCCTGGGAGTTCCCTAAGTTCTGGCCTCCTGGGAGCTCCCTAAGTTCTGGGCTCCTGGGAGCTCCCTAAGTTCTGGGCTCCTGGGAGCTCCCTAAGTTTTGGGCTCCTGGGAGCTCCCTAAGTTCTGGGCTCCTGGGAGCTCCCTAAGTTCTGGGCTCCTGGGAGCTCCCTAAGTTCTGGGCTCCTGGGAGCTCCCTAAGTTTTGGCCTCCTGGGAGCTCCCTAATTTCTGGGCTCCTGGGAGTTCCCTAAGTTCTGGCCTCCTGGGAGCTCCCTAAGTTTTGGGCTCCTGGGAGCTTCCTAAGTTCTGGCCTCCTGGGAGCTCCCTAAGTTTTGGGCTCCTGGGAGCTTCCTAAGTTCTGGGCTGGTGGAAGCTCCTTAAGTTCTCGAGGGTTTCGTTCTGCGAGTCTAGGAACCTACTGGAGCCAGATTCGCGAAGCAGTTAAGCAAGCACTTACGAACCTGTCCACCTTTTCTCAATCTTCGGCGGCTTTGTTTACAGTTATTAAACAGTTAATGAGCTCCGAAGCACCAGGAGGCTGTTTATAACAATAACAACAGTTGAGTGGGAAGTTTTCATGCTTGTAAACTGTTTAATAAATGTAACCAAAGCTCTCAAAGATTGAGGAAAGATGTACTCGGTCGTAAGTACTTGCGTAACTGCTGTGTGAATCTGGGCCCCTCTGAACGATATCTCGTAGAGCGCAATTCCTGCCCCCAGCGGGGCTTAATGGCACCCTTGCCCTAAGAAAATAAACATGAATTGCCCCCCTGGGTGCAGAGACACCCAGGGGAGGGTGTGTGTGTGTGTGGGGGGGGTGGGGGGGAGGTGAAAGTAGTCTCGTGGTATTATCGTAACTCGTAACTCGTATCGTTAGTCTCGTAACAGTTACGCAGTTATTCATAAACAGGGGGTTTTCGCGGCTGGATTAATGAGCATTTGTCCTTTATTGATGAGGACTGGTTGAATACTCGCCAACAGAACTAAACCACCTGACCTAAGCTACTCCTATCCATACATTGAACTTTAATATATATAATAATATTAATTTAAAAATTAGAACTACCCTATTTTTACTACACAGTTATGTTTAAATTGATGGATGTAACTTAAGGGGCAGCCGCCGCTTTAACGAGCCTGGCCTGAGGACAGGTTAAAATACAAATAATGGCCAACAAAGCCTAAACACCCAATCTAACCAACGCCTAAATATGCCCAATATACTAATATATAATAATATTAATTTATATTTGAGAAAATTTATACTTTCAATGAACATCATGTTCAAATTAATGAAAGCGTCTTTGGAGTCGACCGCTGTATGGAATGAACGAGTTGAACAACTGCCAACAGAGCCTAAACATCTAACCGAACCTAAATCTAGGCCTGGTTTTACGCCAAATTTTAATTTATAATAATTTTAATTCATATTTTACTCATTGCTGCAACGGAACTGTGTTTTAAATATAATAAATACTAGGAATAAATAATAATTAAGTTTAATGACTGAATTTGCCATTGACATGAAAACTGAACCAGGTAAAAACAGCAAAACAATGATAACATTCCAGATAATATTGGGAATAAGGAATAGATCAATTTACTCAGAACCTCTCCCTTCTATCCCTCCCCCTCACCCCTTCCCCATCCCCTCCCTCTCCCTCTTCCCTCCATTCTTCCACCTCACCTCCTCCCCCTTCACAATCCACAATTCCCCCCCCCCCCAGGCCGTCCCTACACTCCCTCCTCCTCCATACCTACAAACTCCCTCACAGTTTACGGCGTCCATCAATAGATGGCGTTTTTCTGGTGCTGTCTGGCATCGGCGTTACTCTTTTAGCAGTAATATGATGGTTCAGTTTCCTGTCTTCCTTATAGGGTCTTTAGCCGCCTCTATATATAGGGTCTTCGGTCTTTAATGTCGGTCATTATACACAGGCCAAGAGGTCGCTATACACAGGCCAAGAGGTCGCTATACACAGGCCAAGAGGTCGCTATACACAGGCCAAGAGGTCGCTATACACAGGCCAAGAGGTCGCTATACACAGGCCAAGAGGTCACCATGCACAGGCCAAAGGGTCGCTATACACAGGCCAAGAGGTCACCATATACAGGCCAAGAGGTCACCATACACAGGCCAAGAGGTCACCACACACAGGCCAAGAGGTCACCACACACAGGCCAAGAGGTCACCACACACAGGCCAAGAGGTCACCACACACAGGCCAAGAGGTCACCACACACAGGCCAAGAGGTCATCACACACAGGCCAAGAGGTCACCACACACAGGCCAAGAGGTCACCATACACAGGCCAAGAGATCACCACACACAGGCCAAGAGGTCACCACACAGGCCAAGAGGTCACCATACACAGGCCAAGAGGTCACCTCACACAGGCCAAGAGGTCACCATACACAGGCCAAGAGATCACCACACACAGGCCAAGAGGTCACCACACACAGGCCAAGAGGTCACCACACACAGGCCAAGAGGTCACCATACACAGGCCAAGAGGTCATCACACAAAGGCCAAGAGGTCACCACACACAGGCCAAGATGTCACCATACACAGGCCAAGAGGTCACCATACACAGGCCAAGAGGTCACCATACACAGGCCAAGAGGTCACCATACACAGGCCAAGAGGTCGCCATACACAGGCCAAGAGGTCGCCACACACAGACCAAGAGGTCACCATACACAGGCCAAGAGGTCACCACACACAGGCCAAGAGGTCACCACACACAGGCCAAGAGGTCACCATACACAGGCCAAGAGGTCACCACACACAGGCCAAGAGGTCACCACACACAGGCCAAGAGGTCACCACACACAGGCCAAGAGGTCACCACACACAGGCCAAGAGGTCACCACACACAGGCCAAGAGGTCACCACACACAGGCCAAGAGGTCACCACACACAGGCCAAGAGGTCACCACACACAGGCCAAGAGGTCACCACACACAGGCCAAGAGGTCACCACACACAGACCAAGAGGTCACCACACACAGACCAAGAGGTCACCACACACAGGCCAAGAGGTCACCACACACAGGCCAAGAGGTCACCACACACAGGCCAAGAGGTCACCACACACAGACCAAGAGGTCACCACACACAGACCAAGAGGTCACCACACACAGACCAAGAGGTCACCACACACAGGCCAAGAGGTCACCACACACAGGCCAAGAGGTCACCACAAGAAAATACCACAAGAGAAGCGGGTGTCTGACAGTCAATATTTGACTAAGAGCCCCAAACTGTGAGTAAATAGGAGGAACTCATCAACATGAGTTCATGAGGTGAGGTCGATCAATGCCAAGATATTCACCCTGTAGGGGGGAAGGGGGGTTGTATGACCCCCTCCCCCATCTATCATCAATCCTATAAACTATAATCCCCCCCCCCTCCCACCTCCCTTTCCCACTCCCCACTTCCCCCCCCCCCTTCCATAAACCTGTCAATACCCACGACACTCTTTCCTTCGACTCTATAAAACCTCTCAACATGACCCCATATAAACGATTCATGACTTAAGTGGTTAGGCACATTTCCTTCACTCCGTACTTTATATGGTAGCTCTTAGTCTGTCACATATCTCCTTCAAGTGCTTTATTGTCATAGTGGCTTAGCGCTTTCTCCTGATAATTAATCTTTTCTTACCCATGACTTCCCTCTCTCAGAGATACTCACGAGGTCACAACTCACTCGCCGATACACACAAGGTCACTACCCAGACAACCCGTCCTCTTAAAAAATAACGTCGCTTTCGACTCGTATGCGCACTATGGTCAAAAGTGGACGTAATTTGAAATGAAATCGGCTCACGAAAGTGACTTACTGTCCCGTTTTCCGTTTGAGTCGTCCGGCTTACTCGGAAAGGTTAGGAGAGGAAACTTTCAAATTAACGTTTTTCATAACGTTTTGAAACTTTATGAGAACTTCCTGCCCACTTAACCTATCAGAGGACCCTTAACTAACTGTTGTTGAAAAAAAAAATCATATTTATTTTAATTTTCAAATTACGTCCACTTTCGGCCATACTGGTAAACGGCCAAGAGCGACGTTATTTTTAAGAGGACAAGTTGCACAGATACTCACGAGGTCACCACCCTCCTCGTTGCTGGCAATAAGGAATTTCAAACTAAACTTCCTATGTGTTGCAGGCTCGACATTCTGCAATGCCACATTCCTCTCTATAGACTCTGGGAGGCATCCGTGTACCCTTACACCCCCCCCCCTCTCTCACCCCTCCCTCCCTCCCCCTTCCCCCTCTCCTTTCTCACCCCCGGAAGCAGCACCCCTTCCAAGCACCCCACCAGAAGATGATTTCCGGCCCACGGGAGGGGGTCGCGTGGGAGGGGTTACGTGGGAGAGTGAGATGAGGGAGGGGGGAGTGATAATATAGAGGCTGGCCAGTAAAAGTGTGTGTGCAAGAATGCATCGTTGCAACGTGTTGACAGATTGATAATGGCCCTATCATGCTCCCCCCCCCCCCCACTCACCCTACCTGCCTGAGAGGCCAAGACGCTGCCTGCCTCTTGCATGCCTGCCTGCTCTACGGAGGCATGCAGGCCTCCTATATGGCCCCTTGCGTCCTAATATATCTGGCTGTCGGACTCTATTATTAGAGTCTTTGGCCCCTTAATATAGAGTCACTGGTCCTTAATGTGGGGGGGGGGGTCTTTGGTCACCTAATATAGCGTTGTTGGTTCCTACTATTATAAGGTCATTGTACTCCTATTATGTGGTACTTGGCCCCCCTATAATGGTGGTGAAGTTAATGGTGCAGCTCAGGATGGTGACTCTGGCTGGTGAATGACCCGAGGAATGGTGATGCTGCGCTTCTTCTCACCACTTGTCGCTCCGCACAAAAATGCGACGGTTTAGCCTGCCCCAAGAACGTAAAAAATGCGACTGGTTAGCCTGCCCAGAAGCGTGCCAAATATGCCGACCTATCGATGCCAACAGAACGTCAGTATTACGGAGTTCTTATGTTTTACTAATACGTCGAATTCCTAACGCAGTGCTCGGTGAAATAGTGAGGCAATGGGAGAGAAGCTTCACAGTACCGTGAGGTGTGTACCGTCACGGTACTGTGCTAGTGTACCCTTTGTGTACACATACGCGTCACGTCAGGGTGTCACCAGCTGCTAGAGCCCTGTGATGCACCTGGCTGTGATGGATCAACTGTCACATGCAGCTGCCACTCTCCTATATGTTGGCGTGGCACCACGTGCGCGCGCCCGCGCTCTCCTGCCCTCAAGGTCTCCCAACCCACCCCCCGGGTCTCTCCATGCGACACTCCGTATAAAATGCAACTGTTTCGCCTCACCAGATACTTACGAACCTAATCAACCGACCTAATCTATCGAGGCCGATAGACAGAAAAAAGTTAATTTTACGGTGATTTAATTTATACTAATACGTAATATTATTAACGGATTAGTCGATTCCGTTAAAAATGCGACGGATTAGGTTGAGGGCTTAATTAGGCTTAGAAACAGCTGGAAATGTGCTTGTTTCTCACATTCCTACGACTCATTTGCGTGTTTAGTAACTGCCTGTGTCCCTCCGGTCTCCTGTTCCTTACTTGGAATATATATGGTTGCTTGGCTAGTCTCCCTTGCTATCTTCCACGTCGTTATCATGTCTCCTCCGTGTGTGTCGAAGAGATGTTGTGGGTGGGGGGGGGGGCTGTGTGTGTGTGTGTACTCACCAGTTGTGCTTGTATGATCGAACGTTGACTCTTGGGTTCCGCCTTTCTAACCGTCAGTTGTTTAAAGCAATGACTGTCCTATTTCCATATCATATCTAGTTTTAAAATTAGGAATAGAGTTTGCTTTCACAATGTGCTCCTTTAGATCATTCCTTTTTCCCACTACTCTCACGCTAAAATAAAACTTCCTAACATCCCTGTCACTCATCTGAGTTTCCAGCTTACACCCATGTCCCCTCGTTCTGTTACTATTCCGTGTGAACATTTCGTCTTTTTCTACTCTGGCAATTTCCTATAATGTATGTGTGTACTCACCTAGTTGTGCTTGCGGGGGTTGAGCTCTGGCTCTTTGGTCCCGCCTCTCAACCGTCAATCAACTGGTGTACAGATTTCTGAGCCTGCTGGGCTCTATCATATCTACATTTGAAACTTTGTATAGAGTCAGCCTCCACCACATCACTACCTAATGCATTCCACCTGTTAACTACTCTGACACTGAAAAAGTTCTTTCTGACGTCCCTGTGGCTCATTTGGGTACTCAGTCTCCACCTGTGTCCCCTTGTTCGTGTACCATCCGTGTTAAACAGTTTATCTTTATTATTCCTGAGAATAATTCCTCTGAGAATTTTGTAGGTTGTGATCATGTCTCCTCCTTACTCTTCTGTCCTCCAGTGTCGTGATGTACATTTCCCGCAGCCTTTCCTCGTAACTCATGCCTCTTAGTTCTGGGAACTAGTCTGGTGGCACATACCGAGGAACTCACAGAAACGTGATATTTATCTATGAGAAAATGACTGCAGGAGACAAATTCGGTGTGAGATCAACCCATAGATCAGCGGTGGCGAATCTTTTTGAGAGCAGTTATCTTGAGGTTATCTTGAGATGATATCGGGGCTTTAGTATCCCCGCGGCCCGGTCCTCGACCAGGCCTCCACTCCCAGGAAGCAGCCCGTGACAGCTGACTAACTCCCAGGTACCTATTTACTTCTAGGTAACAGAAGCATTAGGGTGAAAGAAACTTTGCCCATCGTTTCTCGCCAGCGCCCGTGGTCGAACCCGGGACCACAGGATCACGCGTCCAGTGTTCTTCTGTCCGCTCAGCCACCGGCTCCCACTCCCCATTTGAGCGTGGGTCTAAGTTCGCAATAATTTTCTAAAATTGATCACGCGTCCCTATGTAAATTTTGAGACAAATTATAATTGATAATTACACTTGTATTATATTATTTTTTATGGAGACAGAACATGCTTAAAAGCTTTCTTATGGAAGTGTGTTTAGTCAATCTATAACTTTTCAGAATTGTTTTAAATGGTACTGATTTAGGAATTATTTGCTATTAATAACTAGTAATTCCAAAGAAGTGAAATGAATCAATTAGTAACAATTATAATTAATAATAATAATAATAATATTATTATTTTTTTTGTTTAGAAAGTCCACTGGGACTGTGAAACGACGCAACCCTGAGTTAAGAGTTAAGGGGCGACACTGCATGCCGCGTGTCAGCACATTGTTTTGAATGCCATCTTGGTCACGCGTGCCATAGGTTCGCCATCCCCACCCCCTCACCCCCCCCGGCTCTAGCTCCTTCTCTATCCATTTCTTGAAGGATTTCCTCTCCCATTTGGCCCTCTGTGTCCCTTTCTCTCGCCCTCTACACCTAGTGTTTGTGTTTGTGTGTATCAACCCGTCCTCGAGTCAAGTCCATTCCATCCAGCGGTCGACCCCACAGATGAATTTATAAATTTTTAGGTGCTGTTCATTCAAAACGGGAATTTTCTCATATATAAATTAATATTATAATATATTAGCATATTGTGCATATATAGGCATAGGTTAGGTTAGGTTAGGTTAGGTTAGGTTAGGTTAGCTTAGGTGTTTAGGCTTTGTTAGCGATTATTTATATTTGTAGTACGTGAGTGAAGCATTTATAGCGTTGAGGTTTGAACGAAGGTCGTCAGTGAAGCACTTGTTCCGGAAGTGTTCGAACGTCATCAGTTGTGAGTCGTGTGTAAACCGTTTTTCATTCATAAACAGCAGGGGGTTTGGCGGATGCATGGAATGGACTTTGAGCATTTGTTTAGAGGACGGGCTGGTGTGTATTTACTATGCGTACTGTCTGTACGATTGAGCTGTTAGCTCTTGGACTTCAGCTCTCTTACCGTCGGTTGTCTAATGTACTGTCTCAGTACGGATTTGTTTCCTCTATCATGTCTAATACATCTCTCACTCTCTCTCTCTGTCGGGGATGGGGAGGGGGGGGGAATGTTGTTTGTATGTGCGTGTGAGGGTCACCACCACCACACTCACCACCACCACACCGTCACCACCACCACCACAACTACTACCCCACCACCACTACTACCACCACCACCACACCGTCACCACCACCACCACAACTACTACCCCACCACCACTACTACCACCACCACCACACCGTCACCACCACCACCACAACTACTACCCCACCACCACTACTACCACCACCATCACCACCACCATTGTGGAAATGTTTGACTACCAGAGCATATATAAATCGATAAATGAATTTCTCTATTGGTGCAGATCAGCTGAAAGTCAGCACTTTGGAGAACTGCCTGATAGACCACTGGAACATTATCTAACACAGTGCACAGTTACAGCCACAACAGACCACTGGAACATTATCTAACACACTGTACAGTTACAACCACAACAGACCACTGGAACATTATCTAACACAGTGCACAGTTACAGCCACAACAGACCACTGGAACATTATCTAACACACTGTACAGTTACAACCACAACAGACCACTGGAACATTATCTAACACACTGCACAGTTACAGCCACAACAGACCACTGGAACATTATCTAACACACTGTACAGTTACAACCACAACAGACCACTGGAACATTATCTAACACAGTGCACAGTTACAGCCACAACAGACCACTGGAACATTATCTAACACAGTGCACAGTTACAGCCACAACAGACCACTGGAACATTATCTAACACACTGTACAGTAACAACCACAACAGACCACTGGAACATTATCTAACACAGTGCACAGTTACAGCCACAACAGACCACTGGAACATTATCTAACACACTGCACAGTTACAGCCACAACAGACCACTGGAACATTATCTAACACACTGCACAGTTACAACCACAACAGACCACTGGAACATTATCTAACACAGTGCACAGTTACAGCCACAACAGACCACTGGAACATTATCTAACACACTGTACAGTAACAACCACAACAGACCACTGGAACATTATCTAACACACTGCACAGTTACAGCCACAACAGACCACTGGAACATTATCTAACACACTGCACAGTTACAACCACAACAGACCACTGGAACATTATCTAACACAGTGCACAGTTACAGCCACAACAGACCACTGGAACATTATCTAACACAGTGCACAGTTACAGCCACAACAGACCACTGGAACATTATCTAACACACTGTACAGTTACAACCACAACAGACCACTGGAACATTATCTAACACACTGCACAGTTACAAACACAATAAGATTTCAACTTAGATTTAACAGAGCAGAATAAGTTGTTAAACACATGGGGCAAAAATCTTACTGAAGCGACCATACGAGTCATAAATACTCATACAAGACCTAAATAAAACAGAAACAAGAAATAAGCAACACTTAGTGGGCCAGCCAGAGGCTTATGGCCCGCCATGGAATATCCCTGCCCCCCCCCCAAAAAAAAAAAACTAACGTTGGCAGTATCACGTTTAAGCCCGTTATCATCAACGTCGTCTCGGAAGCATCAGCTATAATTACACCCATAAACAATCAATAACATGTATTGAGCAATCAAAACAGTCTCCGTTATTAACAATCACTACCAGAACAATGTTCATATATATTACGTATATCAGTATTACCACCTAAAGGCAAACATATGTTTATTTAAATCATTCTTTACTTAAACATTCATTCTAAACCACAGACTATCATTCCTGAAATCAAATTGATATTTCTAGAAATTACAAACGGACTATTATATCCGTTTGTATATTCTACTACTTACTACTCTCCATTATATATTATATCAGCCCCTTTTAAGACCCTTAGAAGTAAGAATGAGATACTATGTCTATTATATCGTGTGAACCCTTCCTGTCTATCAATAAAGTAGTGCATAAAAACTAATTATTGATTCACCAGAGTGCCAATAACAATGTAACTCTGATAACAATGAAGAATCAACATGCATTCGCGATAACTGGATAACTGGAGGAGTTCTTCACAATATCAAAGTGAACGAATATCTCGATAACTGGAACTCTGCCCTCTGGCGGCGGCTCTAAAACTTAGGCCTCTCAGTGTCTCCTGCTTCAGGAGGACGACGCCCAACCACTTGAGCTGGACGGTAGAGCGACGGTCTCCCTTCATGCAGGTCGGCGTTCAATTCCCGACCGTGCATAAGTGGTTGGGCACCATTCCTTTCCCCCCACCCTTGCCCTTCCTCCACCCGTCCCATTCCAAATCCTTATCCTGACCCATTTCAAGTGCTACATATATAGTCGTAATGGTTTGGCGCACAGCATCGCTCTTGTGTCAGGTAAGTCCACTACGGGCTCACCATAGCCTGTGCTGCTTGCCCCCGCTCCTGTGCCAGGCAAGTTACGGGCTCACCATAGCCCGTGCTACTTGGAACTTGTTCCGAGTAGCTGAATCTATAACAACAACAATAACAGCTTGGCGCTTTCTCCTGATAGTTCCCTCCCCTTCCCTTCCCCGTAATCACTGTCAGGTAACCAACACCACTACGCCAACATAACATGTTGTGCTTGATAACAAACCGTTATCAAGCACACTTGACCTGGGTGTGCTTGATAACGGTTTGTGTGGGATTGTATGACAACGGCTGTTGTACTGAGACCTGGTGCAGGGTGCAACCGATTTGTATAAATTGTAAACAAATAGATGTTACAACATCCTTCTCCATCCATCCATCTCTCTCTCTCTCTCTCTCTCTCTCTCTCTCTCTCTCTCTCTCTCTCTCTCTCTCTCTCTCTCTCTCTCTCTCTCTCTCTCTCTCTCTCTCTCTCTCTCTCTCTCTCTCTCTCTCTCTCTCTCTCTCTCTCTCTCTCTCTCTCTCTCTCTCTCTCTCTCTCTCTCTCTCTCTCTCTCTCTCTCTCTCTCTCTCTCTCTCTCTCTCTCTCTCTCTCTCTCTCTCTCTGGGAACCGGTTCTCACACCTGGCGTCATCCACAGACCCGCGAGTGTGGCAGACGGAGGACATCAGGGCTTGGCTCACCTGGATAAGGAAGGAGTTTAAGCTGAAGACCGACATACCAGCCAAGGACCTCCCGGAAACAGGTAAAACTTCCTCCCCTACATCATTTATCATCACTTGCGTCCTTACTATACATTATATTTCAGTCTTGAAAGATATTCTTTTTGTATAGTAAATTTGTTTTCTATTTTAACATTATTTTTCTCAAGAGGCAGAACTTTTACGTAAAAAAAATTGATGCTGTAAGAAAATGTAAAACTATATTAGGAAATGGTTTTAAGATAAGGTGTTGTGCTCTAGCTCCTTGTTCCTGGCTTTAGACCATTTTTAAACTTTAGACCATTTTTAAACTTTAGACCATTTTTAAACTTTAGACCATTTTTAAACTTTAAACCATTTTTAAACTTCAGACCAATTTTAAACCTTTGTTCCTAGCTGTTCTGACGATACCCTAACTACAATAATAATAATTTACCTGAGTTTACCTGAGGGCCACTAGCACTAGTGGCCTCGACGAGGACAGGAAGCCGGTACCTTGTCGAAGGTTCCCCCCTCATTTACC
The DNA here is from genome assembly GCF_040958095.1 of Procambarus clarkii. Lineage (NCBI taxonomy): Eukaryota > Metazoa > Arthropoda > Malacostraca > Decapoda > Cambaridae > Procambarus > Procambarus clarkii. The sequence goes on from NC_091171.1 coordinate 36,198,068, forward strand.
ATGGTTAACCTTTCCAGTTGTACTTTAAAAGGTAACAGTTTTGGCAGTTACGGCTACGGCAGGTAGGCGGTTCCATGGGTTTATAACCCTGTGGATGAAAAAGCATTTTATGTTTTCAGTCCTACACTGTGGCTTGTTGAGCATGAAACCGTTGCTCCTTGTTTGTGTTACATCTGACCTTTTGAGGAAATTTTCCAGCTCCACATCCTCCATATTCCACTTGGGCTGGACGGTAGAGCGACGGTCTCGCTTCATGCAGGTCGGCGTTCAGTCCCCGACCGTCCAAGTGGCTGGGCACCATTCCTTTCCCCCGTCCCATCCCAAATACTTATCCTGACCCATTCCTAGTGAATATATAGTTTTAATGGCTTGGCGCTCTCCCACTGATAGTTCCGTTCCAGTTTCATATCCTCCATGTTGTTCAGTATTTTAAAAGTTTCCATGAGATCCACAGTAAAGTAAGCCTGATTATTCCATGGGTTTGGTCAGAGATTTTTTCTTACAGTTGTTCCTACCTGTTGTGCATCTTTCATTGAGTGGTGGATTTTCACTCCAAAGTCCTTTTCTTCATCAATCTGCTGTAATGTAATGTTATTAATTTGGTAGTTGAAGCGTGGGATCTTATGCCCCACATTCAAGGTCTTGCATTTGTCAATATTAAAAAGCTTTTACCAGTCATCTGACCATGTGTAGAGTTCATGTAGATCTCTTTGTAAGGCTTCAATATCAATTTCATTTCCCACGTTACCATAAATCTTTGTGTCATCTGCAATTTTAATGATGTGGTTCGTAATATTCTCATCTGTGTCATTGACGTATATGACAAAAAGGGTTGGTCCCTAAAACGGGCACCTGTGGCACCCCACTTATCACATTTCTCCAGTCAGATTTATTCTTATTTAGCACCACTCTTTGTTTTCTTTGTCTTAACCCTTGTGTTATCCATTCTAGTATTCTACCATTTATTCCATGTGCCTGTAATTTCCTTGCCAGTTGACCAGACCACACACTAGAAGGTGAAGGGACAACGACGTTTCGGTCCGTCCAGGACCATTCTCAAGTCGATACTTGAGAATGCCTGTCCTTCATGTGGTACCTTATCAAAGGCTTTAGCACAATCCATGTACACTACATCACCCGGAACACCTTTGTCTGAGTGGCTGGTTTTACCATTTCCAAAAATGTGAGCACTAGGTTTGTTCACATTTTTCGAATAATAATTTTACTAATAATATTAATTGTTTACTTAGGTAAAAATACATCAACTGCCTGTGTGTGTGTGTGTGTTCGTGTGAGCGTGTGTAATCTCCTAATTGCACCTGTAGGATAGTTTTAGCTGTTGGAGGTGGCAGCCCCTACTATATTTCCAAGTTATATTTTACATGCCAATAAGATGCACCGGTACTCTTCAAATGAGGCTACCGAATTGACAGGGGACACAGATAAGACAATCCACCAACCCTGCCACTGATACGATGACGGTATATAGTCTCCTGAGGACCACCCCCCCCCCCCCCGACATGTCCACCAGTTGATTCACTCGGGAACCGGTCGGCCGAGCGGACAGCACGCTGGACTTGTGATCCTGTGGTCCCGGGTTCGATCCCAGGCGCCGGCGAGAAACAATGGGCAGAGTTTCTTTGAGCCTATGTCCCTGTTACCTAGCAGTAAAATAGGTACCTGGGTGTTAGTCAGCTGTCACGGGCTGCTTCCTGGGGGTGGAGGCCTGGTCGAGGACCGGGCCGCGGGGAACACTAAAAAAGAAAAAAAGGCCCGAAATCATCTCAAGATAACCTACCCTTGGCATCATCTTGAATACTGATCCACCAGCATCGTCTTGACTACTGAACCTCAAGCAGCATTTTGACTACTGAACCTCAAGCAGCATCTTGACTACTGAACCTCAAGCAGCATCTTGACTACTGAACCTCAAGCAGCATCTTGACTACTGAACCTCCAGCATCGTCTTGACTACTGAACCTCAAGCAGCATCTTGACTACTGAACCTCCAGCATCATCTTGACTACTGAACCACAAGCATCGTCTTGACTACTGAACCTCCAGCATCATCTTGACTACTGAACCCCCAGCATCATCTTGACTATTGAACCTCAAGCAGCATCTTGACTACTGAACCTTCAGCATCATCTTGAGTACTGAACCCCCAGCATCATCTTGACTATTGAACCTCAAGCAGCATCTTAACTACTGAACTTCCACCATCATCTTGACTACTGAACCTCAAGCAGCATCTTGACTACTGAACCCCCAGCATCATCTTGACTACTGAACCTCAAGCAGCATCTTGACTACTGAACCCCCAGCATCATCTTGACTACTGAACCTCAAGCAGCATCTTGACTACTGAACCCCCAGCATCGTCTTGACTACGGAACCTCAAGAAGCATCTTGACAACTGAACCTCCAGCATCTTCTTGACTACTGAACCTCAAGCAGCATCTTGACAACTGAACCTCCAGCATCTTCTTGACTATTGAACCTCCAGCATCGTCTTGACTACTGAACCTCCAGCATCGTCTTGACTACTGAACCTCAAGCAGCATCTTGACTACTGAACCTTCTGCATCAACTTGACTACTGAACCCCGAGTATCATCTTGACTACTGAACCTCCAGCATCATCTTGACTACTGAACCTCCAGCAGCGTCTTGATTACTGAACCTTCAGCATCATCTTGACTACTGAACCTCCAGCAGCATCTTGACTACTGAACCTCAAGAAGCATCTTGACTACTGAACCTCCAGCATCGTCTTGAATACTGAACCTCCAGTATCGTCTTGACTACTGAACCTCAAGCAGCATCTTGACTACTGAACCTCCAGCATCGTCTTGACTAATGAACCTCAAGCAGCGTCTTGACTACTGAACCTCCAGCATCATCTTGACTACTGAACCTCCAGCATCTACTTGACTACTCAACCCCCAGCAGCATCTTGACTACTGAACCTCCAGCATCATCTTGACTACTGAACCCCCAGCATCATCTTGACAACTCAACCCCCAGCAGCATCTTGACTACTGAACCTCCAGCATTATCTTGACTACTGAACCTCCAGCATCGTCTTGACTACTGAACCTTCAGCATCATCTTGACTACTGAACCTCCAGCATCGTCTTGACTACTGAACCTCAAGCAGCATCTTGACTACTGAACCTCCAGCATCGTCTTGACTAGTGAACCTCAAGCAGCATTTTGACTACTGAACCTCCAGCATCATCTTGACTACTGAACCTCCAGCATCTTCTTGACTACTGAACCCCCAGCATCATCTTGACTACTGAACCTCCAGCATCATCTTGACTACTGAACCCCAAGCATCATCTTGACTACTGAACCTCAAGCAGCATCTTGACTACTGAACCTCCAGCATCGTCTTGAATACTGAACCTCCAGCATCGTCTTGACTACTGAACCTCAAGCAGCATCTTGACTACTGAACCTCCAGCATCGTCTTGACTAATGAACCTCAAGCAGCGTCTTGACTACTGAACCGCCAGCATCTACTTGACTACTCAACCCCCAGCAGCATCTTGACTACTGAACCTCCAGCATCATCTTGACTACTGAACTTCCAGCATCGTCTTGACTACTGAACCTTCAGCATCATCTTGACTACTGAACCTCCAGCATCGTCTTGACTACTGAACCTCAAGCAGCATCTTGACTACTGAACCTCCAGCATCGTCTTGACTATTGAACCTCAAGCAGCATCTTGACTACTGAACCTCCAGCATCGTTTTGACTACTGAACCTCAAGCAGCATCTTGACTACTGAACCTTCAGCATCTTGACTACTGAACCTTCAGCATCGTCTTGACTACTGAACCTCCAGCATCTTCTTGGCTACTGAACCCCCAGCATCATCTTGACTACTGAACCTCAAGCAGCATCTTGACTACTGAACCTCCAGCATCATCTTGACTACTGAACCTCAAGCAGCATCTTGACTACTGAACCCCCAGCATCATCTTGACTACTGAACCTCAAGCATCATCTTGACTACTGAACCCCCAGCATCGTCTTGACTACTGAACCTCAAGCAGCATCTTGACTACTGAACCTTCAGCATCGTCTTGACTACTGAACCTCCAGCATCGTCTTGACTACTGAACCTCCAGCATCGTCTTCACAACTGAACGTCAAGCAGCATCTTGACTACTGAACCTCCAGCATCGTCTTGACTACTGAACGTCAAGCAGCATCTTGACTACTGAACCTTCAGCCTCATCTTGACTACTGAACCCTGAGTATCATCTTGACTACTGAACCTCCAGCATCATCTTGACTACTGAACCTCCAGCGTCATCTTGACTACTGAACCTCCAGCATCGTCTTGACTACTGAACCTCCAGCATCGTCTTGACTACTGAACCTCAAGCAGCATCTTTACTACTGAACCTTCAGCATCTTCTTGACTACTGAACCTCCAGCATCGTCTTGACTACTGAACCTCCAGCATCGTCTTGACTACTGAACCTCCAGCATCGTCTTGACTACTGAACCTCCAGCATCGTCTTGACTACTAAACCTCCAGCATCGTCTTGACTACTGAACCTCCAGCATCGTCTTGACTTCTGAACCTCCAGCATCGTCTTGACTACTGAACCTCCAGCATCGTCTTGACTACTGAACCTCCAGCATCGTCTTGACTACTGAACCTCAAGCAGCATCTTGACTACTGAACCTCCAGCATCGTTTTGACTACTGAACCTCAAGCATCATCTTGACTACTGAACCCCCAGCATCGTCTTGACTATTGAACCTCAAGCAGCATCTTGACTACTGAACCTCCAGCATCGTTTTGACTACTGAACCTCAAGCAGCATCTTGACTACTGAACCTTCAGCATCTTGACTGCTGAACCTTCAGCATCGTCTTGACTACTGAACCTCCAGCATCGTCTTCACTACTGAACCTCCAGCATCGTCTTGACTACTGAACCTCCAGCATCGTCTTCACTACTGAACCTCCAGCATCGTCTTGACTACAGAACCTCCAGCATCATCTTGACTACTGAACCTCCAGCATCATCTTGACTACTGAACCCCGAGTATCATCTTGAATACTGAACCTCCAGCATCATCTTGACTACAGAACCTCCAGCATCATCTTGACTACAGAACCTTCAGCATCATCTTGACTACTGAACCCCGAGTATCATCTTGACTACTGAACCTCCATTATCATCTTGACTACTGAACCTCCAGCATCATCTTGACTACTGAACCTCAAGCAGCATCTTGACTACTGAACCTTCAGCATCATCTTGACTACTGAACCTCGAGCATCATCTTGACTACTGAACCTCTAGCATCATCTTGACTACTGAACCTCCAGCATCATCTAGACTACTGAACCTCCAGCATTATCTTGACTACTGAACCTCAAGCAGCATCTTGACTACTGAACCTTCAGCATCATCTTGACTACTGAACCCCCAGCATCATCTTGACTACTGAACCTCCAGCATCATCGTGACTACTGAACCTTCAGCATCATCTTGACTACTGAACCTCCAGCATCATCTTGACTACTGAACCTCCAGCATCATCGTGACTACTGAACCTCAAGCAGCATCTTGACTACTGAACCTTCAGCATCATCTTGACTACTGAACCCCCAGCATCATCTTGACTACTGAACCTCCAGCATCATCTTGACTACTGAACCTTCAGCATCATCTTGACTACTGAACCCCCAGCATCATCTTGACTACTGAACCTCCAGCATCATCGTGACTACTGAACCTTCAGCATCATCTTGACTACTGAACCCCTAGCATCATCTTGACTACTTGACCCCAGCATCATCTTGACTACTGAACCTCCAGCATAGTCTTGACTACTGAACCCCCAGCAGCATCTTGACTACTGAACCTTCAGCATTACCTTGACTACTGAACCTTCAGCATCGTCTTGACTACTGAACCTCCAGCAGCATCTTGACTACTGAACCTCCAGCATCATCTTGACAACTCAACCCTCAGCATCATCCTGACAACTCAACCCCCAGCATCATCTTGACAACTCAACCCTCAGCATCATCCTGATAACTCAACCCCCAGCATCATCTTGACAACTCAACCCCCAGCATCATCTTGACAACTCAACCCTCAGCATTATCTTGACAACTCAACCCTCAGCATTATCTTGACTACTGAACCTCCAGCATCATCTTGACAACTCAACCCTCAGCATCATCTTACAACTCATCCCCCAGCATCATCTTGACAACTCAACCCTCAGCATCATCTTACAACTCATCCCCCAGCATCATCTTGACTACTGAACCTCCAGCATCGTCTTGACTACTGAACCTCCAGTATCGTCTTGACTACTGAACCTCAAGCAGCATCTTTACTACTGAACCTTCAGCATCTTCTTGACTACTGAACCTCCAGCATCGTCTTGACTACTGAACCTCCAGCATCGTCTTGACTACTGAACCTCCAGCATCGTCTTGTCTACTGAACCTCCAGCATCGTCTTGACTACTAAACCTCCAGCATCGTCTTGACTACTGAACCTCCAGCATCGTCTTGACTTCTGAACCTCCAGCATCGTCTTGACTACTGAACCTCCAGCATCGTCTTGACTACTGAACCTCCAGCATCGTCTTGACTACTGAACCTCAAGCAGCATCTTGACTACTGAACCTCCAGCATCGTTTTGACTACTGAACCTCAAGCATCATCTTGACTACTGAACCCCCAGCATCGTCTTGACTATTGAACCTCAAGCAGCATCTTGACTACTGAACCTCCAGCATCGTTTTGACTACTGAACCTCAAGCAGCATCTTGACTACTGAACCTTCAGCATCTTGACTGCTGAACCTTCAGCATCGTCTTGACTACTGAACCTCCAGCATCGTCTTCACTACTGAACCTCCAGCATCGTCTTGACTACTGAACCTCCAGCATCGTCTTCACTACTGAACCTCCAGCATCGTCTTGACTACAGAACCTCCAGCATCATCTTGACTACTGAACCTCCAGCATCATCTTGACTACTGAACCCCGAGTATCATCTTGAATACTGAACCTCCAGCATCATCTTGACTACAGAACCTCCAGCATCATCTTGACTACAGAACCTTCAGCATCATCTTGACTACTGAACCCCGAGTATCATCTTGACTACTGAACCTCCAGCATCATCTTGACTACTGAACCTCCAGCATCATCTTGACTACTGAACCTCAAGCAGCATCTTGACTACTGAACCTTCAGCATCATCTTGACTACTGAACCTCGAGCATCATCTTGACTACTGAACCTCCAGCATCATCTTGACTACTGAACCTCCAGCATCATCTAGACTACTGAACCTCCAGCATTATCTTGACTACTGAACCTCAAGCAGCATCTTGACTACTGAACCTGCAGCATCATCTTGACTACTGAACCCCCAGCATCATCTTGACTACTGAACCTCCAGCATCATCGTGACTACTGAACCTTCAGCATCATCTTGACTACTGAACCTCCAGCATCATCTTGACTACTGAACCTCCAGCATCATCGTGACTACTGAACCTCAAGCAGCATCTTGACTACTGAACCTTCAGCATCATCTTGACTACTGAACCCCCAGCATCATCTTGACTACTGAACCTCCAGCATCATCTTGACTACTGAACCTTCAGCATCATCTTGACTACTGAACCCCCAGCATCATCTTGACTACTGAACCTCCAGCATCATCGTGACTACTGAACCTTCAGCATCATCTTGACTACTGAACCCCTAGCATCATCTTGACTACTTGACCCCAGCATCATCTTGACTACTGTACCTCCAGCATAGTCTTGACTACTGAACCCCCAGCAGCATCTTGACTACTGAACCTTCAGCATTACCTTGACTACTGAACCTTCAGCATCGTCTTGACTACTGAACCTCCAGCAGCATCTTGACTACTGAACCTCCAGCATCATCTTGACAACTCAACCCTCAGCATCATCCTGACAACTCAACCCCCAGCATCATCTTGACAACTCAACCCTCAGCATCATCCTGATAACTCAACCCCCAGCATCATCTTGACAACTCAACCCCCAGCATCATCTTGACAACTCAACCCTCAGCATTATCTTGACAACTCAACCCTCAGCATTATCTTGACTACTGAACCTCCAGCATCATCTTGACAACTCAACCCTCAGCATCATCTTACAACTCATCCCCCAGCATCATCTTGACAACTCAACCCTCAGCATCATCTTGACAATTCATCCCCCAGCATCATCTTGACAACTCAACCCTCAGCATCATCTTGACAATTCATCCCCCAGCATCATCTTGACAACTCAACCCTCAGCATCATCTTGACTAGTGAACCCCCAGTTAGTCCTTTTTTGACTACGTAATTTCCACCAGCATCTTGACTAAATTACTTTTATGTCGGATATATATTCAGATCGGTAAATATATTGTCATATTTGTGAAGGATATTTCTTAGTCATGATGGCAATGGCTAGAGAAGAGAGCGTGGGCCGCCTTAGAGAAGTGTGTGAGCAGTGCCAGGTGAACATTTTCGGCCCCTCCTTCCTCTCCTTCGTCATGGACAAGGACTCTACCAGGATGCTGGGGTCTGGCGGCTACGGCAGCTGCCAGTTGGTCTCGGTCTCTTCCTCGCTGTGGGTCGCCAAGACCTGCTGGACCGTTCCCTATGGTACTCAAACGCTCATCCAGGAGATAAAGACTCTGTCGGCGCTGCAAGGATTGGCTGGGGTGCAGAAGTTGATTGGTGTGTGCCCCGAGGCCCTCACCCTGATCACAGAATACTCCGGGGAGACCTGGTCGGATATACTCGAGCGACGGCAGACCTCCGTACAGGTGTGTCTTGAGGTCAGCAGTCAGGTGTGCCGGATCATGAGTACCATCCATGCTCGGGGATGGATACACATGGATATAAAGGCCAACAATGTTTGCGTGAAGCGCACCAGCGATGGTGTCCAGGCCACTCTTATTGACTTCGGCTTGGCTGTACAAGATGGCGCTCGGGTCAGCTTAGACCAGACTGCCTAGCAGTGCCTTCACATTGCTCCCGAGGTCGTAAAAGGCCACCCATGCACCCCCGCCAGTGACGTGTACAGCCTCGCCCGGTTACTACAGTACTCATCCCAGTACTGCTAGATCGACAACCATTTTTCCCTCCGGATGTGGGTGCTTCAGGCGCTGAAGCCACGGAGCAATCATCGGCCGGTGTTGACAACACTGATGGAACTATTTTCCTCGGCCCTTGTTAAAGAGGCGGGCAGGTCCTCGGGCCTTGTTAAAGCGGCCGGCGGGTCCTTGGGCCTTGTTAAAGCGGCGGGCAGGTCCTCGGCAACGGGTGCCGGCACCGGTGTGTGAGTGGGCAAGGTGACCCAGGACTACAGAGCCGTCACAGGGTGAGGGGGGGGGGACGTAGCCATGGATACCGGAGGCTTGACAACCCGTCCACAAGAGTCTACACTTGTCCACAAGAGTCTACACTTGTCCACAAGAGTCTACACTTGTCCACATGTAATTATAATGATAATAAAGGTTAATGTCTATTTCTTATGGTTGTGTCAATATTAAAAAAATAAATGTGTGTGTGTGTGTGTACTCACCTAATTGTACTCAGCTAGTTATGCTTGTGTGGGATTGAGCGTCGGCTCTTTAGTCCCGCCTCTCAACTGTTAACTGGTGTACAGGTTCCGGAGCCTATTGGGCTCTATCATGTCTACATTTAAACTGTGTATGGAGTCAGACTCCACCACATCACTGCCTAATGCATTCCTTTTGTTAACTACTCTGACACTAAACAGTTCCCTCTAACGTCTTTATGGCTCATTTGAGTTTCCACCTTGTGTTTCTTAGTGTGTGTACCACCCATTTAAGTTCACAGAGAATCTTGCATGCGGTGATCATGTCTCCCCTAAATTTTCTTTCTCCCAGCGACGTGAGGTTCAGCTCCTATACTCTCTCCTCGTAGCTCTTACCCCTCACGGGTTCCACGCTTGAGCTGCATACTCCAGCATTGGTCTGGCATATGTGGTATATATAGGGCCTAAATGCTTCCTTAAACAGGTATCTAAAGGCAGTTCTTATGCTAGCCAACCTAGCACAGACCGCTGATGATATCCTCTTGATGTGGGCTTCAGGGGATATGTCTGGCGAGATATCAACTCGCAGATCTTTCTTTTAGATACCCAGCCACTTGGACTGGACGTTAGAGCGACGGTCTCGCTTCATGCAGGTCGCCGTTCAATCCCTCGACTGTCCAAGTGGCAGGGCACCATTTCATTTCCTTTCCCCCCCCCCCCCCCGTCCCATCCGAAATCCTTATCCTGACCCCTTCCGAGTGCTATAAAATCGTAATGGCTTGGCGCATTCCCCTGATAATTAAAATTTAAATCTCCCAGATTCTCAAAGGATTTCATCTTCCAAATGGTACCTGGTATCTGGTCTCCTGCTCCCTAGCCCTGTATTCATTATTTTACATTTACCTGATTTAAAATTTAATAGTCACTTTTCAGGCCATTGCTTCAGTTTGCCCAGGTCATCTTGATGCTTCATGCTGTCTTCCTCTGCCTTAATCCTTCTCATAATTTTAGCAACAGCAGCAAATATTGATAGGAATAAGTCTGTTCACTCTGGAAGATCATTTACGAATATGAAAAAGGATAGGTCCGAGTAGAGAACCCTGTGGGACTCCGCTAATGACATCACGTCATCCTTACACCTCACCCCTCACAATTATCTTCTGATAATTACTTACTTTCCCTACCAGTTGCTCGTGCTTTTGTCTCCAACTTGTGCACCAGCGTCTAATAGGGTCCTGTGTCGAAGGCTTTCCGACAGTCCAAGAAAATACAGTCTGCCCAGCCTTTTCTTTCTTGCTTAATATTTGTCACCTGATCGTAGAATTTCATTAGACCAGTGAGGTTTATGGTCTGCCATCTCTGAACCCATGATGGTGGTGTGTCACGAATTAGGTCTCTTCTCTCCAGATGTGATACTAAGTTTTTCCTCACACTCTTCTCCATCACCTTGCATGGTATACAAGTTAGGGCCACCGGCCTGTAGTTCAGTGCCTCTTGCCTGTCACTCTTTTTGTTTATTGGGACTACATTAACTGTCTTCCATATTTCTGGTAGGTCTGTTTCCAGTGACTATACAATTGAGAGTGACAAGCAAAGTGCTTCTGCACACTCTTTTAGTATCCATGGTGAGCTTCCGTCACTGTACTACAGCCTTCCTCACGTCCAGTTCCAACAGATACCTCCTAACTACATCTCTGGAAATTTCGAACCTATCCAAAGCTTCCCGGCTTGTTGCAACCTCTCCTTGCTCTACTGTGAAGACCTCCTGGAATTTCTTGATGATTTCTTTACACACCTCTCTGTCATTCTTTGTGTATCTGTCGTCACGCGTTCTCAGTTTCCTCAACTATTCTTTCACCGTTGTTTGCCTTCTGACGTGACTGTGGAACAGATTTGGATAGATCTTGGCTTTATTTGCTATGTCATTTTCATACGGTCTCTCTGCCTCTCTTCTTACACTGAGTTATACATTCCTGGCGCTCTGCAATTGTGACATATCCAGTCTATACCACTCTAGCAGGTTTGGCTCTAACTTTTGTTTTGTGTATGTGTATATATGTGTATGTGGATATATGTGACATCCAAACCACATACCAGAAAAGTGAAGAAACGACAGTGTTTTGGTCCGTCCTGGATCATTATCAAGTCGTGTAACTGAAAGAGAGCGGACAAGACAAAAAATGTGATGGGAGAGAGAGAGAGGCATGAGAGGTGGGATGAATGCAAGAGAAAGTTGACGGTAAGAATAAGATGAAAGGTAAGAGAGAGATGAAAGAATAAGTCGATGGAAGGACAGCATAAGATGAAAGAAAAGAATAAGAGGTCAGGTAATGATCAGGATAAAGCAATAAGCCATTAGGACATTATAGCACTTGGAAGGGATAAGGATAAAGACTTAGGATAGGACGAAAGGAATGGACGTTGCCCAACCACTTGGACGGTCGGGGATTGAACGCCGACCTGCAAGAAGCGAGACCGTCGCTCTATCGCCCAATCTAATTGGTCGGGGTAAGAATGGTAAGACAGGAGAAAAAGTAAGAATAAGGAGAATCGGGTAAAGGAAGGGAAGAAAAGAAAAATAGTTTTGCTCACTCTACATACATCTTCCTGTAGGTTCTAACTCTTTGGATCACCTTAAAACTTCTTTTGACCGTAAACATAAGACAAGACAGACAGCTCTCTAGTCTCTGTCCTCCTGACTTTGATTCGTCAAACGTTTCTGTTTCATTTGCCCTTCTCTTCCTTGTTTCTACGGAAACATTCACAAACTGAATGTTTGTGAATCTAAAATTCACAAACCTGGTGCTTCTCTTTCGTCCTATCATTTCTTGAAGAGGCTCTGTCGGCTATGCCAATCCTGGCCTGCCAAAGCTCTCACCACTTATCCTGGTACATTTTATCCTGCGTATCCTGGTACATTTTATCCTGTCCACCTCCGTTACTCTCAGGACTTCATCGAAAGATTGGGCTTGTAGCCTCCCTCTAAGATGCTGAGCCTTGATGTTGATTCTCTTTACGAATGTTCCCATTTATGATATTCTCTCTATTTCCATGACCAGAAAGCGATTGAGGACTTTCTTCATCCTCGATTCCTTCTGACGTTTTACTCGAACTCATCAGTATGTTGACTCTAACTTCTTCTCTTTTAATGAAAAATACTTCCCTCACATTTCCTGTGTCATGAGTTCCGCCTTCTCGCTTCTTCTTGTTAATCTCTATATATTGTACTTTGAAACTGTTCTTTTTCCAACTTTTGACACTCGCCCCTCTCTCTCTCTCTCTCTCTCTCTCTCTCTCTCTCTCTCTCTCTCTCTCTCTCTCTCTCTCTCTCTCTCTCTCTCTCTCTCTCTCTCTCTCTCTCTCTCTTTCTCTCTCTCTCTCTCTCTCTCTCTCTCTCTCTCTCTCTCTCTCTCTCTCTCTCTCTCTCTCTCTCTCTCTCTCTCTCTCTCTCTCTCTCTCTATCTATCTCTCTCTCTATCTCTCTCTATCTCTCTCTCTATCTCTCTCTCTCTCTCTCTCTCTCTCTCTCTCTCTCTCTCTCTCTCTCTCTCTCTCTCTCTCTCTCTCTGGCTTCGCTATGTTGATGACATTTTTTACTGTATGGCCTCATGACTGGTATTTTCCACCCTTTCCTCTCCTCTTTTATCAATCTGTCTTTTTATCAATATCAAAGTTGAATGGGAATCTAATTCCTTTCTTTCTTTCTTTCTTTCCTAGACATTCCTGTTCACAGCTCTGTGTCTAGTTTCTCTTTCTTTATTTACCTCTCCATAGTGGAATGTACATTCACTTCTCCTACCATCCAGAAATGATGGTAGGAGACCTCCAGCATCATCTTGACTACTGAACCTCCAGCATCATCTTGACTACTGAACCTCCAGCATCATCTTGACTACTGAACCTCCAGCATCATCTTGACTACTGAACCTCAAGCAGCATCTTGACTACTGAACCTTCAGCATCATCTTGACTACTGAACCTCCAGCATCGTCTTGACTACAGAACCTCCAGCATCATCTTGACTACTGAACCTCCAGCATCATCTTGACTACTGAACCCCCAGCATCATTTTTACTACTGAACCTCGAGCATCATCTTGACTACTGAACCTCCAGCATCATCTTGACTACTGAACCTCCAGCATCATCTAGACTACTGAACCTCCAGCATCATCTTGACTTCTGAACCACAAGCAGCATCTTGACTACTGAACCTTCAGCATCATCTTGAATACTGAACCCCCAGCATCATCTTGACTACTGAACCTCCAGCATCATCGTGACTACTGAACCTTCAGCATCATCTTGACTACTGAACCTCCAGCATCATCTTGACTACTGAACCTCCAGCATCATCGTGACTACTGAACCTCAAGCAGCATCTTGACTACTGAACCCCCAGCAACATCTTGACTACTGAACCTCAAGCATCATCATGACTACTGAACCCCCAGCATCGTCTTGACTACTGAACCTCAAGCAGCATCTTGACTACTGAACCTCCAGCATCGTCTTGACTATTGAACCTCAAGCAGCATCTTGACTACTGAACCTCCAGCATCGTTTTGACTACTGAACCTCAAGCAGCATCTTGACAACTGAACCTTCAGCATCTTGACTACTGAACCTTCAGCATCGTCTTGACTACTGAACCTCCAGCATCTTCTTGGCTACTGAACCCCCAGCATCATCTTGACTACTGAACCTCAAGCAGCATCTTGACTACTGAACCTCCAGCATCATCTTGACTACTGAACCTCAAGCAGCATCTTGACTACTGAACCCCCAGCATCATCTTGACTACTGAACCTCAAGCATCATCTTGACTACTGAACCCCCAGCATCGTCTTGACTACTGAACCTCAAGCAGCATCTTGACTACTGAACCTTCAGCATCGTCTTGACTACTGAACCTCCAACATCGTCTTGACTACTGAACCTCCAGCATCGTCTTCACTACTGAACGTCAAGCAGCATCTTGACTACTGAACCTCCAGCATCGTCTTGACTACTGAACGTCAAGCAGCATCTTGACTACTGAACCTTCAGCATCATCTTGACTACTGAACCCTGAGTATCATCTTGACTACTGAACCTCCAGCATCATCTTGACTACTGAACCTCCAGCATCATCTTGACTACTGAACCTCCAGCATCGTCTTGACTACTGAACCTCCAGCATCGTCTTGACTACTGAACCTCAAGCAGCATCTTTACTACTGAACCTTCAGCATCTTCTTGACTACTGAACCTCCAGCATCGTCTTGACAACTGAACCTCCAGCATCGTCTTGACTACTGAACCTCCAGCATCGTCTTGACTACTGAACCTCCAGCATCGTCTTGACTACTAAACCTCCAGCATCGTCTTGACTACTGAACCTCCAGCATCGTCTTGACTACTGAACCTCCAGCATCGTCTTGACTACTGAACCTCCAGCATCGTCTTGACTACTGAACCTCCAGCATCGTCTTGACTACTGAACCTCAAGCAGCATCTTGACTACTGAACCTCCAGCATCGTTTTGACTACTGAACCTCAAGCATCATCTTGACTACTGAACCCCCAGCATCGTCTTGACTATTGAACCTCAAGCAGCATCTTGACTACTGAACCTCCAGCATCGTTTTGACTACTGAACCTCAAGCAGCATCTTGACTACTTAACCTCCAGTATCATCTTGACTACTGAACCTTCAGCATCGTCTTGACTACTGAACCTCCAGCATCGTCTTCACTACTGAACCTCCAGCATCGTCTTGACTACTGAACCTCCAGCATCGTCTTCACTACTGAACCTCCAGCATCGTCTTGACTACAGAACCTCCAGCATCATCTTGACTACTGAACCTCCAGCATCATCTTGACTACTGAACCCCGAGTATCATCTTGAATACTGAACCTCCAGCATCATCTTGACTACAGAACCTCCAGCATCATCTTGACTACAGAACCTTCAGCATCATCTTGACTACTGAACCCTGAGTATCATCTTGACTACTGAACCTCCAGCATCATCTTGACTACTGAACCTCAAGCAGCATCTTGACTACTGAACCTTCAGCATCATCTTGACTACTGAACCTCGAGCATCATCTTGACTACTGAACCTCCAGCATCATCTTGACTACTGAACCTCCAGCATCATCTAGACTACTGAACCTCCAGCATTATCTTGACTACTGAACCTCAAGCAGCATCTTGACTACTGAACCTTCAGCATCATCTTGACTACTGAACCCCCAGCAACATCTTGACTACTGAACCTCCAGCATCATCGTGACTACTGAACCTCAAGCAGCATCTTGACTACTGAACCTTCAGCATCATCTTGACTACTGAACCCCCAGCATCATCTTGACTACTGAACCTCCAGCATCATCTTGACTACTGAACCTTCAGCATCATCTTGACTACTGAACCCCCAGCATCATCTTGACTACTGAACCTCCAGCATCATCGTGACTACTGAACCTTCAGCATCATCTTGACTACTGAACCCCCAGCATCATCTTGACTACTTGACCCCAGCATCATCTTGACTACTGAACCTCCAGCATAGTCTTGACTACTGAACCCCCAGCAGCATCTTGACTACTGAACCTTCAGCATTACCTTGACTACTGAACCTTCAGCATCGTCTTGACTACTGAACCTCCAGCAGCATCTTGACTACTGAACCTCCAGCATCATCTTGACAACTCAACCCTCAGCATCATCCTGACAACTCAACCCCCAGCATCATCTTGACAACTCAACCCTCAGCATCATCCTGACAACTCAACCCCCAGCATCATCTTGACAACTCAACCCCCAGCATCATCTTGACAACTCAACCCTCAGCATTATCTTGACAACTCAACCCTCAGCATTATCTTGACTACTGAACCTCCAGCATCATCTTGACAACTCAACCCTCAGCATCATCTTACAACTCATCCCCCAGCATCATCTTGACAACTCAACCCTCAGCATCATCTTGACAATTCATCCCCCAGCATCATCTTGACAACTCAACCCTCAGCATCATCTTGACTAGTGAACCCCCAGTTAGTCCTTTTTTGACTACGTAATTTCCACCAGCATCTTGACTAAATTACTTTTATGTCGGATATATATTCAGATCGGTAAATATATTGTCATATTTGTGAAGGATATTTCTTAGTCATGATGGCAATGGCTAGAGAAGAGAGCGTGGGCCGCCTTAGAGAAGTGTGTGAGCAGTGCCAGGTGAACATTTTCGGCCCCTCCTTCCTCTCCTTCGTCATGGACAAGGACTCTACCAGGATGCTGGGGTCTGGCGGCTACGGCAGCTGCCAGTTGGTCTCGGTCTCTTCCTCGCTGTGGGTCGCCAAGACCTGCTGGACCGTTCCCTATGGTACTCAAACGCTCATCCAGGAGATAAAGGCTCTGTCGGCGCTGCAAGGATTGGCTGGGGTGCAGAAGTTGATTGGTGTGTGCCCCGAGGCCCTCACCCTGATCACAGAATACTCCGGGGAGACCTGGTCGGATATACTCGAGCGACGGCAGACCTCCGTACAGGTGTGTCTTGAGGTCAGCAGTCAGGTGTGCCGGATCATGAGTACCATCCATGCTCGGGGATGGATACACATGGATATAAAGGCCAACAATGTTTGCGTGAAGCGCACCAGCGATGGTGTCCAGGCCACTCTTATTGACTTCGGCTTGGCTGTACAAGATGGCGCTCGGGTCAGCTTAGACCAGACTGCCTAGCAGTGCCTTCACATTGCTCCCGAGGTCGTAAAAGGCCACCCATGCACCCCCGCCAGTGACGTGTACAGCCTCGCCCGGTTACTACAGTACTCATCCCAGTACTGCTAGATCGACAACCATTTTTCCCTCCGGATGTGGGTGCTTCAGGCGCTGAAGCCACGGAGCAATCATCGGCCGGTGTTGACAACACTGATGGAACTATTTTCCTCGGCCCTTGTTAAAGAGGCGGGCAGGTCCTCGGGCCTTGTTAAAGCGGCCGGCGGGTCCTTGGGCCTTGTTAAAGCGGCGGGCAGGTCCTCGGCAACGGGTGCCGGCACCGGTGTGTGAGTGGGCAAGGTGACCCAGGACTACAGAGCCGTCACAGGGTGAGGGGGGGGGGGACGTAGCCATGGATACCGGAGGCTTGACAACCCGTCCACAAGAGTCTACACTTGTCCACAAGAGTCTACACTTGTCCACAAGAGTCTACACTTGTCCACATGTAATTATAATGATAATAAAGGTTAATGTCTATTTCTTATGGTTGTGTCAATATTAAAAAAATAAATGTGTGTGTGTGTGTGTGTACTCACCTAATTGTACTCAGCTAGTTATGCTTGTGTGGGATTGAGCGTCGGCTCTTTAGTCCCGCCTCTCAACTGTTAACTGGTGTACAGGTTCCGGAGCCTATTGGGCTCTATCATGTCTACATTTAAACTGTGTATGGAGTCAGACTCCACCACATCACTGCCTAATGCATTCCTTTTGTTAACTACTCTGACACTAAACAGTTCCCTCTAACGTCTTTATGGCTCATTTGAGTTTCCACCTTGTGTTTCTTAGTGTGTGTACCACCCATTTAAGTTCACAGAGAATCTTGCATGCGGTGATCATGTCTCCCCTAAATTTTCTTTCTCCCAGCGACGTGAGGTTCAGCTCCTATACTCTCTCCTCGTAGCTCTTACCCCTCACGGGTTCCACGCTGGAGCTGCATACTCCAGCATTGGTCTGGCATATGTGGTATATATAGGGCCTAAATGCTTCCTTAAACAGGTATCTAAAGGCAGTTCTTATGCTAGCCAACCTAGCACAGACCGCTGATGATATCCTCTTGATGTGGGCTTCAGGGGATATGTCTGGCGAGATATCAACTCGCAGATCTTTCTTTTAGATACCCAGCCACTTGGACTGGACGTTAGAGCGACGGTCTCGCTTCATGCAGGTCGCCGTTCAATCCCTCGACTGTCCAAGTGGCAGGGCACCATTTCCTTCCTTTCCCCCCCCCCCCCGTCCCATCCCAAATCCTTATCCTGACCCCTTCCGAGTGCTATAAAATCGTAATGGCTTGGCGCATTCCCCTGATAATTAAAATTTAAATCTCCCAGATTCCCAAAGGATTTCATCTTCCAAATGGTACCTGGTATCTGGTCTCCTGCTCCCTAGCCCTGTATTCATTATTTTACATTTACCTGATTTAAACTTTAATAGTCACTTTTCAGGCCATTGCTTCAGTTTGCCCAGGTCATCTTGATGCTTCATGCTGTCTTCCTCTGCCTTAATCCTTCTCATAATTTTAGCAACAGCAGCAAATATTGATAGGAATAAGTCTGTTCACTCTGGAAGATCATTTACGAATATGAAAAAGGATAGGTCCGAGTAGAGAACCCTGTGGGACTCCGCTAATGACATCACGTCATCCTTACACCTCACCCCTCACAATTATCTTCTGATAATTACTTACTTTCCCTACCAGTTGCTCGTGCTTTTGTCTCCAACTTGTGCACCAGCGTCTAATAGGGTCCTGTGTCGAAGGCTTTCCGACAGTCCAAGAAAATACAGTCTGCCCAGCCTTTTCTTTCTTGCTTAATATTTGTCACCTGATCGTAGAATTTCATTAGACCAGTGAGGTTTATGGTCTGCCATCTCTGAACCCATGATGGTGGTGTGTCACGAATTAGGTCTCTTCTCTCCAGATGTGATACTAAGTTTTTCCTCACACTCTTCTCCATCACCTTGCATGGTATACAAGTTAGGGCCACCGGCCTGTAGTTCAGTGCCTCTTGCCTGTCACTCTTTTTGTTTATTGGGACTACATTAACTGTCTTCCACATTTCTGGTAGGTCTGTTTCCAGTGACTATACAATTGAGAGTGACAAGCAAAGTGCTTCTGCACACTCTTTTAGTATCCATGGTGAGCTTCCGTCACTGTACTACAGCCTTCCTCACGTCCAGTTCCAACAGATACCTCCTAACTACATCTCTGGAAATTTCGAACCTATCCAAAGCTTCCCGGCTTGTTGCAACCTCTCCTTGCTCTACTGTGAAGACCTCCTGGAATTTCTTGATGATTTCTTTACACACCTCTCTGTCATTCTTTGTGTATCTGTCGTCACGCGTTCTCAGTTTCCTCAACTATTCTTTCACCGTTGTTTGCCTCCTGACGTGACTGTGGAACAGATTTGGATAGATCTTGGCTTTATTTGCTATGTCATTTTCATACGGTCTCTCTGCCTCTCTTCTTACACTGAGTTATACATTCCTGGCGCTCTGGAATTGTGACATATCCAGTATATACCACTCTAGCAGGTTTGGCTCTAACTTTTGTTTTGTGTATGGGTATATATGTGTATGTGGATATATGTGACATCCAAACCACATACCAGAAAAGTGAAGAAACGACAGTGTTTTGGTCCGTCCTGGATCATTATCAAGTCGTGTAACTGAAAGAGAGCGGACAAGACAAAAAATGTGATGGGAGAGAGAGAGAGAGGCATGAGAGGTGGGATGAATGCAAGAGAAAGTTGACGGTAAGAATAAGATGAAAGGTAAGAGAGAGATGAAAGAATAAGTCGATGGAAGGACAGCATAAGATGAAAGAAAAGAATAAGAGGTCAGGTAATGATCAGGATAAAGCAATAAGCCATTAGGACATTATAGCACTTGGAAGGGATAAGGATAAAGACTTAGGATAGGACGAAAGGAATGGACGTTGCCCAACCACTTGGACAGTCGGGGATTGAACGCCGACCTGCAAGAAGCGAGACCGTCGCTCTATCGCCCAATCTAAATGGTCGGGGTAAGAATGGTAAGACAGGAGAAAAAGTAAGAATAAAGAGAATCGGGTAAAGGAAGGTAAGAAAAGAAAAATAGTTTTGCTCACTCTACATACATCTTCCTGTAGGTTCTAACTCTTTGGATCACCTTAAAACTTCTTTTGACCGTAAACATAAGACAAGACAGACAGCTCTCTAGTCTCTGTCCTCCTGACTTTGATTCGTCAAACGTTTCTGTTTCATTTGCCCTTCTCTTCCTTGTTTCTACGGAAACATTCACAAACCTGGTGCTTCTCTTTCGTCCTATCATTTCTTGAAGAGGCTCTGTCGGCTATGCCAATCCTGGCCTGCCAAAGCTCTCACCACTTATCCTGGTACATTTTATCCTGCGTATCCTGGTACATTTTATCCTGCCCACCTCCGTTACTCTCAGGACTTCATCGAAAGATTGCGCTTGTAGCCTCCCTCTAAGATGCTGAGCCTTGATGTTGATTCTCTTTACAAATGTTCCCATTTATGATATTCTCTCTATTTCCATGACCAGAAAGCGATTGAGGACTTTCTTCATCCTCGATTCCTTCTGACGTTTTACTCGAACTCATCAGTATGTTGACTCTAACTTCTTCTCTTTTAATGAAAAATACTTCCCTCACATTTCCTGTGTCATGAGTTCCGCCTTCTCGCTTCTTCTTGTTAATCTCTATATATTGTACTTTGAAACTGTTCTTTTTCCAACTTTTGACACTCGCCCCTCTCTCTCTCTCTCTCTCTCTCTCTCTCTCTCTCTCTCTCTCTCTCTCTATCTCTCTCTCTCTCTCTCTCTCTCTCTCTCTCTCTCTCTCTCTCTCTCTCTCTCTCTCTCTCTCTCTCTCTCTCTCTCTCTCTCTCTCTCTCTCTCTCTCTCTCTCTATCTCTCTCTCTATCTCTCTCTATCTCTCTCTCTCTCTCTCTCTCTCTCTCTCTCTCTCTCTCTCTCTCTCTCTCTCTCTCTCTCTCTCTCTCTCTCTCTCTCTCTCTCTCTCTCTCTCTCTCTTTCTCTCTCTCTCTCTCTCTCTCTCTCTCTCTCTCTCTCTCTCTCTCTCTCTCTCTCTCTCTTCTCTCTCTCTCTCTCTCTCTCTCTCTCTCTCTCTCTCTCTCTCTCTCTCTCTCTCTCTCTCTCTCTCTCTCTCTCTCTCTCTCTCTCTCTCTCTCTCTCTCTCTCTCTCTCTCTCTCTATCTCTCTCTATCTCTCTCTCTCTCTCTCTCTCTCTCTCTCTCTCTCTCTCTCTCTCTCTCTCTCTCTCTCTCTCTCTCTCTCTCTCTCTCTCTCTCTCTGGCTTCGCTATGTTGATGACATTTTTTACTGTATGGCCTCATGACTGGTATTTTCCACCCTTTCCTCTCCTCTTTTATCAATCTGTCTTTTTATCAATATCAAAGTTGAATGGGAATCTAATTCCTTTCTTTCTTTCTTTCTTTCCTAGACATTCCTGTTCACAGCTCTGTGTCTAGTTTCTCTTTCTTTATTTACCTCTCCATAGTGGAATGTACATTCACTTCTCCTACCATCCAGAAATGATGGTAGGAGACCTCCAGCATCATCTTGACTACTGAACCTTCAGCATCATCTTGACTACTGAACCTCCAGCATCATCTTGACTACTGAACCTTCAGCAGCATCTTGACTACTGAACCCCCAGCATCATCTTAACTACTGAACCTCCAGCAGCATCTTGACAACTCATCCCCCAGCATCATCTTGACTACTGAACCTTCAGCATCATCTTGACTACTGAACCTCCAGCATCATCTTGACTACGGAATCTTCAGCATCATCATGACTATTGAACATTCAGCATCATCTTGACTACTGAACCTCCAGCATCATCTTGACTACTGAACCTTCAGCAGCATCTTGACTACTGAACCCCAGCATCATCTTGACTACTGAACCTCCAGCAGCATCTTGACTACTGAACCCCCAGCATCATCTTGACAACTCAATCCCAGCATCATCTTGAATACTGAACCTCCAGCATCATCTTGACTACTGAACCTCCAGCATCATCTTGACTACTGAACCTCCAGCATCATCTTGACTACGGAACCTTCAGCATCGTCTTGACTACTGAACCCTCAGCATCGTCTTGACTACTGAACCTTCAGCATCATCTTGACTACTGAACCCCCAGCATCATCTTGACTACTGAACCTCAAGCAGCATCTTGACTACTGAACCTCCAGTATCATCTTGACTACTGAACCTTCAGCAGCTTCTTGACTACTGAACCCCCAGCATCATCTTGACTACTGAACCCCAGCATCATCTTGACTACTGAACCTCCAGCAGCATCTTGACTACTGAACCCCCCAGCATCATCTTGACTACTGAACCTCCAGCATCATCTTGACTACTGAACCTCCAGCATCATCTTGACTACTGAACCTTCAGCATCATCTTGACTACTGAACCCCCAGCATCATCTTGACTACTGAACCTCAAGCAGCATCTTGACTACTGAACCTCAAGCAGCGTCTTGACTACTGAACCTCCAGCATCATCTTGACTACTGAACCTCAAGCAGCATCTTGACTACTGAACCTCCAGCATCATCTTGACTACTGAACCTTCAGCATCATCTTGACTACTGAACCCCCAGCATCATCTTGACTACTGAACCTCAAGCAGCATCTTGACTACTGAACCTCCAGCATCATCTTGACTACGGAACCTTCAGCATCGTCTTGACTACTGAACCCTCAGCATCGTCTTGACTACTGAACCTTCAGCATCATCTTGACTACTGAACCCCCAGCATCATCTTGACTACTGAACCTCAAGCAGCATCTTGACTACTGAACCTCCAGTATCATCTTGACTACTGAACCTTCAGCAGCTTCTTGACTACTGAACCCCCAGCATCATCTTGACTACTGAACCCCAGCATCATCTTGACTACTGAACCTCCAGCAGCATCTTGACTACTGAACCCCCCAGCATCATCTTGACTACTGAACCTCCAGCATCATCTTGACTACTGAACCTCCAGCATCATCTTGACTACTGAACCTTCAGCATCATCTTGACTACTGCACCTCCAGCATCATCTTGACTACAAGAACCTTCAGCATCATCTTGACTACTGAACCCCCAGCATCATCTTGACTACTGAACCTCAAGCAGCATCTTGACTACTGAACCTCAAGCAGCGTCTTGACTACTGAACCTCCAGCATCATCTTGACTACTGAACCTCCAGCATCATCTTGACTACTGAACCTCCAGCATCATCTTGACAACTCAACCCCCAGCATCATCTTGACAACTCAACCCCCAGCATCATCTTGACAACTCAACCCTCAGCATCATCTTGACTACTGAACCTTCAGCATCATCTTGACAATTCAACCTCCAGCATCATCTTGACAACTCAACCCTCAGCATCATCTTGACAACTCAACCCCAACATCATCTAGAGAACTCAACCCCGAGCATCATCTTGACAACTCAACCCTCAGCATCATCTTGACTACTGAACCTCCAGCATCATCTTGACAACTCAATCCTCAGCATCGTCTTGACAACTCAACCCTCAGCATCATCTTGACAACTCAACCCTCAGCATCATCTTGACAACTCAACCCCCAGCATTATCTTGACAACTGAACCCCCAGGATCATCTTGACAACTCAACCCCCCGCATCATCTTGACAATTCAACCTCCAGCATCATCTTGACAACTCAACCCTCAGCATCATCTTACAACTCATCCCCCAGCATCATTTTGACAACTCAACCCCCAGCATCATCTTGACAATTCATCCCCCAGCATCATCTTGACAACTCAACCCTCAGCATCATCTTGACTAGTGAACCCCCAGTTAGTCCTTTTTTGACTACGTAATTTCCACCAGCATCTTGACTAAATTACTTTTATGTCGGATATATATTCAGATCGGTAAATATATTGTCATATTTGTGAAGGATATTCTTAGTCATGATGGCAATGGCTAGAGAAGAGAGCGTGGGCCGCCTTAGAGAAGTGTGTGAGCAGTGTCAGGTGAACATTTTCGGGCCCTCCTTCCTCTCCTTCGTCATGGACAAGGACTCTACCAGGATGCTGGGGTCTGGCGGCTACGGCAGCTGCCAGTTGGTCTCGGTCTCCTCCTCGCTGTGGGTCGCCAAGACCTGCTGGACCACTCCCTATGGTACTCAAACGCTCATCTAGGAGATATAGGCTCTGTCGGCGCTGCAAGGATTGGCTGGGGTGCAGAAGTTGATTGGTGTGTGCCCCGAGGCCCTCACCCTGATCACAGAGTACTCCGGGGAGACCTGGTCGGATATACTCGAGCGACGGCAGACCTCCGTTCAGATGTGTCTTGAGGTCAGCAGTCAGGTGTGCCGGATCATGAGTACCATCCATGCTCGGGGATGGATACACATGGATATAAAGGCCAACAATGTTTGCGTGAAGCGCACCAGCAATGGTGTCCAGGCCACTCTTATAGACTTCGGCTTGGCTGTACAAGATGGCGCTCGGGTCAGCTTAGACCAGACTGCCTAGCAGTGCCTTCACATTGCTCCCGAGGTCGTAAAAGGCCACCCATGCACCCCCGCCAGTGACGTGTACAGCCTCGCCCGGTTACTACAGTACTCATCCCAGTACTGCTAGATCGACAACTATTTCTCCCTCCGGATGTGGGTGCTTCAGGCGCTGAAGCCACGGAGCAATCATCGGCCGGTGTTGACAACACTGATGGAACTATTTTCCTCGGCCCTTGTTAAAGAGGCGGGCAGGTCCTCGGGCCTTGTTAAAGCGGCCGGCGGGTCCTTGGGCCTTGTTAAAGAGGCGGGCAGGTCCTCGGCAACGGGTGCCGGCAGCGGTGTGTGAGTGGGCAAGGTGACCCAGGACTACAGAGCTGTCACAGGGTGAGGGGGGAGCGTAGCCATGGATACCGTAGGCTGGACAACCCGTCCACAAGAATCTATACTTGTCCACAAGAGTCTACACTTGTCCACAAGAGTCTACACTTGTCCACAAGTGTCTACACTTGTCCACATGAGTCTACACTTGTCCACAAGAGTCTACACTTGTCCACATGTAATTATAATGATAATAAACGTTAATGTCTATTTCTTATGGTTGTGTCAATAATAAAAAAATAAATGTGTGTGTGTGTGTATGTGTACTCATCTAATAGTACTGAGCTAGTTATGCTTGTGTGGGGTTGAGCGTCGGCTCTTTAGTCCCGCCTCTCAACTGTCAACTGGTGTACAGGTTCCGGAGACTATTGGGCTCTATCACATCTACATTTAAACTGTGTATGGAGTCAGACTCCACCACATCACTGCCTAATGCATTCCTTTTGTTAACTACGCTGACACTAAACAGTTCCCTCTAACGTCTTTATGGCTCATTTGAGTTTCCACCTGTGTTTCTTAGTGTGTGTACCACCCTTTTAAGTTCACAGAGAATTTTGCATGCGGTGATCATGTCTCCCCTAAATTTTCTTTCTCCCAGCGACGTGAGGTTCAGCTCCTATACTCTCTCCTCGTAGCTCTTACCCCTCACGGGTTCCACGCTGGAGCTGCATACTCCAGCATTGATCTGACATATGTGGTATATATATATATATATATATATATATATATATATATATATATATATATATATATATATATATATATATATATATATAGGTCCTTAATGCTTCCTTAAACAATTTCTAAAGGCAGTTCTAATGCTAGCCAACCTAGCATAGACCGCTGATGATATCCTCTTGATGTGGGCTTCAGGGGATATGTCTGGCGAGATATCAACTCACAGATCTTTCTTCTAGATACCCAGCCACTTGTACTGGACGTTAGAGCGACGGTCTCGCTTCATGCAGGTCGGCGTTCAATTTTTCGACTGTCCAAGTGGTTGGGCATCATTCCCTTCCCCCCCCCCTCCTATCCCAAATTCTTATCCCGACCTCTTCCAAGTGCTATAAAATCGTAATGGCTTGGCGCTTTCCCCTGATAATTAAAATTTAAATCTCCCAGATTCCCAAAGGATTTCATCTTCCAAATGGTACCCTGTATCTGGTCTCCTGCTCCCTAGCCCTGTATTCATTATTTTACATTTACCTGATTTAAACTTTAATAGTCACTTTTCAGGCCATTGCTTCAGTTTGTCCAGGTCATCTTGATGCTTCATGCTGTCTTCCTCTGCCTTAATCCTTCTCATAATTTTAGCAACAGCAGCAAATATTGATAGGAATAAGTCTGTTCACTCTGGAAGATCATTTACGACTATAAAAATGGGATAGGTCCGAGTAGAGAACCCTGTGGGACTCCGTTAGTGACATCACATCATCCTTACACCTCACCCCTCACAATTATCTTCTGATAATTACTTACTTTCCCTACCAGTTGCTCGTGCTTTTGTCTCCAACTTGTACTCACCTAATTGTACTCACCTAATTGTGCTTGCGGGGGTTGAGCTTTGGCTCTTTGGTCCCACCTCTCAACTGTCAATCAACTGGTGTACAGATTCCTGAGCCTATTGGGCTCTATCATATCTACATTTGAAACTGTGTATGGAGTCATCCTCCACCACATCACTTCCTAATGCATTCCATTTATTAACTACTCTGACACTGAAAAAATTCTTTCTAACGTCTCTGTGGCTCATCTGGGTACTAAGTTTCCACCTGTGTCCCCTTGTTCGTGTCCCACCCGTGCTGAAGAGTTTGTCTTTGTCCACCCTGTCAATTCCCCTGAGAATTTTGTAGGTGGTTATCATGTCTCCCCTTACTCTTCTGTTTTCCAGGGATGTGAGGTTCAGCTCCTTTAGCCTTTCCTCGTAGCTCAATCCTCTCAATTCCGGGACGAGCCTGGTGGCATACCGCTGAATCTTCTCTAACTTTGTCTTGTGTTTAACTAGGTATGGACTCCAGGCTGGAGCTGCATACTCCAGGATTGGTCTTACATAAGTGGTATACAGGGTTCTGAAAGATTCCTTACACAAGTTTCTGAAGGCAGTTCTTATGTTGGCCAGTCTAGCATATGCCGCTGATGATATTCTTTTGATGTGGGCCTCTGGAGACAGGTTCGGTGTGATATCAACCCCCAGATCCTTCTCTCTATTTGATTCTTGCAGGATTTCCCCTCCCAGATGATACCTTGTGTTCAGCCTCCTGCTGCCTTCGCCTAATTTCATCACCTTACACTTTCCAGAGTTTAACTTCAGCAGCCATTTTCTAGACCATTCCTCCAGTTTATCCAGGTCATCCTGTAGTCTCTGTCTATCTTCATCCGTCTTGATTCTTCTCATAATTTTTGCATCATCAGCAAACATCGAGAGGAATGAGTCTATACCCTCTGGAAGATCGTTCACATATATTAGAAACAGGATGGGTCCAAGTACTGAGCCCTGTGGGACTCCGCTGGTGACATCTCGCCACTCTGATGTCTCCCCCCTCACCGTTACTCGCTGTTTCCTGTTGCTTAAGTACTCCCTTATCCACTGGAGCACCCTTTTACTCCTGCCTGTTGCTCCAACTTTTTTAACAGCCTTTTATGGGGTACTGTGTCAAAGGCTTTTTGGCAATCCAGGAAAATGCAGTCGGCCCACCCTTCTCTTTCCTGCCTAATTTTCGTTGCCTGGTCATAAAATTCTATTAAACCTGTGAGGCACGATTTACCATCTCTGAACCCATGTTGGTGGTGCGTTACAAAGTTATTTCCCTCCAGATGCTCTACGAGCCTTTTCCTCACGATCTTCTCCAGCACCTTGCATGGTATACAAGTTAAGGAAACTGGCCTGTAATTCAGTGCCTCTTGCCTGTCACCCTTTTTGTATATTGGGACCACGTTAGCTGTCTTCCAACTTTCTGGTAAGTCTCCTGTTTCCAGTGACCTGTTATACACCATAGAGAGTGGCACACTTAGTGCTTCTGCACCTTCCTTTAGTATCCATGGTGAGATTCTATCAGGCCCAACAGCCTTTGTCACATCTAGCTCCAGCAGACACCTTTTGACCTCATCACTGGTGAGGTCAAATTCCTCCAAGGTTGCTTGGTTTGCCGCCTCCTCATTTAGTGCAGGGGCTTCTCCTTGTTCTATTGTGAAGACCTCCTGGAATCTCTTGTTGCGTTCTTCACACACCTCCTTGTCATTCTCTGTGTATCTGTTCTCCCCTTTCCGCAGCTTCATCACTTGTTCCTTCACTGCT
This sequence comes from Procambarus clarkii, assembly GCF_040958095.1. Lineage (NCBI taxonomy): Eukaryota > Metazoa > Arthropoda > Malacostraca > Decapoda > Cambaridae > Procambarus > Procambarus clarkii. Next base: position 36,226,626 of record NC_091171.1, read on the forward strand.
GTTTTCCTCCTGATATGGCTGTGGAGCAGCTTTGGTTGGGTCTTGGCTTTACTCGCGATGTCATTTTCAAACTGTCTCTCTGCTTCCCTCCTCACTCTGATGTACTCATTTCTGGCCCTCTGGTATCTCTCCCTGCTCTCTGGTGTTCTGTTATTTCTGTAGTTTCTCCATGTTCTTTTACTCAGTTGTTTCGCTACCTTACATTCCTGGTTGAACCATGGGTTTTTCTGTTGTTTTTCGTTTTTCTCCTTTTGGACGGGGATAAACCTGTCTGCAGCTTCCTGGCACTTTTGGGTGACAATATCCATCATGACCTGCACATTCTTGTCTCTAAGTTCTGTTTCCCATGGTATTCCCCTGAGGAAGTTCCTCATCTCGTCATATTTTCCTCTTCGGTAATTCAGTCTTTTCCCCTCCACTCCCATCCTTGGATAGGTTATCCCTACCTCCACCAAGTACTCAAAGGTCAGTACACTGTGGTCACTCATTCCTATGGGGGCTTCAACTTTGACTTCCCTTATTTCTGACTCATTCAGGGTGAATATTAAGTCGAGTCTAGCTGGTTCATCATTGCCTCGCATCCTCTCATTTTGTGCACCAGCGTCTAATAGGGTCCCGTGTCGAAGGCTTTCCGACAGTCCAAGAAAATACAGTCTGCCCAGCCTTCTCTTTCTTGCTTAATATTTGTCACCTGATCGTAGAATTTCATTAGACCAGTGAGGTTTATGGTCTGCCATCTCTGAACCCATGATGGTGGTGTGTCACGAATTAGGTCTCTTCTCTCCAGATGTGATACTAAGTTTTTCCTCACACTCTTCTCCATCACCTTGCATGGTATACAAGTTAGGGCCACCGGCCTGTAGTTCAGTGCCTCTTGCCTGTCACTCTTTTTGTTTATTGCGACTACATTAACTGTCTTCCATATTTCTGGTAGGTCTGTTTCCAGTGACTATACAATTGAGAGTGGTAAGCAAAGTGCTTATGCACATTTTTTTAGTATCCATGGTGAGTTTCCGTCACTGTACTACAGCCATCCTCACGTCCAAATCCAACAGATACCTCCTAACTTCATCTCTGGAAATCTCGAACCCTTCCAAAGCTTCCCGGCTTGTTGCAACCTCTCCTTGTTCTACTGTGAAGACCTCCTGGAATTTCTTGATGATTTCTTTACACACCTCTCTGTCATTCTTTGTGTACCTGTCGTCACACATTCTCAGTTTTCTCAACTATTCTTTCACTGTTGTTTGCCTCCTGACGTGACAGTGGAACAAATTTGGATAGATCTTGGCTTTATTTGCTATGTCATTTTCATACTGTCTCTCTGCCTCTCTTCTTACACTGAGTTATACATTCCTGGCGCTCTGGAATTGTGACATATCCAGTCTATACCACTCTAGCAGTTTTGGCTCTAACTTTTGTTTTCTATGTGGATATATGTGACATCCAAACCACATACCAGAAAAGTGAAGAAACGACAGTGTTTTGGTCCGTCCTGGATCATTATCAAGTCGTGTAACTGAAAGAGAGCGGACAAGACAAAAAATGTGATGGGAGAGAGAGAGAGAGGCATGAGAGGTGGGATGAATGCAAGAGAAAGTTGACGGTAAGAATAAGATGAAAGGTAAGAGAGAGATGAAAGAATAAGTCGATGGAAGGACAGCATAAGATGAAAGAAAAGAATAAGAGGTCAGGTAATTATCGGGAGAAAGCAATAAGGACATTATAGCACTTTGGAAGGGATAAAGATAAAGACTTAGGATAGGACGAAAGGAATGGACGTTGCCCAACCACTTGGACGGTCGGGGATTGAAAGCCGACCTGCAAGAAGCGAGACCGTCGCTCTATCGCCCAATCTAAATGGTCGGGGTAAGAATGGTAAGACAGGAGAAAAAGTAAGAATAAGGAGAATCGGGTAAAGGAAGGGAAGAAAAGAAAAATAGTTTTGCTCACTCTACATACATCCTCCTGTAGGTTCTAACTCTTTGGATCACCTTAAAACTTCTTTTGACCGTAAACATAAGACAAGACAGACAGCTCTCTAATCTCTGTCCTCCTGACTTTGATCTCGTCAAACGTTTCCGTTTTATTTGCCCTTCTCTTCCTTGTTTCTACGGAAACATTCACAAACTGAATGTTTGTGAATCTAAAATTCACAAACCTTGTGCTTCTCTTTCGTCCTATCATTTCTTCAAGAAGCTCTGTGGGCTATGCCAATCCTGGCCTGCCAAATCTCTCACCACTTATCCTGGTACATTTTATCCTGCCCACCTCCGTTACTCTCAGGACTTCATCGAAAGATTGCGCTTGCAGCCTCCCTCAAAGATGCTGAGCCTTGATGTTGATTCTCTTTACTAAAAATTGTCTATTACAGTATACCTAGGTCATAAAAGTATTTATGTGTACGTCTGATACCATACTACTTGTGAAGGAGGAAATGTATATGTTTATCTCTCAGATTGTTTGGTAATATGTTTATTGTTTGTGATGTGTGTATATGTATGCATTAACACGATGTACTGAACGGGGTGAGAATAGCTTGAGCTACCTCATCCCTTTGTGTGTATTTTACCTCAATAAACTTATTTCAATTCAATTTCAATTTCTCTTTACTAACGTTCCCATTTATGATGTTCTCTCTCTTTCCTTGACCAGAAGGCGATTGAAGACCTTCATCCTCGCTTCCTTCTGACGTTTTTCTCGAACTTATCAGTATGTTGACTCTAACTCCTTCTCTTTCAATGAAAAATACTTCTTTCACATTTCCTGTGTCCCTATGGGTCCCTCCTTCTCCCCTCTTCTTGCCCGTCTCTCTCTCTGGCTTCGCTATGTTGATGACATATTTTTACTGTATGGCCTCATGACTAGTATTTTCCAGCCTTTCCTCTCCTCTTTTATCAATCTGTCTTGTTATCAATTTCAAAGTTGAATGGGAATCTAATTCCTTTCTTTCTTTCCTAGACATTCCTGTTCACAGCTCTGTGTCTAGTTTCTCTTTCTTTATTTACCTCTCCATAGTGGAATGTACATTCACTTCTCCTACCATCCACCTTCCGTAAAGAAAAGTGTTCTTGTCTCTTCCTTCACAACAGTGACCCTCAGTTTCTTGATTACGAACATTCTATTATTTACATGTCTTTCTCTCGCCTTGGTTACCCCTTACATTTTATCAATGTCTAATCTCAACAATTTTTTTTTCATTCTAAACCCATTTCCAACACTGGTATCACTCTGATCTGCCTTCCCTTCATATCTGAACTCAAAATTCTCACTAATGCCCTTCGTCCTCTTGACATCAAACTAACCTTTCGACAAACTAACATACTTCTTAGTAATCTGGTTCACACACTGCTCCTCCTGCTTCTAATGTTGCTGGTGCCTTCTCTTTTTTCCTGTTCCTGTCTTGTCCTCTCCAATACTTTAGTGAAACTGTCATTGTACACTCAATGACAGACTTAAGGAACACAAGTGTTAAGTCTGTAGATACAAACAATGCTCCTCATCTCACGCTCTTACCTTATTTATTTGCCCGGACCTTCCTCTTTCCTACCACACGACTTGGTAATGATTCAGGACGGACCGAAACGTCGTCGTTGCTTCATTTTCTGATGTATAGTTTGGTCATCACATCTTCAGCCTCGTTATTGTGATTCGTTGTCTGCACGCATATATATATATATATATATATATATATATATATATATATATATATATATATATATATATATATATATATATATATATGACTGAAAACTCACACCCCAGAAGTGACTCGAACCCATACTCCCAGGAGCAACGCAACTGGTAACTACAGGGCGCCTTAATCCGCTTGACCATCACGGCCGGACAAAAGGAAGTGGTAGCCAAAGCTATTTGAACCACTTCCCCGCCGGCAACTCGGATGGTAATCTTGGGCATAGCATTTCACCAAATCACCTCATTCTTTGGGGCACACGTGAGGAACACAAATGCGAACAAGATTGTCTGGCCGTGATGGTCAAGCGGATTAAGGCGCCCTGTAGTTACCAGTTGCGTTGCTCCTGGGAGTATGGGTTCGAGTCACTTCTGGGGTGTGAGTTTTCAGTCGCATATAGTCCTGGGGACCATTCGGGCTTGTTCGCATATATATATATATATATATATATATATATATATATATATATATATATATATATATATATATATATATATATATATATATAAAGACAGACATGCATTTACCCAAATTGATAGATGGATAAGCATACACCCAGATATAGATACAGATGGATAAGCATACACCCAGATATAGATACAGATGGATAAGCATACACCCAGATATAGATACAGATGGATAAGCATACACCCAGATATAGATACAGATGGATAAGCATACACCCAGATATAGATACAGATGGATAAGCATACACCAAGATATAGATTTGGACGGATAGGCATACACCTAGATAGAGACACAGACAAATATACTCGAACACACAAAATCGAGACATGCACTTTAGACACAAGATTGATGAAGAAACAAGTGAGGTAGTTGAGCCGTGTCCCGCAGGCGGCGAGCTGTGTGACCTGACGAGACGCCGTCTTCAGAAGCTGGTGGGACGTCGGCCGGGGCGCCTCCTCGCTCAGCACCTGGACATCTGCCTGCAGCGGTTCGGAGCCGCCCTCCCGACCCACGAACCCGACAACAGCACCACGATCGACTCCGACTCCGACTCCGACGAAGACGAGGACGGTAAGTCGTCTCCGACGTCAGTTGAACCCCATTGTTAAACCTATCCCCATCCAACTACTAACCCCCCCCCATTCAGTTCACCCCTAGACCCTTTAGAATTGGTTACTTCCCTTAATCCACTTCCCTTAGACCTCCTTCCCCCTGCTGCACTAACCTGACATACTTCCCTAAATCACTTCTAATAGTCAATTACATTTTAAGCATCATTACAACTCCGAGGTCAACATAACAAGGGTCGTATAAGGTCAGTTGAAGGACAATTCTTCTTTCCCTTGAGGGGAAACTGCACTAAGAGGAGCACAGTGGAGGCACAGGACCCTGATGTATGTATCTATTGAGGCCAGGGAAGAGGATCGAATAAGACGGATCTGGTGAGACGGACTGAGACACTTGGTGCTGTCTAAGACACTCTTAGGTAAGTCTAGCAGCTCTTCTGGTGATATATTCTTCCCTCATCATGGTCCAGACGGTATAGCGGCGTGTGTCTGGGAGAGTCCAGATTCATCAAGCATTTATGCAACCCCTTACGAAACCTGTGCATCTTTCCATAATCATATGGCGGCTTTGTTTACATTTATTAAAGCGTTTACTGAGCTTGGAAACCTCCCAACCCAAGGTTATTATTGTTATAAACAGTCTCGTATAGTGCTTAGGCGTTCATAATCTGTTTAATAAATGTAAACAATGCCGCCATGATTGAGGAAAGATGTAGAGGTTTCGAAAGCGTGTTGCTTAAATGTTTAAATGAATCTAGCCTCCCCCAGACACACGCCACTATATACCGACTGGAACATGATGAGGTAAGTATATCACAAGAAGAGCTGCCAGAGTTACTTAAGAGTGTCTTAGACAGCACCAGGTGTCTCAGTCCGTCTCACCAGAGGCTCACTACTCAATGGATTACGATAACTTCCGCCTTCAAGAGATTCTGGATGACTGTATAATGGTATCTGGCCACTTAGGGTAAAATCCGGTTACTTGAAAGTTAATAATATTGGTATAGTTATTATTTATACGAATATCTTAAGGTTCTGTTATCTTGCTTGTGTTCTTGTTCTGTTGTGCTAAGGTACGTCCACAGACATGCTTTCATCAAGCAATGTACATCCGTCTACATCCGCCTTTATCCAACTACACTCACCTACATCCACGTTCACCCAATTAACATTCACATACACTCATCTCACACCCACCTATACACACCTACACTCACCCATATTCATACCCACCTACACCCCACCTATACTCACCTACACTCATCCAGACCCACCTACATTCATCTATGCCCACCTGTTTCAACCTGGACTCACCCATACTCCTCTACCCCATATATCCACCTACAGTCGCCCACACTCACCAAACACCCACCTACAGTCGCCCACACTCACCTAACACCCACCTACAGTCGCCCACACTCACCTACAGTCGCCCACACTCACCTAACACCCACCTACAGTCGCCCACACTCACCTAACACCCACCTACAGTCTTGAACAGCTCCACTTAACCGTTTTCTCTCAAACGTTTGTCTTTTACACTTCCATTTTCTTCAATGTCAATAAATGGAAAAGAGAGAGAGAGAGAGAGAGAGAGAGAGAGAGAGAGAGAGAGAGAGAGAGAGAGAGAGAGAGAGAGAGAGAGAGAGAGAGAGAGAGAGAGAGAGAGAGAGTGGGAGTGTGTTTTTTTTTTCCAACCACAGACATGTCCACACATTTACACTGCTAACCAGCATATATACAGTTTCTTCTGTCCTCCATAGACAGGGTTAGAGATCTGTTAAACATATATTTCAGTGATTTATTGAACAATCAACCACAGAAGGTGACTGTAGTGCTTTTAAAATGCTAGACTAATCCTACATACATAAATACACAGATTTACGTCTGTCCTGTATAAACAGAATTCGAGGTTAAGTTTTCTTATACATTATGCGATTAATGTGCGTTTACAAATGTGAAATGCAATTCTGATCATCTTACACACACACACTCGTATTCCACATATGTAAGGCCAATCCTGGAGTATGCGGCCCCAGAATGGAGCCCGTACCTTGTCAAGCACAAGACGAAACTGGAAAAAGTTCAGAGGTATGCCACTAGGCTAGTCCTAGAACTAAGAGGCATTAGTTTACGAGGAAAGGCTGCGTGAAATGCACCTCACGTCGCTGGAAAACAGAAGAGCTCGGGGAGACATGATCACCACATACACAATTATCAGGGGAATTGACAGGGTTGACAAGGATGGATTATTTAACACGGGTGGTACGCGAACAAGGGGATACAGGTGGAGACTGAGTACTCAAATGAGCCAAAGGAATGTTAGAAAGAACTTTTTCAGTGTCAGAGTAGTTAACAGATGGAATGCATTAGGTAGTGATGTGGTGGAGGCTGACTCCATACACAGTTTCAAATGTAGATATGATAGAGCCCAGTAGGCTCAGGAACCTGTACACCAGTTGATTGACGGTTGAGAGACGGGACCAAAGAGCCAGAGCTCAACCCCCCGAAAGCACAACTAGGTGAGTACAACCAGGTGAGTATAACTAGATGAGTACACACACACACACACACACACACACACACACACACACACACACACACACACACACACACACACACAAACACACACACACACACACACACACACACACACACAAACACACACACACACGCACAGAGGGCCTGACGGCTGAGTGGACAGCGCTCGGTATTCGTAGTCCTAGGGTTCGGTAACTGATCGATCCCAGACAGAGGTGGAAACAAACGGACAGTTTCTTTCACTCCAATGTGCCTGTTCACCTAACAATAAATAAGTACCTGGGAGTTAGACAGCTGCTACGGGCTGCTTCCTGGGGATGTATGTGTGTTTGAAAATACATGTAATAGATAATAGAGGAAAAATAGATTAGTTAGAAAGGTGGGGTCACAAGAGCTAATTGCTCGATTCTGCAGACTCAAATAATAAATACAGTTAGAAAATACACACAGACGTGTGTACGAGAGAGAGAAGAGAGAGAGAGAGAGAGAGAGAGAGAGAGAGAGAGAGAGAGAGAGAGAGAGAGAGAGAGAGAGAGAGAGAGAGAGAGAGAGAGAGAGAGAGAAGAGGGGGGGAGGGTTCCCCACTAACACCCTCTTTCCTCCCCTCACTCAACGTGTAATAGATTCGCGTCTTATCTAAACTGGCCCAGTACAGTATTTCACCCTATCCCCACCCCCTACCCCCCGATCTCCAACCCCTACGACCCAACACCTCTAACCCCCTAATACCCCTCCCCCCCTAACCTCCCCTCACCCCTCCCTTTACCCAAGGCCCCGTCACCCCTCCTTTACACCCCCCTTCCCCATCCCCTTTCCCCTCTTCCCCACATCGGACAATGGGAAGATGTTAACGTCAAATTATTCTCCTTTTCCTTCCTTAGGTCTCTCCTTTATTGTCTAAGATGCTGGCGGTATTTATTGGTATAAACGACCTGATTCCCTTCGTGTGTGGGGGGGGGTGGAGGGGGTGGAGGGGGGAGAGGGGGAGAGGGGGAGAGGGGGGGATTGTTGTGCGGGGTTATAGTGTGGCGTGGGAGGTGGTGATTGTGTGTTCACCTAGTTGTGTTCACCTAGTTGTGTTTGCAGGGGTTGAGCTCTGCTCTTTCGGCCCGCCTCTCAACTGTCAATCAACTGTTTACTACTATTTTTTTTCTTCACACCACACACACACTCCAGGAAGCAGCCCGTGACAGCTGACTAACTCCCAGGTACCTATTTACTGCTAGGTAACAGGGGCATTCAGGGTGAAAGAAATTAACCCATTTGTTTCTGCCTGGTGCGGGAACCGAACCCGCACCACAGAATTACGAGTCCTGCGCGCTATCCACCAGGCTACGAGGCCCCTGTCACCCTGCTCTGCCCCCCTTGTGTGGAGCAAGGGGGGGGGTATGTTATAATGGCGTTTTATGGAGCATGAGGTGATGATTGTGGCGAGAGAGAGAGAGAGAGAGAGAGAGAGAGAGAGAGAGAGAGAGAGAGAGAGAGAGAGAGAGAGAGAGAGAGAGAGAGAGAGAGAGAGAGACAGACAGACAGACAGACAGACAGACAGAGAGAGAGAGAGAGAGAGAGAGAGAGAGAGAGAGAGAGAGAGAGAGAGAGAGAGAGAGAAGGAGAGAGAAGATGGCAGTGATTGTGTTAATGGAAGAGCTGGCGATAAACTGATTGTTGATTATGTGGAGGAAGGAATTGTGGATGTTTTGAGTGAGGGAATAGTTGGCATAGGGATAGAGGGGGAAGGGAACCTTACCTTACAATTAATGCACCTGTTCACCTAACAGTAAAAAGGTATCGCTCCCCCCCCCCCCCCCCCACCGGATCTACGCAACTGTTATGGGTTGAATGAGGTAGTTGGCCTAGGGAGGGTGGGAGGGAGGAGGAGGAGGGGTTACCTTACATCTGAGGCGTCTGATCATCAAGTAGTTATTAATTACCCAGGAGGTAATTAGACCCTGTTGTGGGTTGTGCCCTTGTGACGCTCGGTAGTTGTAACCACAGTGGGGGTTAGGGGGGTGGGGGGACGTGGATGCAAATCCAAAGTTCAGGCTTCCTGTCCCCTGGTCAACTGCAGTTATATATATATATATATATATATATATATATATATATATATATATATATATATGTCGTACCTAGTAGCCAGAACGCACTTCTCAGCCTACTATGCAAGGCCCGATTTGCCTAATAAGCCAAGTTTTCAGGAATTAATTGTTTTTCGTCTACCTAACCTACCTAACCTAACCTAACCTAACTTTTTCGGGTACCTAACCTAACCTCACCTATAAAGATAGGTTAGGTTGGGTTAGGTAGGGTTGGTTAGGTTCGGTCATATATCTACGTTAATTTTAACTCCAATAAAAAAAAATTGACCTCATACATAATGAAATGGGTAGCTTTACCATTTCATAAGAAAAAAAATAGAGAAAATATATTAATTCAGGAAAACTTGGCTTATTAGGCAAATCGGGCCTTGCATAGTAGGCTGAGAAGTGCGTTCTGGCTACTAGGTACGACATATATATATATATATATATATATATATATATATATATATATATATATATATATATATATATATATATATATAATATATATGCTTAATTTGAGGCTTTCTACTTTCTATATTCACCTAGTTGTACTTGCGGGGGTTGAGCTCTGCTCTTTCGGCCAGCCTCTCAACTGTCAATCAACTGTTTCTACTACTCCTATTTTCTCCACACCACACACACACACCCCAGGAAGCAGCCCGTGACTGCAGACTAACTCCCAGGTACCTATTTACTGCTAGGTAACAGGGGCATTTAGGGTGAAAGAAACTTTGCCCATTTGTTTCTGCCTCGTACGGGAATCGAACCCGCACCACAGAATTGCGAGTCCTGCGCGCTATCCACCAGCAACCCGTTCTCGCAAATTCGTAAAGTTAATATTGACTTATTAACTACGTGCATAGGTGATATACTAAACATAATAGATACCCTTAAAAAGATTCATAGAAAACACCGACCTTACCTAACCTTGTTAGTATCTTAAGATAAGCATCTTATTGCTTCGTAATTACAATTATTACTTAACCTATACTTATTATAGGTTAGGTAATAATTGTAGATACGAAGCAATAAGATGCTTATCTTAACATACTAAGTAGGTTAGGTAAGGTTGGTGTTTTCTATGAATCTTTTTAAGGGTATCTATTATGTTAAGTATGTCACCTATGCACGTAGTTAATAAGTCAATATTGACTTATTAAATTTGCGAGAACGGGTTGCCACCAGGCTACGAGGCCCCTATGTGTGTGTGTGTGTGTGTGTGTGTGTGTGTGTGTGTGTGTGTGTGTGTGTGTGTGTGTGTGTGTGTGTGTGTGTGTGTCTGTCTGTCTGTCTGTCTGTCTGTCTGTCTGTCTGTCTGTCTGTCTCTCTGTCTCTCTCTCTCTCTCTGTCTCTCTCTCTCTCTCTCTCTCTCTCTCTCTCTCTCTCTCTCTCTCTCTCTCTCTCTCTCTCTCTCTCTCTCTCTCTCTCTCTCTCTCTCTCTCTCTCCCCCTCCCCCTCCCCCTCCCCCCCTTCCCTTCCTCCCTGGTATCTAAGATCAGGACCGTGGAAGTGGGCAAAGTTTCAATAGGGTGTTTATCTTTTAATGGGTTAAGATGGTAATCAGCGTCTCGGCCGCCACTCGATAGCCTTAGTTTTTGCTCCCAGTGATCCTTAACCCCATTCTGTCCACTCTCTTCTAAATACTCCTCCTCGAGTTTCCCGACTAAATGATGATGTTGGGTTGACGATTGATGGGATTTTTATGCACTAAGATAAGTGGTGTCAATAGGATTTTTATTGTTGTATTTTTAAACGTTATATGTTGTCCGTCAACTTTATTTGTTTTTCCTGGTATCACGGTCGATATATATATTTGATTCAGAAAAGGTTTAAAGTCTCAGTTGGGTACCAGTTTGGTACTTCTCAGATATTATTGTGAATGTTTATGATCTGGTTGATAGGACAATACTACCAAAATATATTAAACATTTAAACACTAAAGGTAAACATTTGAGATAAACACCTTGGGGTAAATTTTGCCGCGAGTTTAACTAAATTAACTAAACGAGAATCGCTTGCGTTTGTGGTAGGGAAAATGGGGTTTACCCATTTACAGATAAATTCCCGCAGTTTCCCCTGCTCTCTGCATGAGCCCGTGCTCTCTCATGCACACAGGTCCTCGCGGCCGAGCGGAGAGCGCTCGGGGGTCGTAATCTTAAGGGTCCGGGATCGATTCCCGGCTGAGACAGACACAGATGGGCAGAGTTTCTTTCCCATGATGCATCTATTCACCTAGCGGTAAACAGGTACCCGGGAGTTAGACAGCTGCTAGACGGTTGCATCCTGGGAATGTGTGTGTGTGAGAGAGAGAGACAGAGATAAAGAGAGATATTTAGTAGATATATATGTTATAGAAAAAATAGGTCGAGAATCTGTGTATTAGATAACCAACGGTTAGAATGACGGGGTCCAAGAGCTGACACCTCGATCCTGTAGCCACAAACAGGTGAACGCAAACAATAAAAATACACCTGCATACACAATTAGGTAGTGTATGCACCTCCCCCACAACACCCCCACAACACCATCAGCTGTGGTGTTGTAGGGGGGGGGGGGTTATGGTTGTGGTGTTGTGAGGGAGGGGGGATTTGTTGGGGTGTTGTGGTGATGATGTTTGGTGGTGACGTTGTGATGATAATGATAATGTTATAGTGGTGGTGGTGTTGCTATTGTGGTGATAGCGACGTTGCTTTCCTTATTGTGATGATGTTGCAGCTGTCGTGTTGCCGTGATGGTGGTGTGATGTTGTTGTATACTGGTTGTGATGTGGTAGTGGTGGTGGTAGTGAGGGTCTTGTAGTAGAAGCAATGATAGTGTGTGGTTCCTGGGCCGTTACCATCGCGGTCTTCGTTGTTGCATTATTGGGTTCGTTTAAGCTGAGGTAACGTTGTGCATGTTGATCATTGTTGGGGTGACTATAGAGAAGAAGCTGAGGGCACATTTCAGCCTTATTGCTGCTCATCCGCAACTCAGAAGCTGCAGGATTAGTTTCACCCACAATGAAACCACATTAACGTGATGTATCAATGAGGAAATCAGTATATAAGTACGATCAGAAGGATTCGAACCCGCTCGCTTTGGTGAGAGAGAGAGAGAGAGAGAGAGAGAGATATATATTATATATATATATATATATATATATATATATATATATAGAGAGAGAGAGAGAGAGAGAGAGAGAGAGAGAGAGAGAGAGAGAGAGAGAGAGAGAGAGAGAGAGAGAGAGAGAGAGAGAGAGAGAGAGAGAGAGAGAGAGAGAGAGGTAAACAGTGAATGGCATCCGTAGCATGGAAGGGAGTGAGAGAGATACCATCAGCCTCACACACACTCAATGATTACCCCCAAAGATTGATAGTTGAAAGGCATCAGTGGAGAGGGAGAGCAAAGGAGAGCCAGGGGAGAAGGTGGGAGAGAGAGAGAGGGAAGATTGTCTTGCTTCTCCCCTTGTTTCCCGCCTCTGTTCTCCCCTCCCACGCCCGTTACAACTCCTTAGTGGTTAGCAGAGGAGGTGCCGGAGGGAGAGAGAGAGAGGAGAGACCGGATAGAGATAACGCGGAGGTAATGTGGGCAACGAGAGAGAGAGAGAGAGAGAGAGAGAGAGAGAGAGAGAGAGAGAGAGAGAGAGAGAGAGACAGAGAGAGAGAGAGAGAGAGAGAGAGAGAGAGAGAGAGAGAGAGAGAGAGAGAGAGAGAGGGGGGGGGGACATGAGAGGGGTTGTAAGACAAGTATGAAGAAGTATACAAATTACGAAACATTCATATTTATATAGAACATACAAAAGAACACAATAAAAGACAATTACCTAGACATTCTGATTGACGGCAGACAGACAGACAGACAAACACCAACGCAGACAATCAGGAAGTGAGCCAGACAAGTACGGAGGGCACAGAGCTTCCTGTAAAACAGAACAGTATACGGAGAAGATACAGCAGAGTTGGCTGTATCATCTGTACCAGTATGACGGTTCATCTGCCTTGTAATGATATCTTTGACACATCCGTTAGCGGAATCATTAAACTATTCTACAGGAACTTCTTTTCCCGCGGCTCACATCATGGAGGACAGTCTTGACAGAATTCTCACCTCACCTCAGCCACCCTCAGCCACCTCAGCCACCCTCAGCCACCCTCAGCCATCTCAGCAACCCTCAGCCTCCTCAGTCAGTGGCTGAGCGGACAGAACACTGGACACGTGATCCTGTGATCCCGGGTTCGATCCTGGGCGCCGGCGAGAAACAGTCGGCAGAGTTTCTTTCACCCTGATGCTCCTGTTACCTAGCAGTAAATAGGTACCTGGGAGTTAGTCAGCTATCACGGGCTGCTTCCTGAGGGTGGAGGCCTGGTCGAGGACCGGGCCGCGGGGACACTAAAGCTCCGAAATCATCTCAAGATAACAAGATAACACCAAGTAAAAATACCGAATGTCATTTATGCCTTCACATGCCCACATGGAGACTTGTAGGCCCTCAACGATATCAGTGTACAGGCAAGACAACATTTCTTTCAAGGTGCTTGGCAATGTCTATACAACAAGCGGCCCCCATCAATGAACATATGATTTCTACACACAACCAGACCAGTCAGTAGAGATACTCTAGTGATGACCAACACCACTGAAACAATCGACAGATACAGCGACAATAGAAGAATAGACATGCAGGCGAGGAGTCACAATAACGTGGCTGAAATATGTTGACCAGACCACACATTAGAAAGTGAAGGGACGACGACGTGTCGGTCCGTCCTGGACCATTCTCAATCGACTTGAGAATGATCCAGGACGGACCGAAACGTCGTCGTCCCTTCACTTTCTAGTGTGTGGTCTGGTCAAGAATAGACATCATATGCATATACCGTTTCTTAACCACCCGTTCTGGGTATGAATATTTTCATACCATTCTGGGTATGAATATTTTCATACCATTCTGGGTATGAATATTTTCATACCATTCTGGGTATGAATATTTTCATACCATTCTGGGTATGAAAATTTTCATACCATTCTGGGTATGAATATTTTCATACCATTCTAGGTATGAATATTTTCATACCATTCTGGGTATGAATATTTTCATACCATTCTGGGTATGAATATTTTCAAACCATTCTGGGTATGAATATTTTCAAAGCTCATATGTTTCCAGCTTCCACATGTGTCCTCTTGTCCCACCTTTTCTCAATTTAAAGAGGCTGTCCTTGTTCACCTTGTCTATTGCCCCCTAGTATCTTGTATGTCGTGAACAAATCTTTGTTTATTCTGTCCTGCAAGGTCTTGAGGTCCAGTTGTTTTAACCTGTCCTCATAGCTTAACCCTCTCTGCTCTGGTACTAGTCTAGTTGCAAACCTTTGCACGTTTTTAGTTTGAGTTTTTTGCTCCACAATATATGGGTTCCAGCCCAATTTTGTATATTCCAATACTGGTCTAGTAAACGTTGTTTAGAATGCCTTGAAAGTGTCCTGATATAGGTTTCTAAGCGACGTTCCAATGTTCGCCAGCGTTGCATGTGCTGCTGATGTCACCCTGAATATGTGTGCCTCGGGTGTTAGTGTTGGAATTCTTTCCACTCCCAAATATCGTTCTCTTTCAAATCTCTGTAGTTGCCGTCCATGTATGGTGTAGGCACCTTCTGATCTTTTTTTCTCCCTTCCCAATCTTCCGTGCCTTACACTTATTTGGATTGAACTCTTGGAATCACTTGTTCGCCCATTCCTGGAGATTGTCAAGGTCTTCCAGTAACATTATGCTGTCCTCTGTTTTCACATGCTTCAGTATATTTGCATCATCTGCGAACATTGACGTGTACGAGCTCGTTATACCTCAGGTCATTAATATAGGTTTGATACCAGAATCGAGCTTTGAGGCACCGGTCGGGATTGAGCTTTGGGAGCCGGTCGGCCGAGCGGACAGCACGCTGGACTTGTGATCCTGTGGTCCCGGGTTCAATCCCGAGCGCCGGCGAGAAACAATGGGCAGATTTTCTTTCACCCCTATGCCCCTGTTACCTAGCAGTAAAATAGGTACCTGGGTGTTAGTCAGCTGTCACGGGCTGCTTCCTGGGGGTGGAGGCCTGGTCGAAGACCGGGCCGCGGGGACACTAAAAGCTCCGAAATCATCTCAAGATAACCTCAAGATAACCTGACCCCCTACTTGTTGCATTTCTCCAGTTGGAGACCTCACCTCTGACTGTTTGTCTTCTGGTCTTCAGGTATATTCCTTTACTCAGTTTAGTGTCAGCCCAATTACCCCCCAGCGTGTTGCTCCGTCTCCTACACCAGCCTATCATGAGGAACAGTATCAATTATATGTTTTTTGAATCCGTAGGAAAATGCCATCTACCCAGCCTTCTTTTCCTGTCACATTTGTGTAACCTTGTCATAGGTCTCGATCACGGTGGTCAGGCAACGACCTTCCCCCTCCCCCCCCCCTCCCCCCTCCCCCGCCTCTAGATCCTATCCAGATGCTCCACAGTTCTCAGCTTGATCACATTACAATGCTGTGATGATGTTGTTACAACGTTGTGATGATGTTGTTACAACGTTGTGAAGATGTTGTTACAACGTTGTGATGATGTTGTTACAACGTTGTGATGATGTTGTTACAACGTTGTGATGATGTTGTTACAACGTTGTGATGATGTTGTTACAACGTTGAGATGGTGTTGTTACAACGTTGTGACGCTGCTGTTACAACGTTGCGATGATGTTGTTACAACGTTGTGGTCATGTTGTTTCAACGTTGTGATGATGGTGGCACAACGCTGTGATGATGATGTTACAACGTTGTGATGATGTTGTTACAACGTTGTGATGATGTTGTTACAACGTTGTGATGATGTTGTTACAACGTTGTGGTCATGTTGTTTCAACGTTGTGATGATGTTGTTACAACGTTGTGATGATGTTGTTACAACGTTGTGGTCATGTTGTTTCAACGTTGTGATGATGTTGTTACAACGTTGTGATGATGTTGTTACAACGTTGTGATGATGTTGTTACAACGTTGCGATGATGTTGTTACAACGTTGTGGTCATGTTGTTTCAACATTGTGATGATGTTGTTAGGCCATTGTGGTCATGTAGTTTCAACGTTGTGACGATGCTGTTACAACGTTGTGATGATGTTGTTACAACGTTGTGATGATGTTGTTACAACGTTGTGACGATGCTGTTACAACGTTGTGATGATGTTGTTTCAACGTTGTGATGATGTTGTTACAACGATGTGATGATGTTGTTACAACGTTGCGATGATGTTGTTACAACGTTGTGATGATGTTGTTACAACGTTGTGATGATGGTGGTACAACGCTGTGATGTTGTTGTGATTCCGTTGTGGCTTTATGGCGATGTTATTATACTGTCGTAATTAGGTTGTTTTAACTTTTTTCTTTCCTCCCTCTCTTCCTTCCTTCCTTCCTTCCTCCCTTCCTTCCTTCCTTCCTTCCTTCCTTCCTTCCTTCCTTCCTTCCTTCCTTCCTTCCTTCCTTCCTTCCTTCCTTCCTTCCTTCCTTCCTCCCTTCCTTCCTTCCTTCCTTCCTCCCTTCCTTCCACCCTTCCTTCCTTCCTTCCTTCCTTCCTTCCTTCCTTCCTTCCTTCCTTCCTTCCTTCCTTCCTTCCTTCCTCCCTTCCTTCCTTCCTTCCTTCCTCCCTTCCTTCCACCCTTCCTTCCTTCCTTCCTTCCTTCCTTCCTTCCTTCCTTCCTTCCTTCCTTCCTTCCTTCCTTCCTTCCTTCCTTCCTTCCTTCCACCCAGCCAACCACTCTCCCGCATCCCGAGGTCACGAGCCGAAAAGTTGTGTCATTTAAAGCAAATAAAAACGTGGTGGCTGAGGGAGGGGGCCAATCCCGGGGCTTTAGCGGGGATCAGGCCGGGGGATCAGACCCGGGGCCGGGGGATGTACCCGAGCAGCAGGGGGGCTGCTGCTACCCCTTCCCCCCCTTTGTGGGTTACAGGGGGGGGGCCTGGGTGGTGGTGGAGAGAGGGGGGAAAGCACACATTTCCAAGTCTGATGAGTTCCTCCTCCTTCCTTTCACCCCATCCCCCACTCTTCCCCCACCACCCCCTCAAGCCTTCAGCTCTTTCCCCTCTTCCCCCTACCTCCCCCCCCCCCCCCCCGCCCACGAAGTTAAGGTGGTGTTACCCTCTTTTTGCTCTCAATATTTCATGGCGGATTCTTTCTGAAGAGACGTGGAACTGCCCGAAGCAGGATCAAGATCTCCTTCAGGTAAGTCCTCTCTCCCTGTGGCCCAGGACTCCTGCCTCGGGGGTCACCTGATTTATATCGTCACCAAGATGTTGATGATCGTGGTGGGAGGGGGGCTGGGTTGGAGGGGGGCTGGGTGGGACGGGGATGGGTGGGAGGGGGGGATGGGTGGGAGGGGGGCGGGGTGGTAGGGAGGCGGGGTGGGAGGGGGGCTGAGTGGGAGGGTGGCAGCCTTTGAGAGAGGAAAAGAGATGGGATGGGAGCACGAAGAGAAGAAAACAGAGAAAAAGGAAGTATAGGGAGAGAGAGAGAGAGGGGAAGTAGGGAGGCAAATGGGAAGGAGGGAATAATGAAGTGTGGGATGGAAGAAATAGAACTACAAGAAGATAAACAACGGAGAAGGAGAAGGAAGCATGCAAGTAATAACTGAGAGGACTTAGAGAGGAAAAGAAACATCGGGAGAGATAGAAGAACAGGAACGGGAGAGAGAGTAAAAAAAAGACATAGGCATATTGCCCCCCCCCCCAAAAAAAAAAAAAAAAAAAAAGTTAGAAAACTCCAATAGCAATCACAATGAGCAATATGAGATCGCGAGGACAAATCCCTCACAGGAAGACGCATTGCATATCATCACACATAGGGTACTTTGCATCAGCGTCCATACAATATATATATATATATATATATATATATATATATATATATATATATATATATATATATATATAATATATACATATTAGACTTAACACAGTACAAAACCAGCCAATGGTTGCATCTCAGGGGCCCTTGAGAAAAAAAAAGAGAGCTTTGAAAAGATAGATAGAGAGAGAGAGAGAGAAAGAGAGAAAGACAGACAGAGAGCAGAAAAGAAGAACTAGTGAACAACTATAAGAAAGAAAAAAGGAATTCATATGAAATATATAAAAAAAAAATATGAAAATGACACTTTAACTAAGGGGAAAAATAGACTTATACACAGCCACTTAAGAAGGACAGTGGCGGTAAATGACCCAGATCCTCAGTCAAGAAAAGAGAGAAAGTGAGTAAAACAATGACGCAGATGATGTGTGTACTGAAGGAAGGTTTCTGTGAAGCACTTCCAAGGGAGTCAAACCTATAATGGAACTGGTGGAACAGTAGAACTGGTGGAACAGTAGAACTGGTGGAACAGTGGAACTGGTGGTACAGTACTACTAGTGGAACACAGCTTACCATATAAAGAAGACTAAGGGTAATAGATGAGGAGAGGAGACATGTGGCAGAATATTGCTAGATAATACAAAGGCTGTGGATCTAGATTAGTGTGAATAATATTTTGTGACCGGTGTTCGAGTCTCCCATGACCCCAAGTGAATGAAACCTCCCAAAGATAATGAAAGAAACAGCTGGGGGGTCCTGAGCCTCCCCTTTTGTGTTGGGCTTCATCTTGTTACACACGAGAGATTGCCATTGATATGGAATACATGATATGTTGTTTCTAACAGAAATGAAGTAGATAGAAACCATGGAACTACAGAACCATGCCATTAACAACCGCGCCTTACAAGGTGCTGGGGAGGCTCTCAAGGAAACGACTCTTGTAACATTTAAGAGAGTGTTTAATCTTACAGCACCAGCGTGGCGTTAATGGAGATAGATCATGTCTTGACGTATCACTTGAAATTTTAACATTAAATGGCAATGATTAAACAGGATAGAGAAGTGTGGGTTGGCTGTTTATTCCTTCACCGTCAGAGAGCGCTTGACACGATCCCTATACAAGCATGAGAACCAGGAGGGCATATGGGACAAGGGCCGGGATGGGTGAGAGGCTGTACCCCTGGTAGGTAACAGAAGGCCATGGTGAGAGAACTCGCAGTACTGAAAGGTACAGGAGGTGTGTCTTAGATACTGGAACACGCTATTTTTTTTTTTAGAAAGTCGTCGTCCCTTCACTTTCTAGTGTGGGGTTTGGTCAACATATTTCAGCCACGTTATTGTGACTCCTCGTCAGCATTGTTTGTTTTTAGACGTTCATCAACGATCTCACACGGGAGATATAGTGTGATGTTTATCTATGTTTGTGGATGATGGTTGAACAGATGGATACTTGACGTTAACCCAGAGAAATGCAAAGTAATGAAGAGGCGGTGAGGGGTAGAGAAGCCCCCCCCCCCCCCGTCCCCCAGAGACCGTGCAGGGATTCTAGTCCGGAGGGCAGGTGAGGAGGTAGGAAGGAAGGAGGTGAAGGGGAATATAGGGTAGAGAGAGAGAGAGAGAGAGGGGGGGGTAGAGGGGGGGAGTGCATGAGAATCAAGCCGGCAGGAGCAAGAGGGCAATAAGCCTTGATCCCACTGAGTCGCCGGCCACGCCTGATCCTTAAGGATTTCCACACTTATCAATATGCTCAATTTATGCCTTCCTTTATCATGTGGCGGCATTACCGGGCATCTTACGCACCCCCAACCCACCCCACCCCCACCCCTCTCTCTCCCCCTCCATCACCCCCCACCCACCCCTCCTACGACCTCAAGCGGCTCATTTTTCACCCCGCCTCATCTCTACGATTGATGACTCAGTAGTCAGTGGCGCTGGAAAACTCACAATATCGGAGGACTTTGTTTGGCGCTCCTGAAGACTTTAAATCCCCCCTCCCCCCTCCTTCCCCCTCCCTCCCTCTCATCCCCCTCTTTGCCTTCCTCTCTCTCACCCACCTCCCGAACTTCCCCTTCCACTTCCCCCCTCTCTATTCCCTTTCCTCGTAGCAACATTCTCTACTCCTTTCAATATGTTTGTGACTGGTGGGGGAAGCAGGTAATGGTAGGGGAGATTGGTGTTGAATTGCAGGGAAGGGGGGTAAGGGGGGGTTGTGGGGTGGGGAGGGGATGTTACGGCGACTTGCTTGCATTGAAGGGGAACTGTACGTGATTTAAGGGGATAATGAACGTAATTGATGGTGAACTGGATGTGGTTTGATGGGAACTTTAATGTAATTGAAGGGGGAATAAAGTCTGTGATTGTAGGGGGGAACTCTATACGTATTTGAAGAGAATTTATATATGATTGAAGGGGGGATTGTATGTGATTGGGAAGGGTAGATGTACAACAGAACTTATCTACTCATAAAGCACACGTGGTTGCAACTGTATGATCAATGCTGCATTTGATAGATGCGACTGAAGTGGTAGAGTTTGAAAGTAGACGAAAGTGGTTGAGTTGAAAATGGACGGAAGTGGTAGAATCGATAGTAGAACGGACTGGTTGTCTTGAAAGTAGATGGACTTTTTTATCTATTTCCCTATCACATCTACTTTTAAAATTATGAACGGAGTTCGCTTCTGAAACCTACTTTAGTTCATTCCATTTTCTATAACACACATACACACACAGACCTGTCTCCTGCAGCCCATATCAGGAGGATAACATCAGCGGCATATGCCAGGCTGGCCAACATACGAACGGCATTCAGAAACTTGTGTAAAGAATCATTCAGAACCTTGTATACCACATATATCAGACCAATCCTGGAGTATGCGGCTCCAGCATGGAGTCCATATCTAGTCAAGGATAAGACTAAACTGGAAAAGGTTCAAAGGTTTGCCACCAGAATAGTAACCGAGCTGAGAGGTATGAGCTACGAGGAGAGACTACGGGAATTAAACCTCACTTCGTTGGAAGACAGAAGAGTTAGGGGGGACATGATCACCACATTCAAGATCCTCAAGGGAATCGACAGGGTTGATAAAGACAGGCTGTTTAACACAAGGGGAACACGCACTAGGGGACACAGGTGGAAACTGAGTGCCCAAATGAGCCACAGAGATATTAGAAAGAACTTTTTTAGTGTCAGAGTGGTTGGCAAATGGAATGCATTAGGAAGTGATATGGTGGAGGCTGACTCCATACACAGTTTCAAGTGTAGATATGATAGAGCCCAATAGGCTCAGGAACCTGCACACCTGTTGATTGACAGTTGAGAGGCGGGACCAAAGAGCCAGAGCTCAACCCCCGCAAGCACAACTAGGTGAGTACAACTAGGTGAGTACACACACACACACACACACACACACACACACACACACACAAACATCCCCCCCCCCCCCACACACACACAAACACCCCCCCCCCCCCCACACACACACATACACAATGGGGGCCGGTGGTTGAGCGGACAGCACGCTGGACGCGTGATCCTGTGGTCCCGGGTTCGATCCCGGGCTCCGGCGAAAAACAGTGGGCAGAGTTTCTTTTACCCTAATGCGCCTGTTACCTAGCAGTAAATAGGTATCTGGGAGTTTATGCGCCTGTTACCTAGCAGTAAATAGGTACCTGGGAGTTAGTCAGCTGTCACGGGCTGCTTCCTGGTGTGTGTGTGTGGTGTGGGGGGAAAAAATAGTAGTAACAGTTGATTGACAGTTGAGAGCCGGGCCGAAAGAGCAGAGGTCAACCCCCGCAAGCACAACTAGTGAACACAACTAGGTGAATACACACACACACACACACACACACACACACAGAGTGTTACTGGGTGCTGTGGTGCGCCTGGGAGCACCGCGCATCTCCCCAATGTCTTATACAGAAGCTCAGTGCTGCAAACTTGGTCGTGACTTGTGTCGCTATTACACACGATTTTCTATCCTCCGTGCGGCGTGTCCCCGCTACACCACAAGCACTGGGGATAAATGCCACCAAGAGCCATATTAAACTCGGTGATAACGCTGCTAAAATAGAATTATTGAGCACTTTCTGTGATAATTAGATGGGAACAGTAAGCTCTGTGTGCCAGGGAGGGGGAGCTAGGGCCGGTAGCGGGGGAGTGAGGGTGGCTCTCCTGGGTGTGAGGGGGGAAGATAGGGGGGGGTAGCAGGCGCTGGAATGGGGATGTGACGGTGGTGGGGGGGGGCGTGGAGGGAGGGTCAAGTATATACACACAGGAGAGAGGCCACCTCGCCGAACAAGTGATCGTCTCCCGTTCCAGCGAGGAACGACGCTCGGCCAGACTGACTGACTGCGGTAGTTCCCTCCGCTGCTGCGGGCCAGTGTGGCCGCCGCCGCCGCGAGCAGCTCTTAGTCTTCTTTCCCGAGGGAATCAACGCGGGGCTTCCCACACCTCGTACCGCTGGGACCGTTTTATTAGGAACTTGGCGGGCACTCTCGCCACGACGCGATTTTGATGATTTATTTCCCCGTTGGAGTGTCGCTTTGCCTGGGGGACTTTTGGCTGTGTCGCTACGCGTGGAACTTTCGCGGTGTCGCTATGCCTGGAAACTTTGGTAGTGTAGCAATACTTAGAGTTCCGGCTGTGTCGCCAGGACAGGACCTCGGAGTGTCACCAAGCCCGGAACTTTGGCTCATTTGGCACGATACCTGGAAATTCGTCCGAATGTTTCCATGCCAGAAACTTTGATTGACTGCTATCGCTGCTATCTCTGTCTATTCGTTCAGCTCATTTCCAGTGTCCTGCAGTATCTTGAGACGCTGACAACTCTATACGGCGGCCTGCGCCTCTCCGTCCCTCTCGCTGGACACACGCGACTGCAAAACTGTCACTAAAGCTTACCGTGTGTCATGTCTTGGGGCCTCAGACCATACTTTTTTGTGTTTTAAGGGAGTACACTCACACACATGTTTACGGGGCCAGGAGCTGTTGCTCAACCCTGCAAGGAGCTCTGGGTAAGTACACACGCATTATATATATATATATATATATATATATATATATATATATATATATATATATATATATATATATATATATATATATATATATATATATATATATATATATATATATATATATATATATAAATTTATTAGTTACCATAAAATGTGCCTATTAGAGCTTTAAAACAAGTTTATAGTGACAATATCAACATATTAAAGCACTAATACAATCTTACAAATATGAGCTCTTAAAGCCTTAATACAAGCTTACAATGACTGAATATCAGACTATTAAAACACTAATACAAGCTTATAATGACTGCACATGAGCCTCCTAAAGCAGTTTACGTGTATTGGAAAGTGAACCAACGATTGACAGGCGTTCTAAAGTCCCTTTTCTATGGCAATATTGCAGAGAATGTACAGGAATGTAAGTTAAAGGCTAAGCTTACTCAAGAGCTTAAGGCTAAGCTCACGCCAAATCTGAAGGCCAAGCTTACGCAAAAACAAATACACGATCACGCTGAAACCCGGAATTGATAACTGAGAACCTTTACATCATCAATAACGTCTCTCAGCGAATGTCAGAAACCAAAGGATCTTTAATTCGGCGTTTTCTGTGGAGTCCAGCTAGAAAATAGACTCGTTCATTCAGCGGTTTGTGTTATTAGACACCAAAATATCTCTGACAAAACGCTCTCTGTTGTTTGTACTTAGAAACCAAAGTGTCTTTCATTCAGTCATTCGGAATTTTCTGTTGTAATTAGAAAACAAAAGTGCAAAAGGTTGAAAAAACAAATAATGTCTGCACTGCTGTTGAATCGAAACCCACAGGAGTCGTCCTCATCACAATCAAACCCACAGGAGTCGTCCTCATCACACTCAAACCCACAGGAGTCGTCCTCATCACAATCAAACCCACAGGAGTCGTCCTCGTCACAATCAAACCCACAGGAGTCGTCCTCGTCACAATCAAACCCACAGGAGTCGTCCTCGTCACAATCAAACCCACAGGAGTCGTCCTCATCACAATCAAACCCACAGGAGTCGTCCTCATCACAATCAGAGACGCATGATAGTTTAGTTTAGTTCATTTATCATGCACCCCATACCCATCTTGTGGGCGGTAGTGGAAGGGGTTACAGAGCCACATAATGGGCTCAGGGACTGAACCCCACAATTCATTTAGCTAAGCAAGTTACAGTCTTGATGAGCCAGTTACAAAATTCAGTATAAGTCGTCACATCAACAATTGTGGTTCGAGATCGACCACAAGTACAGTTTCTAAATTACATGACAGCAAACTATCTTTATGTTGATGCTCGTTACAGCGACGGCTTCGCTGTATGGTATGCTGGGTCGGCGTTCGATCCCCGATAGTCCAAAGTGGCTGAGCCCCGATCTTTCTCTCTCTGTCGTGCTATCCGCGCTGTTCGTTTGACCTCACGTCCCAGTGCTTATACTCTGTCATCATACCCCAAGCTCTTAGTCTGTCTCATATTCCTTTCAAGTGCCATGGTCATATTCTGGATTAATTAGCACTTTCTTGCCCAAGTCTCCTGTAATTTTCCAGCTTACTGCAGTCACTCGCAAGCAAATACAGAACCGATACAGGTAGAGGGTGCCATTACAGGAACAAATACATAGATACAGACATATATATATACCGGGCCAGGTAGAAGGCTGGTCCACAGACAATATCGGTCTAGGTACAGAGGCGATACCGGTCCGCGGGTGTAAGGTGAGTAGACAGACAGTACCGGTGGAAGTACAAGGCAGGTAGAGAGATAGTACCGGGCCAGGTACGGGGACAGTACCGGGCCAGGTACGGGGACAGTAGCGGGCCACGTACGGTGACAGTACCGTGCCAGGTACGGGGACAGTACCGTGCCAGGTACGGAGACAGTACCGTGCCAAGTACGGAGACAGTACCGGGCCAGGTACGGAGACAGTACCGGGCCAGGTACGGGGACAGTACCGTGCCAGGTGCGGAGACAGTACCGTACCAGGTACGGGAACAGTACCGTGCCAGGTACGGGAACAGTACCGTGCCAGGTACGGGAACAGTACCGTGCCAGGTACGGAGACAATACCGGGCCAGGTACGGGGACAGTACCGTGCCAGGTACGAAGACAGTACCGTGCCAGGTACGGAGACAGTACCGGGCCAGGTACGGAGACAGTACCGGGCCAGGTACGGAGACAGTACCGTACCAGGTACGGGGACAGTACCGGGCCAGGTACGGAGACAGTACCGGGCCAGGTACGAAGACAGTACCGTGCCAGGTACGGAGACAGTACCGGGCCAGGTACGGGAACAGTACCGTGCCAGGTACGGAGACAGTACCGGGCCAGGTACGGAGACAGTACCGTGCCAGGTACGGGGACAGTACCGTGCCAGGTACGGAGACAGTACCGGGCCAGGTACGGGAACAGTACCGTGCCAGGTACGGAGACAGTACCGGGCCAGGTACGGAGACAGTACCGGGCCAGGTACGGGGACAGTACCGTGCCAGGTACGGAGACAATACTGGGCCAGGTACGGAGACAGTACCGGGCCAGGTACGGGAACAGTACCGTGCCAGGTACGGAGACAATACTGGGCCAGGTACGGAGACAGTACCGGGCCAGGTACGGGAACAGTACCGTGCCAGGTACGGAGACAGTACCGGGCCAGGTACGGAGACAGTACCGGGCCAGGTACGGGAACAGTACCGTGCCAGGTACGGAGACAGTACCGTGCCAGGTACGGAGACAGTACCGGGCCAGGTACGGAGACAGTACCGGGCCAGGTACGGAGACAGTACCGGGACAGGTACGGAGACAGTACCGGGCCAGGTACGGGAACAGTACCGTGCCAGGTACGGAGACAGTACCGTGCCAGGTACGGAGACAGTACCGGGCCAGGTACGAAGACAGTACCGTGCCAGGTACGGAGACAGTACCGTGCCAGGTACGGAGACAGTACCGGGCCAGGTACGAAGACAGTACCGTGCCAGGTACGAAGACAGTACCGGGCCAGGTACGGAGACAGTACCGGGCCAGGTACGGAGACAGTACCGGGCCAGGTACGGGAACAGTACCGTGACAGGTACGGAGACAGTACCGGGCCAGGTACGGGAACAGTACCGTGCCAGGTACGGAGACAGTACCGTGCCAGGTACGGAGACAGTACCGGGCCAGGTACGGAGACAGTACCGGGCCAGGTACACCAGTGGTAAAAGAACAAAATACCCATCCAGGAATTAATTTTAAGGCATAAGCATTATTTCTTATCAACACTTCCACATAATTCCAGAAAAAATTAATTGTTCAGGTAAAATATTAGTTCATCGAGCCAGTCCACTCAGGCAATTTTTGTTCAGTATTTCCCTACAATACCATGACTTCCCTTAGGCCTATATAGAGTATATCCTGAGGTAATATTGATCCCCCGTTGCTAGGGTCAGCAATAGGCCGGGTTGCCAGGTCTTCCTAGGCCTATAGGCCTGTGATTTAATTTCCTTCCCCGGGAGGCAATCCACGACAGCTGTTAAACTCCCGGGTACCTATTTTGTTGCTAGGTGAACAGCGGCATCAGGTGGAAGGAAACGTATCCAAATGTACTTTCTGTCCTGCCCGGGGATTATATATTTACCGCGGGTTCGACTCTCGGTTTTGAGTCGAGCACGTCGAACACTGCGCTATAGGATCGCATGCCAGAAGCAACTCGCGTTGAAATTACACACCAGAAACAGGATTGAACGAGCTTTTACGCAACCACTGACGAAACCTGTACATCTTTAATGAATTACAGCGGCTTTGTTTACATTTATGTCAATTAAACAATTTTACGTGCCTGTAGAATCGAGCTATTAGCTCTTGGACCCCGCCTTTCTAACCGGTCCATTTTTCCTCTATTATATCTACTACACATATTTCTCTCTAACACACACACACACACAGGAAGCAGCCCGTAACAGCTGACTAATTCCCAGGTACCTATTTACTGCTAGGTGAACAAGAGCCTCAGGGTGAAAGAAACTCTTCTCATTTGATTCTGACTCGGCCGGGAATCGAATTCGGGCCACACATGGAATCGAACACACACATTCACACAGTGTGTGTGTGTGTGTGTACTCACCTAGTTGTGTTTGCGGGGGTTGAGCTCTGGCTCTTTGGTCCCGCCTCTCAACCGTCAATCAACTGATGTACAGATTCCTGAGCCTACTGGGCTCTATCATATCTACATTTGAAACTGTGTATGGAGTCAGCCTCCACCACATCACTTCCTAGTGCATTCCATTTACTAACTACTCTGACACTGAAAAAGTTATTTCTAATGTCTCTGTGGCTCATTTGGGTACTCAGCTTCCACCTGTGTCCCCTTGTTCGCGTCCCTCCAGTGTTGAATAGTTCATCCTTGTTTACCCTGTCGATTCCCCTGAGGATTTTGTAGGTTGTGATCATGTCCCCCTTTACTCTTCTGTCTTCCAGTGTCGTAAGGTGCATTTCCCGCAGCCTTTCCTCATAACTCATGCCTCTAAGTTCTGGGACTAGTCTAGTAGCATACCTTTGGACTTTTTCCAGCTTCGTCTTGTGTGTGTGTGTGTGTGTGTTGTAATTGCGAGTGATACTTTACTTCTAACCGTTGTTCGTGTATCATTATTGAATTAAAATTGTTTGGGAGTGCTGTGACTAACAGCTTGAACTGCTCCCTTCCTTTTCAGGGAGGGTGGGTGGGTTGCATACTCCTGAATTAGTCTCGCGTACGTGATATGTTCAATGCTCTGAATCCTGCCGCAGTAAAGCTCCTCAAAGCTGTCTGGGTCTCACCAGCGTTGCATACATCCCAGGCGAACTGCGCCTCTGAGAATAAGACTTCTGTCTTCCCAAAGATCTCCATCTTTAATTGATTCTAAGATTGAGGGATCTTCACGTGTGCTGGTTTTTAATGCTTATATTTTGTGCTTGTGTGGTGTTTGGGACTGTGGGGGGTGTATGTGATTGTGTGTGGTTCATGATTGTGTGTTGTTTGTGAGTGTGTGCTGTTTGTGATGGCAGATTCTTTGTAATTGTGTATGGTTTGTGTTTTGTTTGCGATTGTTTGCACGTTTATTACATGTGATTGTATGCTGTTTCTGATTGGGTGTTATTTGTGATTTATTTTTTGGGGATTGTGCTGTTATGATTGTAAGTTGTTTGTAATTGTATGCTGCGTGTGACTGCTGTTTGTGATTATGTTTTTGGTAAGTGTGTGCTGTTTGTAATTGTGTCTTGATTGTATTTTCTTTATGACTGTAAACTGCTTGAGAGTGTGAGTCACATACACGAACCTGAACACTTGCGCGGAGCTTCTACCTCTTGGGATTTTTCCAAGTAACTTTTCAAGCATTCAGTAATTGGCTTTTGTTGATATGAAATCCCGGAGCCCCAAGTCTCGTTTTGGCCCTGGCCGCGTGTTCCATTATTTGCCAACGAGCGTGAAAGCTATAGTATATACGTATGTATGTATGTATATGTATATAAGAATAATCACAAAATATCGTGATTCGGTTATGCATACGTATCAGCTATGAAAAGGATACGAAACGAGGACATAAGAGTTTTTGATTATGTACCCAACTACACCTGACTATACAATGTTGTTTTAGATTTTGCTACTCTGAACGAAATGTCAATGTAGCACGAGCTATAGTGAGCTCGTAAAGATTGTGAGTGTTGTTTGACTAGACAAAGATTCATAAGCTAGAGTATCGAACAGTGAAGGTGAGATGATTCAGGGGATATTAACTATGTTAATATTCAGTGGATATTAATTGGGGTATTCCCTCCTTCATGGAATATACTGCACATCCACTTATTGTTGACATAATTTTATTACCTATCACAAATCTTATTAATTATAGAGTTGTCTATAATTAGTTATAGTTGAGTTAATTATAGAGTACATTAATAATATCTAATTCACTACTTTTTATAAAGTAAGATTCAGTAAAATTTCTTTTAGTATGTGATTTACACTCGAGAATGCTGCATGAATTAGTCCAGTCAGTTGAATGATTACAATCTCTTAAATGAACAAATAATGCATTGGACCCTTGACTTGTTCTTATTCTATATTTCTGTTCTTTTATATAACTACCTGTGGAAATTTTAATGAGGATTTTTTTTTTATAAACACTCATAAGCTTGTAAACATCTTGACCAGAGAATCAAATAACATAAATTTAGTATAAGAACAGGTTAAGAGTCCAAAAGTAATGAATTAGACAATATTAATGCAAGTCCAGGATTATATATAAATTAGACAACTTTATAATTGGTATGATTTGTGATAGGAATTAAATTATGCCAACAATAAGTAATAAAATTATATCAGCAATATCTCCTTAATCATCTCACCTTCATTGTTCGATATTTTAGCTTCTGGATATAAATACCCAACTATATATATATATATATATATATATATATATATATATATATATATATATATATATATATATATATATATATATATATATATATATATATATGTGTGTGTGTGTGTGTGTGTGTAGTGTGTGTGTGTGTGTGTGTAGTGTGTGTGTGTGTGTGTGTGTAGGGCGGGTCTCGGATTGGCAAACTATACCAGTTATCCAGTTATAGAGCTGGTGAGTTAGTGATGGCCTGTAGGTCTTCCGTTTTTTTCTTAGTCTGAGTCTCGCTGTGAGTTGAAATGATTGTGTTGTCACTGGAGTTGGGTGATGTGGCCTCGTGAGATCTTGTACGGAGTATGGTAAGTGCCGCGACGATGGAGCTCTTACTGAGATTTCCTTGTCTGAGGAGTCCGTGGCGTAGTCTGTTGTTGGTAGTTTTGGTCTCATCCTGAGGTTAAGGTTGGCTCTGGAGTCGATGAGTTGTGGTAGAAGCTGGTTTGGTCACGTCGGTGGTGGTGGTGGTGGTCGCAGAGAGCACGTCTGCGAGCGCCTCTGCTGAGATGGTGATGGTGGTAGTTTTTGGGGCTGGATTGGAGAATGCTGCAGTTTGTGCAGCCCGGGTCTTTAGTGGAAGCTGATGTCTGAGTTAAGGTCGACCTTGTGGAAGTTCCCTGTGTGATAGTGGGAGGTAGTGAGACTTGCGTCAGTGGTTGTGATGGGGTCCAGGCCATTGGCTAGGTACAGCACATTCAGTTCCCTGACGGTACTCACCTAATTGTGCTTGCGAGGGTTGAGCTCTGGCTCTTTTTATCCCGCCTCTCAACCGTCAATCAACAGGTAGTGGTTGGTGGTTGTCTGGTCTGGCAAGTCTCTCCGCTAGTCGTATAAGAGCGGGGATAATGCCGCCGATTACAAAGTGATTGATTGATTGATAAAGATTAAGCCACCCAAGAGGTGGCACGGGCATGAATAGCCCGTAAGTGGTACAATTTTTTTTTTTTTTTTCTCAGTATTCTGAGGTTGCATTTAACCATGAAGCTGTTATCGCGGGGGAGGATACTGCTTCACAGTCTTTATGAGCAGCAGCTGGACACCCTCATAAAGATTACAAAGTTTCTTGCTGCTTCATATATACCCGAGGATGAGGTGAAGGTGAAGCGCCTCACTTGCAGGTTCGTCGTATATTGTCACGCTCCTGTCTGCATGATGGCTGGGGCAGTGTGCTGTATGCTCCGTCGTGGTCTGCATGATGGCTGGGGCAGTGTGCTGTATGCTCCGTCGTGGTCTGCAAGATGGCTGGGACAGTGTGCTGTATGCTCCGTCGTGGTCTGCATGATGGCTGGGGCAGTGTGCTGTATGCTCCGTCGTGGTCTGCAAGATGGCAAAGGGAAATTTGTTGCTAGTTGGCAATTGATACATGGCTTGGTTTGCTTGATGTATAGTGCCTCGCCCATGTCCAGTCTTCTGTTGTCGCTGTATCTGGCGATTATTTTGGTGCTGTTTGTGAGTATATCTCTGGTGATGGTCTGGTTATGTATAGAAACCATATATTCTTTAATAGGTCCTTGCTGTTTGTGCATTGTTAGGCGTCTTGATAGAGATGTTGCTGTCTTGCCTATGTATTGAACTCGTTGGCGCTGACAGTTCCCAAGTAGCCATGTAAGCATGTCAAACACCTAAACGTGCTTTTGAGGTGCTAACATAAGAATTAAAGACATTGCAGAGGACCTATTGGACCAAACGAGTCAGCTCCTATTGGTCCATACGAGGCAGCTCCTATTGGCCCATACGTGACAGCTCCTATTGGTCCATACGAGGCAGCTCCTATTGGTCCATACAAGGCAGCTCGTATTTATATTCGCCCGAATAATTATTATATATCAATAACACCTCGACGTCAGTTTTGTGATGCAGTTACCAAAACAGTTGCAGGTTGGCTATCGATCTCCTGGAGCCAAGCATCTGTGACCTCATCACCTCGCTGAGGGAACAACAATACAAACAGATCAATATTGACCAGACCACACACTAGAAGTTGAAGGGACGACGACGTTTCGGTCCGTCCTGGACCATTCTCAAGTCGAAACGTCGTCGTCCCTTCAACTTCTAGTGTGTGGTCTGGTCAACATACTTCAGCCACGTTATTGTGACTCATCACCTACAAATAGATCAATACATCTGTGCTATGCAATTCCTGCGTATAGCAAAATCTGATTTGAAATTCATACACAAATTTACAATATATATATATACAAAATAAATTTACTAAAATGGAGCACTAACGAGTGACAATGTTAATGTGGAATAATTTTACATACAGTGATTGAGAACATTAAAGATTATTTGGGAATCGCTTGATTTAATTCAAGCAAAACTTGTGCTGTAGCTTACATGGAAGTTCTGTATTATGTGTTGAGCCACGCCCACAAGTGTTGCACCACGCCCACAAGTGTTGCACCACGCCCACAAGTGTTGAGCCACGCCCACAAGTGTTGCACCACGCCCACAAGTGTTGCACCACGCTCACAAGTGTTGCACCACGCCCACAAGTGTTGAGCCACGCCCACAAGTGTTAAACGACGCTCAAAAGTGTTGAAGCACGCCCACAAGTGTTGCACAACGCCCACAAGTGTTGCACCACGCCCTCAAGTGTTGTGCCACGCCCACAAGTGTTGTGCCACGCCCACAACTGTTGATCCACGCCCACAAGTGTTGCATCACGCCCACAAGTGTTGCACAACGCCCACAACTGTTGATCCACGCCCACAAGTGTTGCACCACGCCCACAAGTGTTGCACCACGCCCTCAAGTGTTGTGCCACGCCCACAAGTGTTGTGCCACGCCCACAACTGTTGATCCACGCCCACAAGTGTTGCATCACGCCCACAAGTGTTGCACAACGCCCACAAGTGTTGCACCACGCCCTCAAGTGTTGCACCACGCCCACAAGTGTTGAGCCACGCCCACGAGTGTTGCACCACGCCCACAAGTGTTGTACCACACCCACAAGTGTTGAGCCACGCCCACAAGTATTGCACCACGCCTACAAGTGTTGCACCACGCCCACAAGTCTTACACCACTCCCACAAGTGTTTAGCCACGCCCACAAGTGTTGCACCACGCCCACAATTGTTACACCACGCCCACAAGTGTTGCACCACGCCCACAAGTGTTTCACCACGCCCACAAGTGTTGCACCACGCCCACAATTGTTACACCACGCCCACAAGTGTTGCTCCACGCCCACAAGTGTTGCACCACGCCCACAAGTGTTGCACCACGCCCACAAGTGTTGCACCACGTCCACAAGTGTTGAGCCACTTCCACAAGTGTTGAGCCATGCCCACAAGTGTTGAGCCACGCCCACAAGTGTTACACCACGCCCACAAGTGTTGAGCCACGCCCACAAGTGTTGAGCCACGCCCACAAGTGTTGCACCACGCCCACAAGTGTTGAGCCACGCCCACAAGTGTTGCACCACGCCCACAATTGTTGCACCACGCCCACAAGTGTTGCACCACGCCCACAAGTGTTGCACCACGCCCACAAGTGTTGAGCCACGCCCACAAGTGTTGCACCACGCCCACAAGTGTTGAGCCACGCCCACAAGTGTTGAGCCACGCCCACAAGTGTTGAGCCATGCCCACAAGTGTTGCACCACGCCCACAAGTGTTGAGCCACGCCCACAAGTGTTGAGCCACGCCCACAAGTGTTGCACCACGCCCACAAGTGTTGAGCCACGCCCACAAGTGTTGCACCACGCCCACAAGTGTTGAGACACGCCCACAAGTGTTGAGCCACGCCCACAAGTGTTGCACCACGCCCACAAGTGTTGAGCCACGCCCACAAGTGTTGCACCACGCCCACAAGAGTTGAGCCACGCCCACAAGTGTTGAGCCACGCCCACAAGTGTTGCACCACGCCCACAAGCGTTGAGCCACGCCCACAAGTGTTGCACCACGCCCACAATTGTTACACCACGCCCACAAGTGTTGCACCACGCCCACAAGTGTTGCACCACGCCCACAAGTGTTGAGCCACGCCCACAAGTGTTGCACCACGCCCACAAGTGTTGAGCCACGCCCACAAGTGTTGAGCCACGCCCACAAGTGTTGAGCCACGCCCACAAGTGTTGCACCACGCCCACAAGTGTTGAGCCACACCCACAAGTGTTGAGCCACGCCCACAAGCGTTGCACCACGCCCACAAGTGTTGAGCCACGCCCACAAGTGTTGCACCACGCCCACAAGTGTTGAGCCACGCCCACAAGTGTTGCACCAAGCCCACAAGTGTTGCGCCACGCCCACAAGTGTTGCACCACGCCCATAAGTGTTGCACCACGCCCATAAGTGTTGCACCACGCCCACAAGTGTTGCACCACGCCCAAAACCCCCTTTGTTCCACGCTCTAAACTACCAGTGTTCCACGCGCTAAACTACCAGTGTTCCACGCTCTAAACTACCAGTGTTCCACGCCCTAAACTACCAGTGTTCCACGCGCTAAACTACCATTGTTCCACGCCCTAAACTACCAGTATTCCACGCCCTAAACTACCAGTGTTCCACGCCCTAAACTACCATTGTTCCACGCCCTAAACTACCAGTATTCCACGCCCTAAACTACCAGTGTTCCACGCCCTAAACTACCAGTGTTCCACGCTCTAAACTACCAGTGTTCCACGCTCTAAACTACCAGTGTTCCACGCCCTAAACTACCAGTGTTCCACGCCCTAAACTACCAGTATTCCACGCCCTAAACTACCAGTGTTCCACGCCCTAAACTACCAGTGTTCCACGCGCTAAACTACCAGTGTTCCACGCCCTAAACTACCATTGTTCCACGCTCTAAACTACCAGTGTTCCACGCCCTAAACTACCAGTGTTCCACACCCTAAACTACCAGTGTTCCACGCTCTAAACTACCAGTGTTCCACACCCTAAACTACCAGTGTTCCACGCCCTAAACTACCATTGTTCCACGCTCTAAACTACCAGTGTTCCACGCCCTAAACTACCAGTGTTCCACACCCTAAACTACCAGTGTTCCACGCCCTAAACTACCAGTGTTCCACGCCCTAAACTACCAGTGTTCAACGCTCTAAACTACCAGTGTTCCACGCTTTAAACTACCAGTGTTCCACGCCCTAAACTACCAGTGTTCCACGCTCTAAACTACCATTGTTCCACGCCCTAAACTACCAGTATTCCACGCCCTAAACTACCAGTGTTCCACGCTCTAAACTACCAGTGTTCCACGCCCTAAACTACCATTGTTCCACGCCCTAAACTACCATTGTTCCACGCCCTAAACTACCAGTGTTCCACGCCCTAAACTACCAGTGTTCCACGCCCTAAACTACCAGTGTTCCACGCCCTAAACTACCACTGTTCCACGCGCTAAACTACCAGTGTTCCACGCCCTAAACTACCAGTGTTCCACGCGCTAAACTACCAGTGTTCCACGCTCTAAACTACCAGTGTTCCACGCTCTAAACTACCAGTGTTCCACGCTTTAAACTACCAGTGTTCCACGCCCTAAACTACCAGTGTTCCACGCCCTAAACTACCAGTGTTCCACGCCCTAAACTACCAGGGAACCACGTGGACAAGCAGATTACCACGCCCTGAACTACCAGTAATGAAACAGAGAACGCAACTCTCTTGTGATTGGCTGTTTCTTTCCTAGTATTGATCGCCATTGGTGCTTGTGCCAGTGGGCGTGGGGTCTCGGCTTTCTTGCGATTGGTCGAGGCATTTCTAGTATTGATCACCAATGGTGCTCGTGTCAGTGGGCGTGGTCTCGCTTCGGTGAAACGCTGCGGTAATTGGCTAATCCTCCCCGCCGTGAGGGTTCGGCTTGTAAGTTGTGACCAAATCGTCTGGTGATTGGTGGATATTGGTGTGAGTGTAACGGGTGACTCCTAAACAAGTGTTGTGATTGGCGTATTTCCTTGCAGGTGCGATTCATTAAATCGCGATTGGTCAGCGTTCGGTAGCCGTGGATTTTGAATCACACTCGTCTGTGATTGGTAGATACGACTATGGGCAGGACGAATGGGCAGGCTTGATCTGTGGGCGTGGCTGCTGTTCCACGCTGACTGATTGGCTATCTACGGGTTGTGGGCGTGGGTGTAGCCCCACGCTGACTGACTGGCTATCTACGGGTTGTGGGCGTGGTGTATTTGGTGTAGTGGCGTCTCCGTGGGCGGTGTGGGCGCAGGTGGGCGTCAGGATGCCGGTGTGGGCCGCCTCCACTGAGTATCTTCACTTTGCTAACTCGGGTAATTAAAAATATTAATAGTGAGTTAATAAGGTAAATGACATAAAATTAAGCGATTGAGTGTGTCGAATTTGATTGATTATCATGCACGTGTCAGTTATAATAATAATTGGCTGAGAAGTGTCAGTCATTATGATGATTGATGGCCAAGCTACCTACCACGACCAGTTCTACCACACCTGACCGTCCAGGCTACCTACCACGACCAGTTCTACCACACCTGACCGTCCAGGCTACCTACCACGACCAGTTCTACCACCTCTGACCGTCCAGGCTACCTACCACGACCAGTTCTACCACCTCTGACCGTCCAGGCTACCTACCACGACCAGTACTACCACCTCTGACCGTCCAGGCTACCTACCACGACCAGTACTACCACCTCTGACCGTCCAGGCTACCTACCACGACTAGTACTACCACACCTCTGACCGTCCAGGCTACCTACCACGACCAGTTCTACCACCTCTGACCGTCCAGGCTACCTACCACGACTAGTACTACTACACCTGACCGTCCAGGCTACCTACCACGACCAGTTCTACCACCTCTGACCGTCCAGGCTACCTACCACGACTAGTACTACCACACCTCTGACCGTCCAGGCTACCTACCACGACCAGTACTACCACCTCTGACCGTCCAGGCTACCTACCACGACCAGTTACTACCACACCTGACCGTCCATGGCTACCTACCACGACCAGTACTACCACACCTGACCGTCCAGGCTACCTACCACGACCAGTTCTACCATACCTGACCGTCCAGGCTACCTACCACGACCAGTACTACCACCCCTGACCGTCCAGGCTACCTACCACGACCAGTACTACCATCCCCTGACCGTCCAGGCTACCTACCACGACCAGTTCTACCACACCTGACCGTCCAGGCTACCTACCACGACCAGTACGACTACCCCTCACCAACCAGACTACCTACCACGACCAGTACGACCACACCCGACCAACCAGACTACCTACCACGACCACTACTACCACCCCTCACCGTCCAGGCTACCTACCACGACCAGTACGACCACCCCCGACCAACCAGACTACCTACCACGACCACTACTACCACCCCTGACCGTCCAGGACTACCTACCACAAGTAGAAGCGTATACCGATTCATATTACCTCAAACATCAACATATCAGTGGTTCTTAAGATTGGTGGTATTAATAGGCAATAATATTCGAATGTGTCCAATGTTTTAGTTGAATTGCTTTTTATGTATTGTAAAATAGTCAACTCCCTATTTGAAACCTATTTTGAATGTATGATGAATAATTGATTGAGGTTCTTTTTATTATGATTGATGGTAATGGAGTTCCATGCTTGTTATAAATGCCTTGGTCGTGTGCTTATATTTTCTTCCCCACCAGGTGTTGATTTTCTCCCCCACCAGTGTTGATTTTCTTCCCCACCAGTGTTGATTTTCTCCCCCACCAGTGTTGATTTTCTCCCCCACCAGTGTTGATTTTCTTCCCCACCAGTGTTGATTTTCTCCCCCACCAGTGTTGATTTTCTTCCCCACCAGTGTTGATTTTCTTCCCCACCAGTGTTGATTTTATTCCCACCAGTGTTGATTTTCTCCCCACCAGTGTTGATTTTCTCCCCACCAGTGTTGATTTTCTCCCCCACCAGTGTTGATTTTCTTCCCCACCAGTGTTGATTTTCTCCCCACCAGTGTTGATATTCTCCCCACCAGTGTTGATATTCTCCCCACCATCGCTGATATTCTCACCAACACTTAAAATTTCCCACCAATACTGACAATTCCCCCACCAATACTGACAATTTCCCCGCCAATACTGACAATTCCCCCACCAATACTGACAATTTCCCCGCCAATACTGACAATTCCCCCACCAATACTGTCAATTTCCCCGCCAATACTGACAATTCCCCCCCACCATTTCAGTGGACCCGTATGAGCTCCTGGGCCCCCGCTCATCCCGCCTGGCCGCTCAGGGCTCAGGCCAGATCCAGCTGTGGCAGTTCCTGCTGGAGCTGCTCTCCGACCCCGCCAACGCCTCCGTCATCACCTGGGAAGGCACAGCAGGAGAGTTCAAGATCCTCGACCCTGACGAGGTGGCTCGCCGCTGGGGGGAGCGCAAGTCCAAACCCAACATGAACTACGACAAGCTCTCCCGCGCCCTCAGGTGGGTTCTGAGGGACTTATTATGTCCAGTACACGTCGTCGCAATGTTGCAGCAATGTTACCATCCATAGGCACCGCAACGTTGCTGCAATGTTACTGTGGCCACAACATTGTAACAACGTTAATCCCCCACAGTGGTCACAACGTTGTAGCAACGTTAACACCCCCCCCCCATAGTGGCCACAACGTTGCAGCAACGTTATTATGTTTAATAGCTTCACATTTAATTTTATTATAATTAACTTTGTGGCGAAGTTGGGTGGTTGTTGGGGAGAGAGTAGGTAAATATGTATGGAAGCTGAAAAAACCATGTATAGAAGTTGAGAAAAACATGTATGGAAGTGGAGGAAACTATGTATGGAAGTGGAGGAAACCATGTATGGAAGTGGAGGAAACCATGTATGGAAGTGGAGGAAACTATGTATGGAAGTGGAGGAAACTATGTATGGAAGCAGAAGAAACAATGCATGGAAGTGGAGGAAACCATGTATGGAAGTGGAGGAAACTATGTATGGAAGCAGAAGAAACTATGTATGGAAGTGGAGGAAACTATGTATGGAAGCAGAAGAAACCATGTATGGAAGTGGAGGAAACCATGTATGGAAGTGGAGGAAACTATGTATGGAAGCAGAAGAAACCATGTATGGAAGTGGAGGAAACTATGTATGGAAGCAGAAGAAACCATGTATGGAAGTGGAGGAAACTATGTATGGAAGCAGAAGAAACTATGTATGGAAGTGGAGGAAACCATGTATGGAAGTGGAGGAAACTATGTATGGAAGCAGAAGAAACCATGTATGGAAGTGGAGGAAACTATGTATGGAAGCAGAAGAAACCATGTATGGAAGTGGAGGAAACTATGTATGGAAGCAGAAGAAACTATGTATGGAAGTGGAGGAAACCATGTATGGAAGTGGAGGAAACTATGTATGGAAGCAGAAGAAACCATGTATGGAAGTGGAGGAAACTATGTATGGAAGCAGA
This sequence comes from Procambarus clarkii, assembly GCF_040958095.1. NCBI lineage: Eukaryota > Metazoa > Arthropoda > Malacostraca > Decapoda > Cambaridae > Procambarus > Procambarus clarkii. The sequence continues at coordinate 36,265,658 of NC_091171.1, forward strand.
AGAAACCATGTATGGAAGTGGAGGAAACTATGTATGGAAGCAGAAGAAACCATGTATGGAAGTGGAGGAAACTATGTATGGAAGCAGAAGAAACTATGTATGGAAGTGGAGGAAACCATGTATGGAAGTGGAGGAAACTATGTATGGAAGCAGAAGAAACCATGTATGGAAGTGGAGGAAACTATGTATGGAAGCAGAAGAAACCATGTATGGAAGTGGAGGAAACCATGTATGGAAGCAGAAGAAACTATGTATGGAAGTGGAGGAAACCATGTATGGAAGTGGAGGAAACTATGTATGGAAGCAGAAGAAACCATGTATGGAAGTGGAGGAAACTATGTATGGAAGCAGAAGGAAGTACACTTAAAAGGTAAAGAAACTACGATTGAAAGCTGAAGAAACTAGGAATGGCAATAAACAACAATTTTTACGCCCTTTTGATTACTTGCAAATGGGAAGCAAGTCTAATAAACAAATCAATAATATCGAGTACAATAAATATCACATATATACACGGGCAAGACTCCCGGCCACTGCTACAGACAAGCCCAACCGCTTGGGCTGGACCGTAGAGCTACGGTCTCGCTTCATGCAGGTCACCGTTCAATCCCCGACCCACCCAATAGTGGGTTATCTTGAGGTTATCTTGAGATGATTTCGGGGCTTTTTAGTGTCCCCGCAGCCCGGTCCTCGACCAGGCCTCCACCCCCAGGAAGCATCCCGTGACAGCTGACTAACACCCAGGTACCTATTTACTGCTAGGTAACAGGGACATAGGGTGAAAGAAACTCTGAAATTCTTTCTCGGCGGCGCCTGGGATCGAACCCAGGACCACAGGATCACAAGTCCAGAGTATTGTCCGCTCGGCCGACCGGGTGGGCACCATTCCTGTTTTCCCGTTCCATCCCAAATTGTTATTCTGATCCCTTCCCAGTGCTATATAGGCGTAATGGTTTAGCACTTTCTTGACATACAACACCGCTCCTGTGCCAGGTAAGTTACGGGCTCACCATAGCCCGTGCTACTTGGAACTTGTTCCGAGTAGCTTAATCTATAACAACAACAACAGCGCTTTCTGATAGTTCCTCCTTCCAATCTGTACCATTTAATAATTTAATTTGAGGCTACAGACAACTGAACACAAAACTCCTCCTCGATATTGCAGCAAAATACAAATCTCTCATAATTTTGTTAAATAAAGTAATAGTTATCATAATTATAATTATTAACGTGAACAATAGGGATAATGGAATATATTGAATAACGTTCTAAGGTAATACAGATGGTTCATTGTATACTGATGGTCACAGTATTATACTGATGGTCACATTGGTCACTATCGGAGAGTAGCAAAGCGAAGCGTATATGGGGTATGTTCCTCTCACACAGTCATCAGCGGCCGTGTGAACAAATAGGAGTGAATAAATAGTAATAACTTACACACTACCAAAAAATAAATAGCAGCATTCATCTGCTATTCACTTTTGAACTAGTGTGGTGTTACTAGTTATAGCCAATGAACTAACTAGTACTCACCTAGTTGTGCTTGCGGGTGGATGAACTTTGGCTCTTTGGTCCCGCCTCTCAACTGTCAATCAACTGATGTACAGATTCTGGAGCCTATTGGGTTCTATAAAATGTAACAGTTAATATTAAATGAACAAATCCACAAGGGCCGTGACGAGGATTCGAACCTGCGTCCGGGAGCATCCCAGACACTGCCTTAACGGCCCTTGTGGATTTGATCATTTGATGCATCACGTTAGTGTGATCTCTGTGTGTACATTTAATATTGTTTATATATGATGGAGTCTGCCTAATGCATTCCATTAGAGAATGGAATGGTGTAATGTTAGCAATTCTGCCCGAAACGCTGCGCATACTAGTGGCTTTACAAGATTGTAAACACCAGGCTATGTATCCTTACAAACCCAATGTACCTTCTTGTATATAAATAAATACATAATTCCAACCACTGAACTAACAGGTGCGCGATATTTCAGGTACTACTACGACAAAAACATCATGACGAAGGTGCACGGAAAGCGGTACGCCTACAAATTCGACTTCCGCGGACTTGACCAAGTCCGGCAGCAGCAGACAGCGGAAGCCCAGCGCTACCCAGCGGACTTGAGCTTCCTCACGGGCTACTCCCAGCTGCTAGGAGGTTCCTCCCCACTAGGTGCTGGGCCCCTCACCTCACCCTCCCCTCACCCACCTCCTCCCCTCCTATCCCCACCGCCGTACTGGGCCGCAGTATCGTCAGCCGCCGCCCTTGCAACCACCTCGCCCTTAGCAACCTCGTCTCCGCTTGCAACATCCTCCCCTCTGGCCTCCTCGCCTCCCCTGGGGCTTCACGCCGCTCCCCAGCCCTCTCCCCTCAGTTCCCCTCCCCCTGAGGTCCCCGTCACCACTTCCTCCACCCCCAGGACCCTCCCCCACTACCCGTACTCGTGAGTGACCCACGGGGAGTGGGGGCAGCTTGGCCCCGTACTGGAGGCCGACTGGAACACGATGGTCAATATCATGTTTATGCATCTGACTAGGCGGTCAGAAGAGCAGCGCTAGGATGTGTTATAAGTCCTAGCTGCTGAGCTCCGCTAGGGTGTGTGTGTGTGTGTGTGTGTCTCCTAGCTAATTATCTCAGCAATTATGTATATCTCCTAGGTGATGATCTCAGCTCTGATGTACAAGTTTCCACATGCTGAGTTTTACTAGGATGTGTGAGTCATAGCTGCTGAGCTGTGCTGGGATGTGTGATTCCTAGCTGATGAGCTCAGTATAGATGCATAATTTTCCATTGGCTGAGTTCAGCAACGAGGTCAGTTTGGCTGGTTTGGATTCCAGTTATTCCAGTTCGTAATTTGTCCATGAAGTTGGTGTACCTCTTGAATCAGTCGTTACTCCAGAAGGTGATATAGCCATCCTGAAGGTGATATAGCCATCCTGAAGGTGATATAGCCATCCTGAAGGTGATATAGCCATCCTGAAGGTGATATAGCCATCCTGAAGGTGATATAGCCATCCTGAAGGTGATATAGTCATCCTGAAGATGATATAGCCATCCTGAAGATGATATAGCCATTCTGAAGGTGTTATAGCCATCCTTGAGAGGGTATATAGCCATCCTGAAGATGGTCATAATCATTGCATAATTGGTCAAGAGCGAAGCAAAAATGGACAAAGACATACAAAAGGCAAACTGACTCGTCGAAGGCAAGGCTTCTGTTCCTGGAATCTCAATGAACGTATAGTGAAGCTTGAACAAAGCTGACATGGGTATACGCCTCCTCTCTTAGTGTGAACAAAGCTGACATGGGTATACGCCTCCTCTCTTAGTGTGAACAAAGCTGACATGGGTATATATACGTTCTCTCCTAGTGTGACCGAACATAACACACGTACTTACCAGACCATACGTACCGGTCTTTGTCACGATTGGTCTCAGTGTGACCAATCGTGACATAGGTACCCCCCCCCCCCTTGTCTCAGTGTGCCAAAACCTCCCGACGTGCACTTGATAAGGTTCAAAGTTCACAAAAGCAGCTTAAAAAGCATAAACATATCTACAACCTTTCTAGCTTAAAGGCTTCAAGACTTGTGTTGGTATTGAAATGCAAATAAGCTAATTTTTCTGTTAATTAAAGATGTTTGTTTCCATTTTTAAACACATACCTGAATATTGTCGTCATCTTGAGATTAAGAACGTTTCAGTTGCCGGCGATGAGTCACAAAAACGTGACTAAAGTATGTTGATCAGACCATACACTAGAAGGTGAAGGGACGACGACGTTTCAGTCCGTCCTGGACCATTCTCAAGTCGATTGTGAGAATGGTCCAGGACGGACTGAAACGTCGTCGTCCCTTCACCTTCTAGTGTGTGGTCTAATCATCAACGTTTCAGTTCTTATTTTGCGTATCGTGAACAACACAAAATAATGATAACTGCTAAATGCTCCTGTGTAATCATGTGTAACGCTCCTGTGTAATCATGTGTAATGCTCCTGTGTAATCATGTGTAATGCTCCTGTGTAATCATGTGTAATGCTCCTGTCGTTATTATTTGTTAACAGATCTCTATGGGCAGGTTGAGGTATTCACTGAGGCACTGGTAGGTAGAGCGACGGCCTCGATCGCTTCTTTGCAGGGCTCACGTTCGATTCCCGAAGATCCCCCCCAGGGATTGGGAATCGTTTTCTTCACGCCATCCTCATGTTCCACCTTCTTTGCGTCATGGCCTCTTTCTTAATCTATCCTCGTATCCCTCACCTTATTTTATCATTATATCTCTGTTCTATTTTAACCTTATATCTCTATTCTATTTTATCATTATATTTCTATTCTGCCCTTATTTCGAAGCTTAAAGTCTATCCCATATCACTTCAAAATGCTATAGTCATACTGGCTTAGAGTAGTCAGACTTAAATGCTTAGAGGTATACTGTCAGGCGGTATACAGCTCTCCCACAGCGTTCCTTTGTCACAGATCAAAGCATATTCCCTCGATTCTCTCTCTTGGAGTATACCGAGTCTCCTCCGCTTCCATCAACCGTTATTCTCACGGCCGCCGCTCCACCATAACCGGCCTTTGTTTATCCGACATTTCTTGTATGCAGCATCCCCTGTAACCGGCATAGTGTTAAGCTGACCTTTTTCTTCCATTTAACTTACAATGCGTAAAAGTTTTTTTTTGGGGGAAAAGGAAATTGTGTTATTTTCTTTGGTGCTTCCACTGGTATTAACACCTACATTGTGCTTCCACTGGTATTATCACCTACATTGGTGTAAACAGACATACACTCAGGGCCATTGGTACACACACACTCATGTCATTCACTCTGTGAGCCTCATGCAGCAGTTGTATCATATACACGTAAACAGTGAATGCGGTACTGAGTCTTGTATTGGCTATTTTTTTTTTGGTTTTGTTTTGTCCTTGGGGAAAACCTTTAGATCTCACTACAGCTGTTGTGAAATCTTTGTGTACATATGTCGTAATGTTCAATGGCGCGTCGTGTTGTATATCTAGCCACTAGTATTTGGGGCTTCTGTGCATTAGCTAGTTTGTAAATACCCAAGACCAGTTGCTGAGTAATGTATGGTCGAGATAGCAGGTAATACCCAAGACCAGTTGCTGAGTAATGTATGGTCGACATAGCAGGTAGTAGTACCCCAGACCAGCTGCTCTGTAACCCGTGTTTAAGGTGCCATAATATAACTCGTCAACAGAGAGCTAACCTCTGGTAATTCTTCTTTGAGAGGGGAAACACGTGTCGATCGAGTTTATAAATTAATTTATCCTAATGTATTCCGTGAAATTAGGCTAATGTGTTATGTGACAGTATCCTAGTGAATTCTGAGAGTTATTCTATTGTATTCTGGTTGATGATCCCTATACTTTAACTCCAACCCTCGACTCTAGTCAGGGAAAGTGTTGATTTTCAGTTATTTGGAATGTATCGCGAAATTAGCAGGTCTGTATCTCATGTCCTTCGCAACTATGGTGCATATAGCATCTAAGATGGACATGTACATAATGTGTACATAATAAGTACAAAAGATGGAGAATGGCATAAAAATAGTCTATATTTTATACTTTTGGAATTGAAAGTGAAAACTAGAAACAGAAACCTAATCCCTAACCTAAATATTCCAGACCTAATACAGTACATTTTTTGTACTAAATATTTCTAACATTGGACATATTTTAGGCCTAGAAAACATTAAGTTAGGCCTAGGGTAGGTTAGAGTACGTTTCAATTATGTTCCTCTTTCAATACCAAAAGTTAAAAAATGCGGTCTGCTTTTGTTACCATAGTACATATTATGTAAATATTATGTACATATATGTACATGTGATCATTCTTCGCTATATACACTGTTACTGCTCAGGACTGATTGCTTATCCTAATGTATTCTGTGAAATTAGGCTAATGTATTCTGTGACAGTATCCTAGTGTATTCTGAGATTTATTCTATTGTATTCTGGCTTAAGTTGAGCGGTCAAACAACTTCATCGGTATCGCATTCCGACGCCAGCAACTTTTTCCTCCAGAACGTAATCGTAAGCGTAATTACGAGATCGTAATTCGTTGCATGGAACCTGACTTAAGGTATCAATCAGTGATTTCGGGGACTTCAGATGTCACCCAGTGGCGTTAAGAACGTAACTTAAAGTTATGAAACTGCACCATTATTACCAACTTATTCAGTTTACTGTAACTACTGTTGAGTGTATAATGCAAAACAAAGTACCGAGGAGTACAGAAGGAATTAAAAGGTACTTAGAGAAAAATAAAGGAATACAAAAAGAGAATGGGGAATAGAGGTAATTAGGTAGGATTTGAGGCCAAAATAGGGATGAAAACCCTTACACAATTTCATATCAAAGGACGTAGTTGTTGTACGTAGTTGGATGAAATGTAAATACACAAAAAAAAAAAAACGAAAAATCCTTTTTGCAAGTTGGCGAAAGCAGGACAAAAATGATAGTTTGAGGTCCAAACTGCATTGCAAGTTTGCAATGATCTCAGATCTAACACTACCGTAAAGGAGAGGCTATTTTAGGTTAAGTTAGGTTAGGTTAGTTTTGGTTATGTCAGGCTAGGTTAGGTTAGGTTAGGCTAAGTTAAGGTAGGTTGTGTAGTGTTTTCACAACGTTTATTTATTTGTGTGTGGATTGCCTAGCACATCCCCCCCCCCCCCTGCTCCACCGCACACAGTTCTTAAATATTGTATATTAACATTCATCCCCTGGCTGAATTCACTCATCATTTTGTAGTTGTTGATAGATTGAATCTATTCAAT
>NC_091171.1:36274963-36297463 GCF_040958095.1 Procambarus clarkii
TTCTTTTCATTGGTACAAATTATGTGTTCTGTTTTGTGATGTGTAATAAAATGTGGCAGCGCTCTCTGGCGGTGGATAAATACGTGTTGGATCTGTTGAAGAATGTGTAGCTTTTGTTTGTTGCTATAAACATAAGATGTTGATCTTGTTCACCTGCGATACTCATAAGTCGTTGAGGCTAGGAAGAGGCTCCTCTCCTCATCTGGAATGAACACAAAATCAGAAAATCTTGAGAGGGGGCCAGGTAGGTAGGATTGAACCCTCGTTCAGTTATGTATAGACACCTCAGGCGCTCATCCAGGGGTGACCCCCACAAGGCTGCGGTTCACTTTCCCCCCCTGGAATATGTGTTACTACAATCTCATTGTGGATAAGATAGGGTGAGTGTTCCCGTACGTCCTTCTCCTCCTTCAGGTGAATCTTGCACTCACGTCGTTCAGATGATCTCTGTATTCACAGCTTCAACGACTTACATTAGAAGTATGTATATGTGTGTGTGTGTGTGTGTGTGTGTGTGTGTGTGTGTGTGTGTGTGTGTGGGCTAGAATACGCATGTTATGAAGGCCTAAATAGGCCAGTTGCGCCTCTATTTTGACCGTTTTTGGGGCGTCTGAGATTACGATTCACATTCCGGTTAAGGATGTAGAGAAAAGTTTCGGGTTGGAGGCGGGTCGACGTGGGAAGCGCAGAGTTTCATACGAAACTTGTAAGGGGGTGTCTAAGAACTCCTCGAATGCCGTTTCGGCTCTTGGCATGAAGCTTGCACAATGTTGCTGTTAAAACCAGTACTACCACAACATTGAATCCTTTTCTCAAGGTTATACTTATATAGGTTATATATATATATATATATATATATATATATATATATATATATATATATATATATATATATATATATATATATATATATATATATATATATATATATATATATATATATATATATATATATATATATATATATATATATATATAATATATATTCGTTGTATGTACATTATGTGTCGATGCGAGAATGTCAGTGTATATGTGTGTGTGTGAGATGCCAAGCGTTCAAATACCTACCCAATCCGTGAGGAGTCTAACGAAACACCTGCGGAACCAATACGGTCTCGTTGGTCTAAACGAGTCCACCACTCGTTAAACTTTGGTGCCAAATTTTCTCACGTTTCTATTTTTTTTTCAACTACAAATGTACATATATATAAAATAATTCAACCCCCACGCATATGAAATGAGAGTCACGACTTGCTAGGGGTCCAGGACGACTTGCTAGGGGTCCAGGACAACTTGCTAGGGGTCCAGGACAACTTGCTAGGGGTCCAGGACGACTTGCTAGGGGTCCAGGACAACTTGCTAGGGGTCCAGGACGACTTGCTAGGGGTCCGGGACGACTTGCTAGGGGTCCAGGACAACTTGCTAGGGGTCCAGGACGACTTGCTAGGGGTCCAGGACGACTTGCTAGGGGTCCAGGACAACTTGCTAGGGGTCCAGGACGACTTGCTAGGGCTCCAGGACGACTTGCTAGGGGTCCAGGACAACTTGCTAGGGGTCTAGGACGACTTGCTAGGGGTCCAGGACGTACAGGAGCGACACGTCACTATTCCATAAGTGTGGAGTGGGTTACTGATTTCAGCCCCGTCATTGTGACATTCTCTGCATAAATATGTCAATTTACAGTCGGTCAGACAAACAAAGGCGCAATATGTGCCAAAGGTGAGGTTGTTCTTGATTCCTCTCATGTTACACATGGGAGGGGATGGGGGAGAGGGAGGGAGGGGGAAGGTTTGAGCACTGATGTGACTCTATGATAAACCTGTTTCTGAATGGGCGTTACCACCGTCTTGCTGTGGTGTGACCAGCTGGTGGGAGATGAGTGATGCTGTGGTGTGACCAGCTGGTGGGAGATGTGTGATGCTGTGGTGTGACCAGCTGGTGGGAGATGAGTGATGCTGTGGTGTGATCAGCTGGTGGGAGATGAGTGATGCTGTGGTGTGATCAGCTGGTGGGAGATGATGTGATGCTGTGGTGTGACCAGCTGGTGGGAGATGTGTGATGCTGTGGTGTGACCAGCTGGTGGGAGATGTGTGATGCTGTGGTGTGACCAGCTGGTGGGAGATGAGTGATGCTGTGGTGTGATCAGCTGGTGGGAGGTGAGTGATGCTGTGGTGTGACCAGCTGGTGGGAGATGAGTGATGCTGTGGTGTGACCAGCTGGTGGAAGATGTGTGATGCTGTGGTGTGATCAGCTAGTGGGAGATGAGTGATGCTGAGGAAGATAAGGTTACTAGGATAACGATCATATGTCTGCCAATAATATACTCACAAGAGGGTGCCTGAAACAGGACTGTGTGATGTGCTTCAATTTCTTATTCAAATGTAATAACTACGTTTTAATTACATTTCTGTTTGTCTCTGAATGCAAAAATATATATGTAGGCAACTTGGTAGGAGGAGTGCTTGTATCTCTATATAGTACTGGAGGCGTTGGAAGCAACAAAGTTCTTACCTACTAAGTACTGTACTCCACTAGTCACACCACATACACGCATATTTGCCTAAATCTACCTGAGGGCTAGCATAGGTCTAGTAGGCCTTGACCGCAACAGGAAACTGGCAGTTTAATTCTTGTACAGGTGTGTGCAGGTGCCCCTTGACACCTGTGACCTGTGTAATGGGAGAACACATATACAAAATACCACGAAATCTTTAACCAGTGTTTATTATTGGTGTTCTTTTTACATTGATATGACTTGTAAATAAGTCATATTTGTCTTGAATTTGAATCTGTATTGGTTAATTCTGTAAATGTTTTCATTAACAGTAGTGACAGTTACACACAGAACATCAAACTAACGTGATATACACCAATACAAAAATCCACTAGAACTGTGAGGTGGGCGTGAACCCGCAATCAAGCAACCCGTTCTCGCATTTGCTTATAGTCAATATTGGCTTATTAATAAGTGCATATGTGACATACTAATTTATGGTGAATATTTTAGTTTACCTTGAAAAGCTGAATAGAAAACACCGACCTAACCTAACCTTCTTAGTATGTTAAGATCTTATTGCTTCTTAATTACAATTAGTACTTAAGTTATACCTATATTGATATTACAGTTTTATAAAAATAATAAAACAAAAGCAAAATATTTAAATAAATTGTAAAGTAACTCAGGATATTGTCAAATATTGTATAAAATCTCTATTGTTTAATAAAGCTGAAAAAGAAATTCCTAATAATAAAACTGGTGTTTAGTAAATCTATAGGAAGAGTTTGTACCTTAAAAATAAAATATAACGTAGCGTATACCATATATGTACTTATTAATCAGCCAAATAGTGACTATAAGCAATAAGTCATATATGTACTGTCTTGTGCGAGAGCGGGTTGCACTCTACCATTGAACCATCGCCGATGCTGAAACAAAAGCTTCACAACTGGATTTCTACAGAAATCACAGGTAGTCTGGAGGCACCTCCTGAAGCCTGTCCAAATGTTACGTCTGATCCCCAAGCACTCGGGAGAAGGAGTAAAGTAGTTCAAGTTTGTTCAAAGTAGTTAAAGTCTGAACTACTTTACCCTGAACCTGAATGCTTGGGGGATCTTACGTAAGACTTAGACAGGCTTCAGGAGGGACCTCCAGACTTCCTGTGATTTCTGTAGAAATCCAGTTGTGAAGTTTTATTTTTCAACGTCGGTGATGGTTCAGTGGTAGAGTATGCGGCTGGCAATACCTTAGTCGCAGGTTCGCACCCACCTTTAGAATCTTTTGTAGTCCTAGTGATAGTAACAGTTGTAGTTGTAGTAGAATGCAGTGAATAAGTCACAATAACGGGCCTGAAAGAAGTAGTTCAACTCACACATGAAAATATACGAAAGTGACAGAGATAGGTAGGCCTTACATGCGGTCAGGCCATCTTACGGGTCGGCCTACTATACCCGCTATGTTGAGAACGCCTCATGCGTTCTCATGGTCGAAAGATGATTATTCTTTCGATATTTTTAGAATAGCCATTGTCTTTTATTTTTTTTATATATGGCGATATTTGTTCTGCTTTTGAGACGTGTGTGTGATGGCTAAGCCGGTGATGTCTATGTGTCTTACGAGTATTGTTGCTTGTGTGTGTGTGTGTGTGTGTGTGTGTGTGTGTGTGTGTGTGTGTGCGTGTGTGTGTGTGTGTGTATGTGGAGACCTGCGCCCGGGTGCTCTAGGTCTGCTGTAGCGCTTTTCCTGTTATTGGCGTTTACGTCTTGTCGCTTTATTTTGTAACGAATGGGTACTGTACTTTGACTTTGTGTTAATAGGCAATTGTATATATAAATATATATATATACATATATATATATATATATATACACATATATATATATATATATATATATATATATATATATATATATATATATATATATATATATATATATATATATATATATATACATGTGTGTGTGTGTATATTTCTTGTTTTGTGATACAAGCCATGTTACGTCAGACGTCTCGTGTTTTGTGCTGTGTTTCCCCTTGTGTGAGGTCCTCTTCAGCGTGTGTGTGTGTGTGGTGGTGCTGTCAGGCGATGTCTCAAGGCTGGCAGAAAGCACTGAATCTTAGATCTTGCAGTAACGACTGCATCATAACGTCTGGCAGTAATGCCTACGCCATACGTCTGGCATTAGCGACTAAGACGTCAGAACAACATCTTCAGTCAGACGTCAAAGAGTGCGTCTAGCGTGTGACAAGAATGACGGAGTGATGCACGTACGGCCTGTATAGGTATGCCCCACCACTAGCCTAGCCAACGCCTCCTTGTGAGACCTGTGATAATGTTACGCATGTCGACTGAAAATGTCTTAGGAGATAAGGTGAAGCCAGACAGGCAGGAATAGTAAGAAAGACACGGTGGATTGAACCTAATCCATGATTAGGATTGTACGATTGTGCGATATGACCAATCGTGCTGCGATTGGTCATCCCGCAGCGCGTCTGTGTTCATACCACCTCATGTATGATAGTATTACTTAGTTTAACTTATACCAGGTGCAAAACCCAGTGATTTTTTTTTCTGTGTCATGTACATCCCTCTATGCCTAGATGAATCTAGAAATAAAAAATAAATCAAGATAAATTGTATTATTTTCACTTAATTCTCGAAAATATGTTCTGTGTAGTCTCATTAGGGTCCTGTGGTGCAGTGGTCTACGTCCTCAACTCACAAGCGAGGGTCCAGGGTTGGAACCATATGGGACAAAAATAGTTTTACACGTTTCATTTCACCTGATACCCCTGTTCACCTTGCTGTAAAAATAAGTTCCCGAAACTTGTGCGGTTGTTGTGGGTTCCATCCCAGATGACGTAATCTGACCGAAACATATTAACCTAACCTAACTTAACCTAACCTAACCTAACCTAACCTAACTTAACTTAACCAAACCTAACCTAACCTAACCTAACTTAACCTAACTTAACCTAACCTAACATGACCTAACTTAACCTAACCTAACCTAACTTAACCTAACTTAACCTAACCTAACCTAACCTAACCTAACTTAACCTAACCTAACCTAACCTAACCTAACCTAACCTAACTTAACCTAACCTAACCTAACATAACCTAACCTAACCTAACTTAACCTAACCTAACCTAACCTAACCTAACATAACCTAACTTAACCTAACCTAACCTAACTTAACCTAACTTAACCTAACCTAACCTAACCTAACTTAACCTAACTTAACCTAACCTAACCTAACCTAACATAACCTAACTTAACCTAACCTAACCTAACCTAACATAACCTAACTTAACCTAACCTAACCTAACCTAACCTAACTTAACCTAACCTAACCTAACCTAACCTAACTTAACCTAACTTAACCCAACCTAACCTAACCTAACCTAACCTAACCTAACCTAAACTTACCTAAATTAACCTACCCTAACCTAATTTAACCTAACCTACCCTAACCTAATTTAACCTAACCTACCCTAACCTAATTTAACCTAACCTAACCTAACATAAACTAACCTAAAGTAACCTAACCTAATCTAACCTAACTTAACCTAATGTAATCTAACGTAACCTAACATAACCTAACCTAACTTAACCTAACCTAACTTATCCTAACCTAACCTAAACTAACCTTATCTAACCTAACCTAAGCTAGCGTAATACAACCGAACCCAACGCAAATTGAAATAACCTAACATAACGACCTTACCGAACAACATAACCTAAATTAACCTAACCTAACCGAGGGGGGCCTCGTAGCCTGGTGGATAGCGCGCAGGACTCGTAATTCTGTGGCGCGGGTTCGATTCCCGCACGAGGCAGAAACAAATGGGCAAAGTTTCTTTCACCCTGAATGCCCCTGTTACCTAGCAGTAAATAGGTACCTGGGAGTTAGTCAGCTGTCACGGGCTGCTTCCTGGGGGTGGAGGCCTGGTCTAGGACCGGGCCGCGGGGACACTAAAGCCCCGAAATCATCTCAAGATAATCTCAAGATAATCAAGAAGTCCAAATTAACCTAACCTAGTCCAAATTAACCTAACCTAACTTAGCCCAACCTAATCTAACCTATCCTAACTTAACCTAATTTTACCTAACATGACGTAACTTAACCTACTCTAACCTAACTTAACCTAACTTTACCTAATCTAACCAAACATAACACAACCTAACTTAACCTAACCTAACCTACCCTACCAGAACCTAGCCCAACCTAATGTAAGCACCTCACCTAACTTTTGTAACATAATCTAACCTAACCTAACATAACCAATCTGAACCTAATCTAACTTATCCTAATATAACCTAACCTAACCTTTGTCAGCCTAACGTAATCTAAGCTAATTTTACCTAGCCTAACCTGACCTAACTAAACCTAACATATCCCAACATAACCTAACTTAACCTACCCTAATCTAATCCAACCTTATGTAACCTACTGCAAGCTAACCTAACGTATATACCATAAACAATATACCTACCTAATACCTTAAAACCTAATACCTAATTTAGGTATAAACAATATACCATCCGACTTTTTGCCTTCCTAGGAAAAAAATAAGTGAAATTCGAGTGTAGTCGACGAGTACAGTCACCTGCCCCTGTGGGTGCCAGGAGTACAGTCACCTGCCCCCGTGGGTGCCTGGAGTACAGTCACCTGTCCCCGTGGGTGCCAGGAGTACAGTCACCTGCCCCTGTGGGTGCCAGGAGTACAGTCACCTGCCCCCGTGGGTGCCAGGAGTACAGTCACCTGTCCCCGTGGGTGCCTGGAGTACAGTCACCTGCCCCCGTGGGTGCCAGGAGTACAGTCACCTGCCCCCGTGGGTGCCTGGAGTACAGTCACCTGCCTGCCCCTGTGGGTGCCAGGAGTACAGTCACCTGCCCCCGTGGGTGACTGGAGTACAGTCACCTGCCCCCGTGGGTGCCAGGAGTATAGTTACCTGCCCCCGTGGGTGCCAGGAGTACAGTCACCTGCCTGCCCCTGTGGGTGCCAGGAGTACAGTCACCTGCCCCCGTGGGTGCCAGGAATACAGTCACCTGCCTGTCCCTGTGGGTGCCAGGAGTACAGTCACCTGCCCCTGTGGGTGCCAGGAGTACAGTCACCTGCTCCCGTGGGTGCCAGGAGTACAGTCACCTGCCTGCCCCTGTGGGTGCCAGGAGTACAGTCACCTGCCCCCGTGGGTGCCAGGAGTACAGTCACCTGCCTGCCCCTGTGGGTGCCAGGAGTACAGTCACCTACTCCTGTGGGTGCCAGGAGTACAGTCATCTGCCCCTGTGGGTGCCAGGAGGACGGTCACCTGCCCCCGTGGGTGCCAGGAGTACAGTCACCTGCCCCCGTGGGTGCCAGGAGTACAATCACCTGCCCCCGTGGGTGCCTGGAATACAGTCACCTGCCCCCGTGGGTGCCAGGAGTACAGTCATCTGCCCCCGTGGGTGCCAGGAGTACAGTCACCTGCCCCCGTGGGTGCCAGGAGTACAGTCACCTGCCCCTGTGGGTGCCAGGAGTACAGTCACCTGTCCCCGTGGGTGCCTGGAGTACAGTCACCTGTCCCCGTGGGTGCCAGGAGTACAGTCACCTGCCCCCGTGGGTGCCTGGAGAACAGTCACCTGACCCCGTGGGTGCCTGGAGTACAGTCACCTGCCCCCGTGGGTGCCTGGAGTACAGTCACCTGCCCCCGTGGGTGCCAGGAGTACAGTTACCTGCCCCCGTGGGTGCCAGGAGTACAGTCACCTGCCTGCCCCTGTGGGTGCCAGGAGTACAGTCACCTGCCCCCGTGGGTGCCAGGAATACAGTCACCTGCCTGCCCCTGTGGGTGCCAGGAGTACAGTCACCTGCCCCTGTGGGTGCCAGGAGTACAGTCACCTGCTCCCGTGGGTGCCAGGAGTACAGTCACCTGCCTGCCCCTGTGGGTGCTAGGAGTACAGTCACCTGCCCCCGTGGGTGCCAGGAGTACAGTCACCTGCCTGCCCCTGTGGGTGCCAGGAGTACAGTCACCTACCCCTGTGGGTGCCAGGAGTACAGTCATCTGCCCCTGTGGGTGCCAGGAGGACGGTCACCTGCCCCCGTGGGTGCCAGGAGTACAGTCACCTGCCCCCGTGGGTGCCAGGAGTACAATCACCTGCCCCCGTGGGTGCCTGGAATACAGTCACCTGCCCCCGTGGGTGCCAGGAGTACAGTCATCTGCCCCCGTGGGTGACAGGAGTAAAGTCACCTGCCCCCGTGGGTGCCAGGAGTACAGTCACCTGCCTGCCCCCCGTGGGTGCCAGGAGAACAGTCACGTGCCCCCCGTGGGTGCCAGGAGAACAGTCACCTGCCCCCGTGGGTGCCAGGAGTACAGTCACCTGCCGCCGTGGGTGCCAGGAGTACAGTCACCTGCCCCCGTGGGTGCCAGGAGTACAGTCACCTGCCCCCGTGGGTGCCAGGAGTACAGTCACCTGCCCCCGTGGGTGCCAGGAGAACAGTCACGTGCCCCCCGTGGGTGCCAGGAGAACAGTCACGTGCCCCCCGTGGGTGCCAGGAGAACAGTCACGTGCCCCCCGTGGGTGCCAGGAGAACAGTCACGTGCCCCCCGTGGGTGCCAGGAGAACAGTCACGTGCCCCCCGTGGGTGCCAGGAGTACAGTCACCTGCCCCCGAGGGTGCCAGGAGTACAGTCACCTGCCCCCGTGGGTGAAGGAGTACAGTCACCTGCCCCCGTGGGTGCCAGGAGAACAGTCACCTGCCCCCGTGGGTGCCAGGAGAACAGTCACGTGCCCCCGTGGGTGCCAGGAGTACAGTCACCTGCCCCCGTGGGTGCCAGGAGAACGGTCACGTGCCCCCGTGGGTGCCAGGAGTACAGTCACCTGCCCCCGTGGGTGCCAGGAGAACGGTCACGTGCCCCCGTGGGTGCCAGGAGTACAGTCACTTGCCCCCGTGGGTGCCAGGAGAACAGTCACGTGCCCCCGTGGGTGCCTGGAGTACAGTCACCTGCCCCCGTGGGTGCCAGGAGTACAGTCACCTGCCCCCGTGGGTGCCAGGAGAACAGTCACGTGCCCCCGTGGGTGCCTGGAGTACAGTCACCTGCCCCCGTGGGTGCCAGGAGAACAGTCACGTGCCCCCGTGGGTGCCTGGAGTACAGTCACCTGCCCCCGTGGGTGCCAGGAGTACAGTCACCTGCCCCCGTGGGTGCCAGGAGTACAGTCACCTGCCCCCGTGGGTGCCAGGAGTACAGTCACCTGCCCCCGTGGGTGCCTGGAGTACAGTCACCTGCCCCCGTGGGTGCCAGGAGTACAGTCACCTGCCCCCGTGGGTGCCTGGAGTACAGTCACCTGCCCCCGTGGGTGCCTGGAGTACAGTCACCTGCCCCCGTGGGTGCCAGGAGTACAGTCACCTGCCCCCGTGGGTGCCTGGAGTACAGTCACCTGCCCCCGTGGGTGCCAGGAGTATAGTTACCTGCCCCCGTGGGTGCCAGGAGTACAGTCACCTGCCTGCCCCTGTGGGTGCCAGGAGTACAGTCACCTGCCCCCGTGGGTGCCAGGAATACAGTCACCTGCCTGTCCCTGTGGGTGCCAGGAGTACAGTCACCTGCCCCTGTGGGTGCCAGGAGTACAGTCACCTGCTCCCGTGGGTGCCAGGAGTACAGTCACCTGCCTGCCCCTGTGGGTGCCAGGAGTACAGTCACCTGCCCCCGTGGGTGCCAGGAGTACAGTCACCTGCCTGCCCCTGTGGGTGCCAGGAGTACAGTCACCTACTCCTGTGGGTGCCAGGAGTACAGTCATCTGCCCCTGTGGGTGCCAGGAGGACGGTCACCTGCCCCCGTGGGTGCCAGGAGTACAGTCACCTGCCCCCGTGGGTGCCAGGAGTACAATCACCTGCCCCCGTGGGTGCCTGGAATACAGTCACCTGCCCCCGTGGGTGCCAGGAGTACAGTCATCTGCCCCCGTGGGTGCCAGGAGTACAGTCACCTGCCCCCGTGGGTGCCAGGAGTACAGTCACCTGCCCCTGTGGGTGCCAGGAGTACAGTCACCTGTCCCCGTGGGTGCCTGGAGTACAGTCACCTGTTCCCGTGGGTGCCAGGAGTACAGTCACCTGCCCCCGTGGGTGCCTGGAGAACAGTCACCTGACCCCGTGGGTGCCTGGAGTACAGTCACCTGCCCCCGTGGGTGCCTGGAGTACAGTCACCTGCCCCCGTGGGTGCCAGGAGTACAGTTACCTGCCCCCGTGGGTGCCAGGAGTACAGCCACCTGCCTGCCCCTGTGGGTGCCAGGAGTACAGTCACCTGCCCCCGTGGGTGCCAGGAATACAGTCACCTGCCTGCCCCTGTGGGTGCCAGGAGTACAGTCACCTGCCCCTGTGGGTGCCAGGAGTACAGTCACCTGCTCCCGTGGGTGCCAGGAGTACAGTCACCTGCCTGCCCCTGTGGGTGCTAGGAGTACAGTCACCTGCCCCCGTGGGTGCCAGGAGTACAGTCACCTGCCTGCCCCTGTGGGTGCCAGGAGTACAGTCACCTACCCCTGTGGGTGCCAGGAGTACAGTCATCTGCCCCTGTGGGTGCCAGGAGGACGGTCACCTGCCCCCGTGGGTGCCAGGAGTACAGTCACCTGCCCCCGTGGGTGCCAGGAGTACAATCACCTGCCCCCGTGGGTGCCTGGAATACAGTCACCTGCCCCCGTGGGTGCCAGGAGTACAGTCATCAGCCCCCGTGGGTGACAGGAGTAAAGTCACCTGCCCCCGTGGGTGCCAGGAGTACAGTCACCTGCCTGCCCCCCGTGGGTGCCAGGAGAACAGTCACGTGCCCCCCGTGGGTGCCAGGAGAACAGTCACCTGCCCCCGTGGGTGCCAGGAGTACAGTCACCTGCCGCCGTGGGTGCCAGGAGTACAGTCACCTGCCCCCGTGGGTGCCAGGAGTACAGTCACCTGCCCCCGTGGGTGCCAGGAGTACAGTCACCTGCCCCCGTGGGTGCCAGGAGAACAGTCACGTGCCCCCCGTGGGTGCCAGGAGAACAGTCACGTGCCCCCCGTGGGTGCCAGGAGAACAGTCACGTGCCCCCCGTGGGTGCCAGGAGAACAGTCACGTGCCCCCCGTGGGTGCCAGGAGAACAGTCACGTGCCCTCCGTGGGTGCCAGGAGTACAGTCACCTGCCCCCGAGGGTGCCAGGAGTACAGTCACCTGCCCCCGTGGGTGAAGGAGTACAGTCACCTGCCCCCGTGGGTGCCAGGAGAACAGTCACCTGCCCCCGTGGGTGCCAGGAGAACAGTCACGTGCCCCCGTGGGTGCCAGGAGTACAGTCACCTGCCCCCGTGGGTGCCAGGAGAACGGTCACGTGCCCCCGTGGGTGCCAGGAGTACAGTCACCTGCCCCCGTGGGTGCCAGGAGAACGGTCACGTGCCCCCGTGGGTGCCAGGAGTACAGTCACTTGCCCCCGTGGGTGCCAGGAGAACAGTCACGTGCCCCCGTGGGTGCCTGGAGTACAGTCACCTGCCCCCGTGGGTGCCAGGAGTACAGTCACCTGCCCCCGTGGGTGCCAGGAGAACAGTCACGTGCCCCCGTGGGTGCCTGGAGTACAGTCACCTGCCCCCATGGGTGCCAGGAGAACAGTCACGTGCCCCCGTGGGTGCCTGGAGTACAGTCACCTGCCCCCGTGGGTGCCAGGAGTACAGTCACCTGCCCCCGTGGGTGCCAGGAGTACAGTCACCTGCCCCCGTGGGTGCCAGGAGTACAGTCACCTGCCCCCGTGGGTGCCTGGAGTACAGTCACCTGCCCCCGTGGGTGCCAGGAGTACAGTCACCTGCCCCCGTGGGTGCCTGGAGTACAGTCACCTGCCCCCGTGGGTGCCTGGAGTACAGTCACCTGCCCCCGTGGGTGCCAGGAGTACAGTCACCTGCCCCCGTGGGTGCCAGGAGTACAGTCACCTGCCCCCGTGGGTGCCAGGAGTACAGTCACCTGCCCCCGTGGGTGCCAGGAGAACAGTCACCTGCCCCCGTGGGTGCCAGGAGTACAGTCACCTGCCCCCGTGGGTGCCAGGAGAACAGTCACCTGCCCCCGTGGGTGCCAGGAGTACAGTCACCTGCCCCCGTGGGTGCCAGGAGTACAGTCACCTGCCCCCGTGGGTGCCAGGAGAACAGTCACCTGCCCCCGTGGGTGCCAGGAGTACAGTCACCTGCCCCCGTGGGTGCCAGGAGAACAGTCACCTGCCCCCGTGGGTGCCAGGAGTACAGTCACCTGCCCCCGTGGGTGCCTGGAGTACAGTCACCTGCCCCCGTGGGTGCCAGGAGAACAGTCACGTGCCCCCCGTGGGTGCCAGGAGAACAGTCACGTGCCCCCCGTGGGTGCCAGGAGAACAGTCACCTGCCCCCGTGGGTGCCAGGAGTACAGTCACCTGCTCCCGTGGGTGCCTGGAGTACAGTCACCTGCCCCCGTGGGTGCCAGGAGAACAGTCACGTGCCCCCCGTGGGTGCCAGGAGAACAGTCACGTGCCCCCCGTGGGTGCCAGGAGAACAGTCACGTGCCCCCCGTGGGTGCCAGGAGAACAGTCACGTGCCCCCCGTGGGTGCCAGGAGTACAGTCACCTGCCCCCGAGGGTGCCAGGAGTACAGTCACCTGCCCCCCGTGGGTGCCAGGAGAACAGTCACGTGCCCCCCGTGGGTGCCAGGAGAACAGTCACCTGCCCCCCGTGGGTGCCAGGAGAACAGTCACGTGCCCCCCGTGGGTGCCAGGAGAACAGTCACCTGCCCCCCGTGGGTGCCAGGAGAACAGTCACCTGCCCCCCGTGGGTGCCAGGAGAACAGTCACCTGCCCCCGTGGGTGCCAGGAGAACAGTCACCTGCCCCCGTGGGTGCCAGGAGAACAGTCACCTGCCCCCGTGGGTGCCAGGAGAACAGTCACCTGCCCCCGTGGGTGCCAGGAGAACAGTCACCTGCCCCCTTGGGTGCCAGGAGAACAGTCACCTGCCCCCGTGGGTGCCAGGAGAACAGTCACCTGCCCCCGTGGGTGCCAGGAGAACAGTCACCTGCCCCCGTGGGTGCCAGGAGAACAGTCACCTGCCCCCGTGGGTGCGAGGAGAACAGTCACCTGCCCCCCGTGGGTGCCAGGAGAACAGTCACCTGCCCCCCGTGGGTGCCAGGAGAACAGTCACCTGCCCCCGTGGGTGCCAGGAGAACAGTCACCTGCCCCCGTGGGTGCCAGGAGAACAGTCATCTGCCCCCCGTGGGTGCCAGGAGAACAGTCACCTGCCCCCCGTGGGTGCCAGGAGTACAGTCACCTGCCCCCCGTGGGTGCCAGGAGAACAGTCACTTGCCCCCCGTGGGTGCCAGGAGAACAGTCACCTGCCCCCCGTGGGTGCCAGGAGAACAGTCACCTGCCCCCCGTGGGTGCCAGGAGAACAGTCACCTGCCCCCCGTGGGTGCCAGGAGAACAGTCACCTGCCCCCCGTGGGTGCCAGGAGAACAGTCACCTGCCCCCCGTGGGTGCCAGGAGAACAGTCACCTGCCCCCCGTGGGTGCCAGGAGAACAGTCACCTGCCCCCCGTGGGTGCCAGGAGAACAGTCACCTGCCCCCCGTGGGTGCCAGGAGAACAGTCACCTGCCCCCCGTGGGTGCCAGGAGAACAGTCACCTGCCCCCGTGGGTGCCAGGAGAACAGTCACCTGCCCCCGTGGGTGCCAGGAGAACAGTCACCTGCCCCCGTGGGTGCCAGGAGAACAGTCACCTGCCCCCGTGGGTGCCAGGAGAACAGTCACCTGCCCCCTTGGGTGCCAGGAGAACAGTCACCTGCCCCCGTGGGTGCCAGGAGAACAGTCACCTGCCCCCGTGGGTGCCAGGAGAACAGTCACCTGCCCCCGTGGGTGCCAGGAGAACAGTCATCTGCCCCCCGTGGGTGCCAGGAGAACAGTCACCTGCCCCCCGTGGGTGCCAGGAGAACAGTCACGTGCCCCCCGTGGGTGCCAGGAGAACAGTCACCTGCCCCCCGTGGGTGCCAGGAGAACAGTCACCTGCCCCCGTGGGTGCCAGGAGAACAGTCACGTGCCCCCCGTGGGTGCCAGGAGAACAGTCACCTGCCCCCCGTGGGTGCCAGGAGAACAGTCACCTGCCCCCCGTGGGTGCCAGGAGAACAGTCACCTGCCCCCCGTGGGTGCCAGGAGAACAGTCACCTGCCCCCCGTGGGTGCCAGGAGAACAGTCACCTGCCCCCCGTGGGTGCCAGGAGAACAGTCACCTGCCCCCGTGGGTGCCAGGAGAACAGTCACCTGCCCCCCGTGGGTGCCAGGAGAACAGTCATCTGCCCCCCGTGGGTGCCAGGAGAACAGTCACCTGCCCCCCGTGGGTGCCAGGAGTACAGTCACCTGCCCCCCGTGGGTGCCAGGAGAACAGTCACGTGCCCCCCGTGGGTGCCAGGAGAACAGTCACCTGCCCCCCGTGGGTGCCAGGAGAACAGTCACCTGCCCCCCGTGGGTGCCAGGAGAACAGTCACCTGCCCCCCGTGGGTGCCAGGAGAACAGTCACCTGCCCCCCGTGGGTGCCAGGAGTACAGTCACCTGCCCCCCGTGGGAGCCAGGAGAACAGTCACCTGCCCCCCGTGGGTGCCAGGAGAACAGTCACCTGCCCCCCGTGGGTGCCAGGAGAACAGTCACCTGCCCCCCGTGGGTGCCAGGAGAACAGTCACCTGCCCCCTGTGGGTGCCAGGAGAACAGTCACCTGCCCCCCGTGGGTGCCAGGAGAACAGTCACCTGCCCCCGTGGGTGCCAGGAGAACAGTCACCTGCCCCCCGTGGGTGCCAGGAGAACAGTCACCTGCCCCCCGTGGGTGCCAGGAGAACAGTCACCTGCCCCCCGTGGGTGCCAGGAGAACAGTCACCTGCCCCCGTGGGTGCCAGGAGAACAGTCACCTGCCCCCCGTGGGTGCCAGGAGAACAGTCACGTGCCCCCCGTGGGTGCCAGGAGAACAGTCACGTGCCCCCCGTGGGTGCCAGGAGAACAGTCACGTGCCCCCCGTGGGTGCCAGGAGAACAGTCACGTGCCCCCCGTGGGTGCCAGGAAAACAGTCACGTGCCCCCCGTGGGTGCCAGGAGAACAGTCACGTGCCCCCCGTGGGTGCCAGGAGAACAGTCACGTGCCCCCCGTGGGTGCCAGGAGAACAGTCACGTGCCCCCCGTGGGTGCCTGGAGTCCTCAAGTAAAAGTTGAAAAATTGTTTTAAATTTTAAAAATTTGACTAACACCAAAAGTGTAATAGTCAACAAAATAAAATCTGGACCATCGACCGTGAGGAGCACAGTCCCCCAGGGTACTGTGCTTGCTCCAGTACAGTCCCCCAGGGTACTGTGCTTGCTCCAGTACAGTCCCCCAGGGTACTGTGCTTGCTCCAGTACAGTCCCCCAGGGTACCGTGCTTGCTCCAGTACAGTCCCCTCAGGGTACTGTGCTTGCTCCAGTACAGTCCCCCAGGGTACTGTGCTTGCTCCAGTACAGTCCCCCAGGGTACCGTGCTTGCTCCAGTACAGTCCCCTCAGGGTACTGTGCTTGCTCCAGTACAGTCCCCCCGGGTACTGTGCTTGCTCCAGTACAGTCCCCCCCAGGGTACTGTGCTTGCTCCAGTACAGTCCCCCCAGGGTACCGTGCTTGCTCCAGTACAGTCCCCCAGGGTACTGTGCTTGCTCCAGTACAGTCCCCCCAGGGTACTGTGCTTGCTCCAGTACAGTCCCCCCAGGGTACTGTGCTTGCTCTAGTACAGTCCCCCCAGGGTACTGTGCTTGCTCCAGTACAGTCCCCCAGGGTACTGTGCTTGCTCCAGTACAGTCCCCCCAGGGTACTGTGCTTGCTCCAGTACAGTCCCCCCAGGGTACTGTGCTTGCTCCAGTACAGTCCCCCAGGGTACTGTGTTTGCTCCAGTACAGTCCCCCAGGGTACCGTGCTTGCTCCAGTACAGTCCCCCAGGGTACTGTGCTTGCTCCAGTACAGTCCCCCAGGGTACTGTGCTTGCTCCAGTACAGTCCCCCAGGGTACCGTGCTTGCTCCAGTACAGTCCCCTCAGGGTACTGTGCTTGCTCCAGTACAGTCCCCCAGGGTACTGTGCTTGCTCCAGTACAGTCCCCCAGGGTACCGTGCTTGCTCCAGTACAGTCCCCTCAGGGTACTGTGCTTGCTCCAGTACAGTCCCCTCAGGGTACTGTGCTTGCTCCAGTACAGTCCCCCCCAGGGTACTGTGCTTGCTCCAGTACAGTCCCCCCCAGGGTACTGTGCTTGCTCCAGTACAGTCCCCCCAGGGTACCGTGCTTGCTCCAGTACAGTCCCCCAGGGTACTGTGCTTGCTCCAGTACAGTCCCCCCAGGGTACTGTGCTTGCTCCAGTACAGTCCCCCCAGGTTACTGTGCTTGCTCCAGTACAGTCCCCCCAGGGTACTGTGCTTGCTCCAGTACAGTCCCCTAGGGTGCTATACTTGCTCCAGTACTTAATAACCTCTGGAGGGTTATTAAGGTCTGTCAACCTCTGGAAGGTTATTAAGGTCTGTTAACCTCTAGAGGGTTATTAAGGTCTGTCAACCTCTGGAGGGTTATTAAGGTCTGTCAACCTCTGGAGGGTTATTAAAGCCTGTCAACCACCAGAGAGGTTATTATAAGACCTGTCAACCACCAGAGAGGTTATTATAAGACCTGTCAACCACCAGAGAGGTTATTATAAGACCTGTCAACCAATAGAGGACATTAAGACCTGTCTACCTCAGTACGGTTATTAAGACTTCCTCAACAGCTTATTGTGAGGAGGTCTTAATTAAGACCTCCTCACAGGCTTATACTGACCAACCAGCGAGTATGCTTTCGTCCTGAACGAGTCCGGGACTAAACTGTCAGTGTATAAACATCGAGAGATTTTGACCGGGATTCTCCTTGGTGTTGGACTCATGACCAACACGTTTAATACACACAACACAATTTGTTGTCATACTCCGGAGCATTATTATAGTGCCATTGGAATAGTTTTAATGAAGTTTTTAGTGACTCTGTGTGGGTGGGGAGGGGGGGGGGGTGGTGGTGGTGGTGGGGGGGATTGTGTTTCGTGGATTTGGTTAAAAATACAGTCATGATCCTCATCTCTCGTGTTCAGTTGTATGATGGATTAAGTTTGTTTCTTATAGGATATATGTGTGTGGAACTGTCTAAAAGGGTTTTGTCTAACAACTTATAGACATTGTCTAAAATCTTTTTGATTTTGTCTAAAATCCTAGACCGAAATTACAAAATGACTGAGAGAAATATATTCACTGGGCACCTAACCTTGGCGGTGAGCATATGCTGAGAGCATACTTTTGTCCTGGACTAAAGAGTAAAGTATACTTGGTGGCTGGTCAGTAAGCCATAGTATGATGGCCTTGGTAAGCCACGCCTGCCTATGACTGGCCATAACTAGCTCGTCACTGGACAGGTCAGCTCCGTTACACATCACCGCCGCATGTTCCTGCCGTAACGGCCATATATGGTCAATATCTGTGGGAAGATCTCAGTACGTTCCCGGAAGCGTTATGACGAAGAGTGACTAACGCGATCGAGGAGGCGGCGGGGGTGTGTTATTATGAGTCACGTGCAGTACGACACGTTTTCCAGCCCAGGCTTGATTTTATGAATGAACCACTCTCACATACCCCCCCCCCCCCCCTCCCAATCACCTCCCAAACCCCCAACCACTCCCCCACCATCACCGGGGAGGAGCCAACCAAATGAGGAGTCACTATCTCCCCCTCCCCACACCCCCATCACCCCCACTACAACGAGGGATCCCCACCGCCATCACTCCGCCTCGGGGCATCGAGTGAACTATGAATGAACTGAGTTGCCAGACGTACTACGAGCGAAACTTGTTTTTTTTTCATTTCTCTTACATTTTTGTCAATAATGTTAATCAGACGTCGGAGCTTAACTATTGTGCATAATCGGAATTGCGTTAGTTTCAGTTAAATGAATCCTAGTCACTGAATACTTGACATTGTTGAGCTTCACTTTCACTACGCTAACGTTACGATCAGTGCCTGTTGGTCAAATATCTAAAAGCATTAAATCATCCTAAATAATTTAAGGAAATATGTTCTTAAATAAATTTTTGAAACTTTGAAATAAACGTGCAATTCACTAAATATAATTAATCTAACAAATTTGTTTTACTTCTCAAAATTAATTAATAATTTTTTGGAAAATTGGCAACGTACTCTAACGTTACTCATCCATTCTTGGAACGCGGCCACAAAGTGACGTCATTTCTTAAGAGCGGGAACCCTATGATCCATGCCAAGTATCTCATGCAAGTAAATTAATATGGGATTATTTTGCTTAATCTGAACTATATTAATCTTTTCCCTTCCAATAAGGATTAAAATTACAACTATAGTTTTATAATTAGAATAGCTTCAAGCATAGAAAATGCTTCTTTAATGAGAATTTAGCACATAATGACATCATTAATCCCGGGCGGTGTATGGCAACCACACTCCCAGCTGGAGCGCACGGGTTGCCAGGGGTCGTGAGTCTGAGTTGTACCATATACAAAACCCCAATTACCGTAAGTTCTCGGTAGGACAATGGTGAAACAAGTTACAAGATTATAACCTCTGGGAAGTAAGTGTGGGAAGAAAGTTAGTAAGACGCGCTAGCAATCTGGAAACCACAGTTTGCAACATTCAAGACCAACAAACAAACAGTTGCAGTCATGATGACGATCAAAATAAGGGGAAATAAAACGCTTCGTGTTGTGCCTGTGATGATAATATGTGTTTAAGAGTCTATATTTGTTTTGCTATAATTGGAAATATTATAGAAATTAGTACCTAGTGACCAGTTAAGATTACGTCACGTTGCGTAGGACTAACGGGTTCAGTTTACAGGGGTTACTGAGAATATTATTTATACATACATACATACATACATACATACATACATACATACATACATACATACATACATACATACATACATACATACATACATACATACATACATACATACATATATACATACATACATACATACATACATACATACATACATACATACATACATACATACATACATACATACATACATACATACATACATACATACATACATACATACATACATACATACATACACACACACATACACATAGACGTGATATATATAGATGTAATGCCACGTCTATATATATCGACGACCCGGGGCCTCCAGAGTCCTCCCACAATGCTTCACGAGTCTTAATTTGATCCTAAAGACCTCGTTAAAGAATTCCATCTGAAGTATCTTGGTAACTGAGCCCGGATACAGGATCTTGGCTGTACTCATTAAGGCAGTCGGTGGGTTTTCAGTAAGTGAATACAGTGTCAGCCTGTGAGGTACAGCAGTGTCTGGGTGGAGGATAATGTAAGGTTACAGCATAAAAGTTTGTTTTTAAGTTTAATTAATTTATTATGCACCCCATACCCATCGTGTGTGCGATAGTGGAAAGGGTTACAGAGGTACATAATGGGCTCAGGGACTGAACCCCATAATTCATGTAGCTAAGCAAGTTACAATCTTGATGAGCTAGTTACAAAATTCAATGCACATCGTCACATCAACAATAAGCTCGAGGCCGACCACAAGTACAGTTTCTAAATTAAGGAACTGACATATGTGGAGAGCCTAGTGTCACAATTGATATGATTGTCCTGCACACCGCCCCCATCCAGTGGGCAGCGGTGGATAGGTTACACCGCCCCCCATCCAGTGGGCAGCGATGGATAGGTTAGACAGCCCCCCTTCCAGTGGGCAGCGGTGGATAGGTTACACCGCCCCCCATCCAGTGGGCAGCGATGGATAGGTTAGACAGCCCCCCATCCAGTGGGCAGCGGTGGATAGGTTACACCGCCCCCCATCCAGTGGGCAGCGATGGATAGGTTAGACAGCCCCCCATCCAGTGGGCAGCGGTGAATAGGTTACACCGCCCCCCATCCAGCGGGCAGCGGTGGATAGGTTACACCGCCCCTCCCCCATCCAGTGGGCAGGGGTGGATAGGTTACACCGCCCCCCATCCAGTGGGCAGCGATGGATAGGTTAGACAGCCCCCCATCCAGTGGGCAGGGGTGGATAGGTTACACCGCCCCCCATCCAGTGGGCTGGGGTGGATAGGTTACACCGCCCCCCATCCAGTGGGCAGCGATGGATAGGTTAGACAGTCCCCCTTCCAGTGGGCAGCGGTGGATAGGTTACACCGCCCCCCATCCAGTGGGCAGCGGTGGATAGGTTACACCGCCCCCATCCAGTGGGCAGAGGTGGATAGGTTACACTCACTCAGTTACTACCTACAGTTAGAAAACTGGGGATGTTTGGGAATATAATTTACAGGGTAACCTGTGAAGTTACTTGAAAAGTGTTGTGATTTTTGCCTGTAGTGACAAATGCTGTTCAAAATAGCATTAGAAATTTATTTCTTCTTAGCCTAACTTAACTTAGCCAAACTTAATCTATGTTAATTTATCTTAACTTGTCTGAATCTTGTCTAGTCGACCTACCTTACAGCAGGAAAGCCTAAGCTAAACTAACCATATCCAATCTAACCGAACTAAGCCCAACATAATCTAACTTAACCTAAACAAACCCATCCTAAGTTAAACTAACCATACGAAATCGAACTCAACTTTACATAAGCTAACGCAAACTAAGCTAAGCTGACTACTGAGCAATACTACAGCAAGAATTCATTTTAAGCTGGGCACAATCATGCAGCAATATTCTTGCGCAATATACTTATGCAATACAATACACTTATGCAATACATTATTCAATACAATATGCATGCGCAATACAATATACTTATGCAACACATGATACCTAATTCATTGGAAAACAAAAATTATTTGATTTCTGACGTGTTTGGACCTAGAATTCTCGGTAGTGCAGTAGGCTTCGTTCTCAACGCACAATTGGAAATCCCAGGCGGGACAGAAATGGTTGGGCACGATTCCTTTCACCTAATGCCTCTGTTCACCTCGTAGTAAATAGGTACTCCAGGGGCTAGTCAGATGTTGTGGGGTTACATCCTGAGGAGGTTCAGTAATTCGACCTTAGGGGTAAGGGTTGGAGAACCTCTATACAAGCCTAACGTATATATATGTACACAGGCTGCCTGTCCCCGAAATCTCATTGTTTGACGTTCTTATAACAGATTTTGTTTCACACAGTTATTAAGTAATTAAGCAAATGTCAGCAGGTCCGAAACTTAATGTGAAAAAAATCTTAGAATTCAGAAATGAGTTTATTACAAATGTTAAAAAAAAATAATGTGGATTTGATTCAAAATGACGTAATGCCAGAAATGATGGCAAAACCTCCAAAGTTTGCTTATTGTCTGTAATGCATCTGCACCTTTGTAAACTTTTCAACGCCGCCCACTAAATGGGTGTGAGGTCCCCCTGCCGCCCACTAGATTGGTGTGAAGCTTACAGCCGCCCACTGGATGGGTGCGGGGTACATATGTAATCAATTAAACAATATGTAACTGGCTCATCACAGATGTATATTGATCACCTTAAGTACTATTGGGTTTCAAGACATTCAGATAAAATGTGCTGAATAGTCAATAGCATAGTTACCGCTATGATTCATTTAGTTGCGGTATCACAGAAAACTGAAAATTTTGACGGGGGGACTTTCTTTGTAGCAATGCCACTCTGGCATTGTGTTAGTCTGTGTTGACTTCTTAGTTATTTCTCACAATGCTATGTTAAAATCAGGGTGTTGGACAGGAATGAAGGTCAAAGGATTGAAAAGAGGTGAAGGCCAGGGTGTAGATAAGTGAACAGATAACAGGGTAGGTTAGGGAGGGGGCCAGTTGAGAGAGAAGATAACCAAGCAGAGATATGCAAATTTCTGTGTGTTTATTTCATATAAACAGACATTGTTTATTGTTATAGAATGTATATTGCTATAAAGATTTCTCATATAAGGCAGCTCCTATCCATAGAAAACAGGTCCATTGCATACGATCGAGGCAGCCCCTGTCCATACGAGGCAG
>NC_091171.1:36302463-36409963 GCF_040958095.1 Procambarus clarkii
CGAATTTACTCAGAGAAGGAGGCAGCGAGCTGGAGGAGTGGAGAAGCTCCTCACATCAACCCCAGATGCGGGTAGCGAGGCATCAGCAAGTCCTGTAGGACTCTCGCGGGCCGCGAGGAGCACAAGCAGGACCTCGTCTAGGAAACGCAGGATCCTAGACCTGCCTCTGCTGGCCTGCCCAGGTGTGTGTGAGGTTATTGTAAACAACAGGTGTGTTGTCAACTTCACCTGTCTTTCCAAGGTCACACTCTACTATGCGTGACCTTTATGATCAGTGCACATGGTAGGCACATTATATTCGTAATTAAATCATGACTTTTTTACAAATATTTTGGTATTTGCTGTTTTATTATCCTTTTAAGATGACAATTATTCTGATACATTGCTTTTAATGAAAAATTAATATATATATTCAGTAATATGCATTTTTTCGTTTATTTACGATACTCGAATTTAGTCGTCATGGGATTAGAGCCACCATCTTGAGGTTATCTTGAGATGATTTCGGGGCTTTAGTGTCCCCGCGGCCCGGTCCTCGACCAGGCCTCCACCCCCAGGAAGCAGCCCATGACAGCTGACTAACTCCCAGGTACCTATTTACTGCTAGGTAACAGGGGCATTCAGGGTGAAAGAAACTTTGCCCATTTGTTTCTGCCTCGTGCGGGAATCGAACCCGCGCCACAGAATTACGAGTCCTGCGCGCTTCCCACCAGGCTACGAGACCACCCCTACGAGACCATAGGGCAGACTGACATACAAAAATAAAATATCAATAAAGGAACTGAAGAAAACCTATTGGCTCATAAAAGGCAGCTCCTATTTATAGCCACTTAAATTCATTTATATATATATGTGTGTAGCCTACGCTTGAAACAATTAATTGCTCCCACGTTTATTATGCTTCTCAGTAGTTTTTTTTCATAAATTAGCAATTCATTTTTTTCTCCTAGCCAGTATTTACCCAGGTCTTTCCTGAATGCAACCTTCTGCTATTTATATACTTTGTACCGAGATCTGTTTCGGTCTGTATAAAAAATAAATTCACAATCGTCAAGGTTAGCTTATGTCTTTACACACACACACACACACACACACACACACACACACACACACACACACACACACACACACACACACACACACACACACACACACACACACACACACACACACACACACACACACACACACACACACACACACACACACATACACACACACACACACACACACACACACACACACACCACTTGACTCACACTTCCCCATGACTCAGGAAGACCCTCGATACCAGACATTCCAGGTAAGAGAACCCACGAGAGTTGAGTGCACCACAGCTGCTCTCTCCCACCAGGTGCACGTCCCCCCCCCCCCAGCCCCCTCCCCCGGGTCAAAAAACTCTTGGATACAAACAAAAAATTATATAGGCCTATCAAATATTTTTGATTGGCCCATATTATATGATATAATTTTTAGAATGATGGGGGTATGCTGTTATGCATTATTATGTTTTAATGATATATCGCCGTTATATATAATCATATATAGAATTACCAGTAATTTACGAAAAACACTCAGTTGTGAAGAAGCGGGGGCCCAGGAGCTATTCCTTCCGGCCCGTGAGCACGAATAGGTAAGGAGGGAAACACTTGTCTTAAAGTCAGCAACAATTCTCAGCAGAGAGGAGCAAGGTGGAGGAGGAGGACGACGGGTCGTGAGAACGACTTCTTGCGTCCTGGGAAAATTATCATCACATTCCAGACCTTGACACCTGCGTCATCTCCTGGGCACATTCCAGATCGTTGACACCTGTGTCATCTCCTGGACACATTCCAGACCTTTGATACCTGTGTCATCTCCTGGACACATTCCAGACCTTTGACACCTGTGTCATCTCCTGGGCACATTCCAGACCTTTGACACCTGCGTCATCTCCTGGACACATTCCAGACCTTTGACACCTGCGTCATCTCCTGGGCACATTCCAGATCGTTGACACCTGTGTCATCTCCTGGACACATTCCAGACCTTTGACACCTGTGTCATCTCCTGGGCACATTCCAGACCTTTGACACCTGCGTCATCTCCTGGACACATTCCAGACCTTTGACACCTGCGTCATCTCCTGGGCACATTCCAGATCGTTGACACCTGTGTCATCTCCTGGACACATTCCAGACTTTTGACACCTGTGTCATCTCCTGGGCACATTCCAGACCTTTGACACCTGCGTCATCTCCTGGACACATTCCAGACCTTTGACACCTGCGTCATCTCCTGGACACATTCCAGATCTTTGACACCTGCGTCATCTCCTGGACACATTCCAGACCTTTGACACCTGTGTCATCTCCTGGACACATTCCAGACCTTGACACCTGTGTCATCTCCTGGACACATTCCAGACCTTGACACCTGTGTCATCTCCTGGGCACATTCCAGACCTTTGACACCTGTGTCATCTCCTGGACACATTCCAGACCTTGACACCTGTGTCATCTCCTGGGCACATTCCAGACCTTTGACACCTGTGTCATCTCCTGGACACATTCCAGACCTTGACACCTGTGTCATCTCATCAGAACTTCCCAATCGTTGACACATCTGTCCTTTTCAGGAGACGTTTCACTCTGTGACTGTTTCATTTTGCACAGATGCTCTACCGTAGTATAATCTGTCACTCCCTCCAATTTGTGTCTACCTGTTGCACCTCCCCTCTGAGGTGCAACAGGTACTCTGAGAGAGAACTCTATCAACATCAGAGGTCCGAGACTGTTCAACACGCTTCCGCTACACATAAGGGGCATAACTGGCAGACCCCTCACAGTGTTCAAGAGAGAGAACTGGATAAGCACCTCAAAAGGACACCTGATCAACCTGGCTGTGACTCATACGTCAGGCTGCGAGCAGCCGCGTCTAACAGCCTGATTGATCAGTCCAGCAACCAGGAGGTCTGGTCGACGACCGGGCCGCGAGGACGCTAAGCCCCGGAAGCACCTCAAGGTAACTGTGTCGAAGGCTCTGTGGTCGGCCAAAGATATGAAGTCTCCGATTTGTCCGATTTCTGTCAACCTTGGAATGGGAAGCTACTATGGTTTATTTTATTTTATTGTTGCCGCCGGAGGCTGGTAGTTTATTGTGCACCCAATACTCATCCTGTGAGCGGTAGCGCAAAAAAGGATTACAGTGGGCACAAAAAGTCTTTATCAGACCTCAACGGAGATTGTTATTCCACACATATATCCTCAAGTGGACTGATATGGGTGTTGATGTTTTAATGTAGGAAAAGTATTATGAAAGCAGTTTCGCGCTATTCATGTCGATACCTTGTGGAAGTTGATGAGATATATTGATATATGTCTATAACTATATATGTTTGTATGTCTGCCTCTATACCTGTAAATACGTATATGTCTGTCTGTCTGTCTCTCAGTGTCTCTGTCTCTGGGAGAGTGGTCTCCGTCAGAGACAACACCCGGGGGAATGAGCTCAGCTCACCACAAAAAAAAGACCGATTCCTCCCGTGATTACTTCCGGGTCAGAGTTCGCATCCCTGGTATTTTTCTCCTCTTGCAGTGTTTCCGAGAGGCTGTGAGTGGCCTCGCCCAGTCACCGGAAGCGGTTAGGCATTCCTTCCTGCAGAGGACGTTCTTAGGGGCTTTTGCTGTTGTTGTTTGTTCTTGTTTATTCACTTAGTTGTACGCACCTAGTTGT
Source organism: Procambarus clarkii (assembly GCF_040958095.1). NCBI lineage: Eukaryota > Metazoa > Arthropoda > Malacostraca > Decapoda > Cambaridae > Procambarus > Procambarus clarkii. Next base: position 36,306,178 of record NC_091171.1, read on the forward strand.
GCTTGCCGGGGTTGAGCTCTGGCTCTTTGGTCCCGCCTATCAACTGTCAATCAACTTGTGTACAGATTCCTGAGCCTACTGGGCTCTATCATATCTACATTTCAAACAGTGTATGGAGTCTGCCGGGTGTTTGTGCGTGTTTGTTGGTGTGTTTGCGTAAGTGTTTGTTCTTGTGTGTGTGTGCGTGTTTGTTCTTGAGTGTGTACGTGTTTGTCCTCGTGTGTGTGTGTGTGTTTGTTCTTGAGTGTGTGTGTTTGTTCTTGAGTGTGTGTGTTTGTTCTTGAGTGTGTGTGTTTGTTCTTGAGTGTGTGTGTTTGATCTTGAGTGTGTGTGTTTGAGTTGGTTTATATGTGACTGAAAAATACCTTATTTTTGGTCATTAATTGAAAAAAAAAGAAAACTTGACAATATGTTTAATGTTAGACACAACAAATAATATTTGACCCATGAAGTGAGCCAACGAGAGTCTGAAGTCTCTTGCGTGACGCCTTGAAGAAGACCTCCTCACCTCTGCGGTATACATGTTAGCGATGAATGACAGGTGTGGCTGGGGGGGGGGGTCCCTCCTCCCCCCCCCCACGCCCCCCCCCCTTATACACAAGGATAAATATCCCCTCCCCCAGGATTAACGCCCAGTAAATCCTCCCCGGCCAGGATACGAACCTAGGACAAAGCGCACTTGAAAAGTCATGCGAGTGTCTTAAATTACCACATCATCACAGGGGATTGCATATTCGATTGTATATTCAGGTTTTCTGCGTTTTCAGGTTACATCCTTAGGGAGGCTGAGCAGTTTGACCGTGATACAAGCCTACACTTAAAGGATATATCCACAAGTTTCCCTGTCCTCGACAAATCAAATTATACATTTTTTAGATAAATTAAACCAATTTGTATTATTATTATAGTTTACAGTAACAAATGAGGTGTTGATGCTCGTTTTCTATCTTATTAAATAAAATTTTGCTCAATGAAAACTATTACTTACTATGGGTGACCCTTTTATTTAACTGAACATAATTATTATTTATCTATTTATTTATTTAAAGGGGTACCACCTCTGGTACAACTATAGGGACCCATAGCCTCAAAGAAGGGAATAAAGAACATTCAGAGAAAAAAATGCCGTTTATCTCTAAATACGTATGTGTATTCACTTCTCCTACCATCCCCCTTTTAATTATTTATGTTCTACACTTTACAATACAAGGTTACACAGTTATACATATTAGATTGTTTACAAAACATGTACATTAAAAGTAAATAAAGGGAATTTGGTTTCCTAGAGGCCGTTGATTTCTTCAGCCTCTACAATTTTTTCTACATACTAGAGCATACTTGCTCATCAGGAAAACAAGAAATATTGAGAAGATTCGAGTTAGAATCATTATTCCTCCCCTTTCGGTCATATTCAACAATATAGTGTTTCTAAGTATTTATGTTGGTAGGTTAGAGTAGCATTTGAAAAGCACTACACTCACTTTCTGTGGTTGATTGTTCAATAAATCACTGAAGTATATGTTTAACAGATCTCTCATCCTGTCCATGGAGGACAGAAGAAAATGTATATGTATATGTATATATATATATATATATATATATATATATATATATATATATATATATATATATATATATATATATATATATATATATATATATATATATATATATATATATATGCTGGTTAGCATTGTAAATGTATGGCCACGTCTGTGGTAGAAACAAAATAATAATTGCTAGTAGTAGTGGACCCCATACCCATCCTGTGACTTGCAGTGGACCCCATACCCATCCTGTGACTTGCAGTGGACCCCATACCCGTCCTGTGACTTGCAGTGGACCCCATACCCGTCCTGTGACTTGCAGTGGACCCCATACCCATCCTGTGACTTGCAGTGGACCCCATACCCGTCCTGTGACTTGCAGTGGACCCCATACCCATCCTGTGACTTGCAGTGGACCCCATACCCATCCTGTGAGTTGCAGTGGACCCTATACCCATCCTGTGACTTGCAGTGGACCCTATACCCGTCCTGTGAGTTGCAGTGGACCCTTTACTTGCCCTGTGAGTTGCAGTGGACCCCATACCCATCCTGTGACTTGCAGTGGACCCCATACCCGTCCTGTGACTTGCAGTGGACCCCATACCCATCCTGTGACTTGCAGTGGACCCCATACCCATCCTGTGACTTGCAGTGGACCCCATACCCGTCCTGTGACTTGCAGTGGACCCCATACCCGTCCTGTGACTTGCAGTGGACCCCATACCCATCCTGTGACTTGCAGTGGACCCCATACCCGTCCTGTGACTTGCAGTGGACCCCATACCCATCCTGTGACTTGCAGTGGACCCCATACCCATCCTGTGAGTTGCAGTGGACCCTATACCCATCCTGTGACTTGCAGTGGACCCTATACCCGTCCTGTGAGTTGCAGTGGACCCTTTACTTGCCCTGTGAGTTGCAGTGGACCCCATACCCATCCTGTGACTTGCAGTGGACCCCATACCCGTCCTGTGACTTGCAGTGGACCCCATACCCATCCTGTGACTTGCAGTGGACCCCATACCCATCCTGTGACTTGCAGTGGACCCCATACCCATCCTGTGACTTGCAGTGGACCCCATACCCATCCTGTGACTTGCAGTGGACCCCATACCCGTCCTGTGACTTGCAGTGGACCCCATACCCATCCTGTGACTTGCAGTGGACCCCATACCCATCCTGTGACTTGCAGTGGACCCCATACCCATCCTGTGACTTGCAGTGGACCCTATACTTGCCCTGTGAGTTGCAGTGGACCCCATACCCATCCTGTGACTTGCAGTGGACCCCATACCCGTCCTGTGAGTTGCAGTGGTTGGCAGTTGATCATGTCGGTGGTAGTTGACCACCCACATGGCTTAATCTTTATTAATCCTTTCATCATCACAATCGACTTGAGAATGGTCCAGGACGGACTGAAACGTCGTCGTCTCTTCACTTTCTAATGTGTGGTCTGGTCAACACCCACATGATTGGTGGGGGGGGGGCGGGTCACCCCATCCTACGAATGGTTATGGACCCCATAACCTATCCTGTAAATGGTAATAGACGCCATAATTATTCTATGAGTGGTAGCGGAAAAGGTTAGACAGAAGATGCCCCTCTATCCATCTTGTGTCCCCCCCCACCCCACCCTTCTATCCCTCCATGCCTTACTCACCTTACTCCACCCACCACCTAGCCCCACCCACCCACCTAGCCCCACCCCACCCCACCACCTTAACCCCCCACCCACCTGCCATGTCAACTTCAATCACCTGTTTATCTTAAACGCCTCGACATCTTTGACGCAATCAGCATCTCACCCTAAGCGTCCTACTGCCTCCGGATGACTAGCAATGGACCCCAAGACGTCCCCTCTCCTCCTTACACCGTATCTCCGCCTGTCCACCCAAACACTCAGCGGCCCGTGACAGCTTTATTCACATAATGAAGTCTTTCATTAGGTGAGATAAGGAAGTATAAGGTTCACTCATCCACTTGAAATTTGCCGATAAAGCGACGTCCTTTGTTTCCTCCATGGTTGGCGTTCGATCTCCCGATGGTTCAAGTGCCTGGGCATCGTTAACCTTCCTTCCGTCCTCATATCCCATCTCTTTCTCCTCATATCCCAGCTCTTTGTCCTCATATCCCAGCATCTTGTCCTCATATCCCAGCTCTTTCTCCTTATATTCCAGCTCTTTGTCCTCATATCCCAGCATTTTGTCCTTATATCCCAGCATCTTGTCCTCATATCCCAGCTCTTTGTCCTCATATCCCAGCATCTTGTCCTCATATCCCAGCATCTTGTCCTCATATCCCAGCTCTTTGTCCTCATATCCCAACTCCTTGTCCTCATATTCCAGCTCTTTGTCCTCATATCCCAGCTCCTTGTCCTCATATCCCAGCTCCTTGTCCTCATATCTCAGCATCATGTCCTCATATCCCAGCATCTTGTCCTCATATCCCAGCATCTTGTCCTCATATCCCAGCTCTTTGTCCTCATATCCCAACTCCTTGTCCTCATATCCCAGCTCTTTGTCCTCATATCCCAGCTCCTTGTCCTCATATCCCAGCTCCTTGTAATCATATCCCAGCTCTTTGTCCTCATATCCCAGCTCCTTGTCCTCATATCCCAACTCCTTGTCCTCATATCCCAGCTCTTTGTCCTCATATCCCAGCTCCTTGTCCTCATATCTCAGCATCATGTCCTCATATCCCAGCATCATGTCCTCATATCCTAGCATCTTGTCCTCATATCCCAGTTTCTAGTCCTCACAAAACTTCCAAGTGTTATATACCTGGTTGATACCTGGTTGATACCTGGTTGATACCTGGTTGATGGGGTTCTAGTAGTTCTTCTACTCCCCAAGCCCGGCCCGAGGCCAGGCTTGACTTGTGAGAGTTTGGTCCACCAGGCTGTTGCTTGGAGCGGCCCGCAGGCCCACATACCCACCACAGCCCGGTTGGTCCGGCACTCCTTGGAGGAATAAATCTAGTTTCCTCTTAAAAATGTCCACGGTTGTTCCGGCAATATTTCTTATGCCATATTTGCTTAGTGTGTTCTCCTCATAATAACCTCACATGAAGATAATAATCTTGGTGATGGTGAAAGACAAAAGAGAGAAGGAGATAAGATAGTTATCAGGGGAAAGCACCAAGTCATTACGTCTATATAGCCCTTGGAACGCATTCCAGGATAAAGGTTTGGGGATTGAACGCCGACCTGCAAAGCAGCGAGACAGTCGCTCTACCATCCAGCCCAAGTGGTTCGGCACGATAGGAACAGAAATGGTGTTCTTAAATAAAGCAAAAACACAGGTTTAAAAACTGAAACTGATATTGGATCAGGTGAGGCCCAGTTTGTGGAGAAGATATAAGGTTATTACACATGATATGAGGAGGAGACACTGGAGTATGAGGAGGAACTAGACACTGGAAGTATGAGGATGAGCTAGAGACTGAAGTATGAGGAGGAGCTAGACACTGGAGTATGAGGAGGAGCTAGAGACTGGAGTATGAGGAGGAGCTAGACACTGGAGTATGAGGAGGAGCTAGACACTGGAGTATGAGGAGGAGCTAGACACTGGAGTATGAGGAGGAGACACTGGGGTATGAGGAGCTAGACACTGGAGTATGAGGAGGAGCTAGACACTGGAGTATGAGGAGGAGCTAGACACTGGAGTATGAGGAGGAGCTAGACACTGGAGTATGAGGAGGAGACACTGGGGTATGAGGAGCTAGACACTGGAGTATGAGGAGGAGCTAGACACTGGAGTATGAGGAGGAGCTAGACACTGGAGTATGAGGAGGAGCTAGACACTGGAATATGAGGAGGACCTAGACACTGGAGTATGAGGAGGAGCTAGACACTAGAGTATGAGGAGCTAGACACTGGAGTATGAGGAGGAGCTAGACACTGGAGTATGAGGAGGAGCTTGACACTGGAGTATGAGGAGGAGCTAGACACTGGAGTATGAGGAGGAGCTAGACACTGGAGTATGAGGAGGAGCTAGACACTGGAGTATGAGGAGGAGCTAGACACGAGAGTCTGAGGAGCTAGACACTTGAGTATGAGGAGGAGCTAGACACTAGAGTATGAGGAGCTAGACACTGGAGTATGAGGAGGAGCTAGACACTGGAGTATGAGGAGGAGCTTGACACTGGAGTATGAGGAGGAGCTAGACACTGGAGTATGAGGAGGAGCTAGACACTGGAGTATGAGGAGGAGCTAGACACTGGAGTATGAGGAGGAGCTAGACACTAGAGTCTGAGGAGCTAGACACTGGAGTATGAGGAGGAGCTAGACACTGGAGTATGAGGAGGAGCTTGACACTGGAGTATGAGGAGGAGCTAGACACTGGAGTATGAGGAGGAGCTTGACACTGGAGTATGAGGAGGAGCTAGACACTGGAGTATGAGGAGGAGCTAGACACTGGAGTATGAGGAGGAGCTTGACACTAGAGTATGAGGAGGAGACACTGGAGTTTCTCCTCCTTATACTGTACAATACAGAAAATAGTGTCTAGTAAAGACGGTTACAGTGACGGAAATAGTGAGTAGTGAAGATCCGTACAGTGATGAAGCCGGTACGTAGAGAAGGTATGGTATCCCAGACCCCGAGCGACGCCGGGTACCCGTTCTAGTAAATCCATAACAATATTTAGCAAATCGTACTCAATGGTTCTCTCGCATCTCGACACAATGCCGGTCAGGATCAAATGGAGATCATGAAAACAAAACTAAATATCCTTGCAGGATAAATAAAATAATTTACATATATTCTACCTTTATTAAATATCGTACAATAGAAACTGACTAATGCTAAAACACAAATATTATATATATTATATATATATATATATATATATATATATATATATATTATATATATATATATATATATATATATATATATATATATATATATATATATATATATATATATATATAACACAGAGAGCAGTTCTCAAAGAAACCATTGATGGTTAATGATAAAATTACAGATAAATAAATTATATAACTAACTCTGATATGAGGGAAATACACTTGTATACACATACACCCTTTGTAGCATATATACCTACCAACTCATTCTCCATAAATGCCAGTATATCAACAATTGGGTGAACCTCCACCACTGCAATAATCAATCTTAGTACAAATATATATATATTTACGTCATCTTAGGCTTTGTTTTGCACATTTGTACTATCCTAGTGTAAATAGGGTTCACTGTTACCTTCTTGATCGTGTTCTCTACAAAATAATCACATTGTGGTCCAGTGTAAGTTGGTACAAACACTGCCCGTTCCGGAGGGCAGCGGCAGCAGATACACACGCTAAAACACACGTGACGTGTTTGTGTGTGAAAACCGGTGAGCTCAATGTCAAGCTACTTTAAGATGAAGAGTTGCACTGGCCGGGGTTTTACTGGCCGGGGTTTTACTGGCCGGGGTTTTAATGGCCGGGGTTTTACTGGCCGAAGTTTTACTGGCCGGGGTTTTACTGGCCGGGGTTTTAATGGCCGGGGTTTTACTGGCCGAAGTTTTACTGGCCGGGGTTTTACTGGCCGAAGTTTTACTGGCCGGGGTTTTACTGGCCGAAGTTTTACTGGCCGGGGTTTTACTGGCCGAAGTTTTACTGTTTTACTGGCCGAAGTGTTTTTGTCAATAGAACATTTGTATACAACATTCTACAATGCCAAAGGCATCTTTATAATTTGTAACGCAAATTTGCGAAATTTTAACACCGCATTTGAGAACTATAGCATATTCTGAAACGGTTACATCTGACGCCTATGTATGTATATATGGACAGCTCAAAACGTCGACCAGGCCCCCCACCCCCTCACCGCTCCTGTGCCAGGTAAGTCCACTACGGGCTCACCATAGCCCGTGCTACTTGGAACTTGTTCCGAGTAGCTGAATCTATAACAACAACAACAAAACGTCCACCAGACTGTGCCACACAGTGGTTGCTAGGGTCAGGTTGGGTTACCGTTACCTGTGGCAGGTGGCTACAGGTGACGGATCTCCCAGTACTGAGCACTCAAGGTGCAAACTCTGTGAGCAGGAACTGAGGCATGATCTCCCACACTACATTATTGAATGTCCAGTGTATTATAGACCATTCAGACCCGTTGGTATGAGGTACCAGGAGCTTTGCAATTACTTTATCCAATCCAATGCGCTTGAGGACATTCTTATAATGCACCCAAACTTTGTATATTCTAATATTTTTTGGGGGGATTGGTGACCTTGCTAGCTTCTCCTGAAGCGACATAATCTAGTGTGCCTTCTTCAGGCCTTCCAAGGACTTTGTTATGGTCTTCTTCCCTATTGCGTTATAACTTGCTGTCAAGTCATTTAGCGCGCTCGGTATCTGTTTAGTATTTTGCCGGTGTGAGTGACCATTATTATGGGGCGCGTGTATAATATTCCTATACACATTAAATGGTAAATTTTAAGTAAGATCATTTCCATGTCTGCGCTTAGTTTATTCAGCCCAAGTTAATGTGTGTGTGTATTTATTATTTTTTTTTGTTTACTATTTACTATTTGTGCCTGCGGAGTCGAGCTGTTAGTTCTTGGTTATTAGTCTTTCTAATCGATGTATTTTTTTCCCTCAATTATGTCTACTACATATATTTCTCTCTTATACACGTACACACACATACACACACACATACACACACACACACACACACACACACACACACACACACACACACACACAACTCTGCCCATTTGTTTCTGTCTCGGCCGGGAATCGAACCAGTGGGTTCTGGACAGGGAAATCGTGCCTAACAAACCTTCTGGAATTCTATGATAAAATAACGAGGATAAGACAGGACAGAGATGGTTGGGCAGACTGCATATTTCTGGACTGCCAAAAAGCCTTTGATACAGTACCGCACATGAGACTGCTGTTCAAGCTCGAGAGGCAGGCGGGGGTGGGGGGAAAGGTCCTAGAATGGATAAGGAACTACCTAACAGGAAGGAGCCAAAGAGTTACGGTAAGGGGCGAGAAGTCGGACTGGCGAACAGTAACAAGTGGAGTACCACAAGGATCGGTGCTGGGACCAATTCTATTTCTTGTATATGTTAACGACATGTTTACAGGCGTAGAGTCCTACATGTCGATGTTTGCGGATGATGCAAAGTTGATGAGAAGAGTTGTGACAGATGAGGATTGCAGGATCCTCCAAGAGGACCTGAACAGATTGCAGAGATGGTCAGAGAAATGGCTACTAGAATTCAACACGAGCAAATGTAAAGTTATGGAAATGGGATTAGGAGATAGGAGACCAAAGGGACAGTACACAATGAAGGGGAACAGCCTACCTGTAACGACGCGTGAAAGAGACCTGGGGGTGGACGTAACACCTAATCTATCTCCTGAGGCACATATTAATAGGATAACGACAGCAGCGTACTCTACACTGGCAAAAGTTAGAACATCATTCAGAAACCTAAGTAAGGAGGCATTTAGGGCGCTTTACACTGCCTACGTAAGGCCAGTCTTAGAGTATGCCGCCTCATCATGGAGTCCCCATCTGAAGAAGCATATAATGAAACTGGAAAAGGTTCAGAGGTTTGCAACGAGACTCGTCCCAGAGCTACGAGGGATGGGGTATGAAGAGCGCCTGAGGGAACTGTGCCTTACGACACTAGAAAGAAGAAGGGAGAGGGGGGACATGATAGGAACGTATAAGATACTCAGAGGAATTGACAGAGTGGACATAGACGAAATGTTCACACGGAATAGTAACAGAACGAGAGGACATGGATGGAAGCTTGAAACTCAGATGAGTCACAGAGATGTTAGGAAGTTTTCTTTTAGCGTGAGAGTAGTGGGGAAATGGAATGCACTTCAGGAACAGGTTGTGGAAGCAAATACTATTCATAATTTTAAAACCAGGTATGATAGGGAAATAGGACAGGAGTCATTGCTGTAAACAACCGATGCTCGAAAGGCGGGATCCAAGAGTCAATGCTCGATCCTGCAGACACAATTAGGTGAGTACAACTAGGTGAGTACACACACACACACACACACACACACACACACACACACACACACACACACACACACACACACACACACACACACACACACACACACACACACACACACACACACACACACACACACACACTCACACACACACACACACACACACACATCCCTAAGAATCAGCCCGTAGCAGCCGTCTAAATCCCAGGTACCTATTTACTGGTAGGTGAACAAAAACATCGGATGAAAGAAACTCTGCCCATTTGTTTCTGTCTCGGCCGGGAATCGAACCTGGATCCGATTCCCCGAGTGCTATCCACTCAGCCACGAGGCCATGTGTACTCACTTAGTTGTGTTTGCGGGGGGGGAATGGGGGGTGGAGCTTCTTTGGTCCCGCCTCTCAACCGTCAATCAACAGGTGTACAGATTCCTGAGCCTACTGGGCTCTATCATATCTACATTTGAAACTGTGTATGGAGTCAGCCTCCACCACATCACTGCCAAGTGCATTCCGTTTATTAATTACGCTGACACTAAACAAATTCTTGTTAATGGCTCTATGGCTCATTTAGTCACTCAATTTCCACCTGTGTCCCCTAGTTTATTTATTTATTTATTTATTTATTTATTTATTTATTTATTTATTTATTTATTTATTTATTTATTTATTTATTTATTTATTTATATACAAGAAGGTACATTGGGTTTGTCAGAATACATAGCATAGTATTTACAATCTTGTAAAGCCACTAGTACGCGCAGCGTTTCGGGCAGAAACGCCTAGTGGGTGAACATCTTGTGTTAAATAAACTTGGTCTACCCTGTAAATTCCTTTCAGAATCTTGTATGAGGTGATCACGTCCCCCCCCCCCTAACTCTTTGTTTGTGCGTAATCATATATTTTTGCCTGTCGGGTCAAACAATGGCTCTTGGACCCCGCTTTCTATGCCCTGGTTGTCTAGTGCAATGTCACCTGGCCTATTTCCCAATCATATCTTCTTTTAAAACTATGAATGGAGTTTGCTTCTACATCTTGCTCCTTTAGTTAATTACGTTTTCCCATTAATCTTACGCTAAGAGAAAACTTTTTTACATATCAATGATTTAGCTGAGCACTCTTGGTCTATTGGTATTGTGAACATTCCTGTTTTTCAACTGTGTCAATACCCTTAAGTATTTTATACCTCTCTATCTGGTCATCCCTCTCTCTTGTTGCTTCATCCATTGCAATTCTGTAATGAGCCTCGTTGTAAACTTATGAACCTTTTTGAGTTTTCTTGTGTTTTATTTTTAGAAGGTGGGCTCCACGATGGGGCGGCATACTCTAAGACTGGTCTCACATAGGTGGTGTACAGCGATCTAAATGTCTCCTAATTTAGGGTCATGAATGATGTTCTAACTTTTGCTGATTTAGAGTATAGTAGGCATCCATCAGTCTCCATAGGAGACTATGGAGTTGCGCTCTGGTTGTCGGTCTGGAGTGACCTCACCAGGGCGCAAAGCCAGGGTAGGTTGATTCGGGTGAGAAGCTGTTACCCAGGCAGCAGGTCCCCCCTCTCCACGTCAGAGCATACTGCTGACGTTATCCTATTTATATGAGCCTCTGGAGTTATGCTTCATGTTACGTCCACCTCCAGGTCTTTATCTTTCTAGTCGTTACAGGGAGGTAGCTTCCCTTCATTGTGTACTGACACTCTGCTCTCCTGTCACCTGTTCCCATTTCCATCACCTTGCTCTAGCTGGTGTGAAACTCCAGTAACCATTCCTTGGAACATCTCTACAGCTTGTTTAAGTCATCTTGGAAAATCTTATTTTCCTCATCTTTCACGCCTCCTCTTTAAAATTGTGCATCGTCTGCAAACATCGACATATAAGACTCATCTCCTGTAGATAGGTAATTTTAAAGATAAGAAACACTATAGGTCACATCATTGACCCTTGAGGTACTCCGCTTGTTACCCTCCGCCGGTCCGACTTCTTGCCCCTTTCTGCTGCTCTCTGACTCCAGTCAGTTAGGTAATTCCTCACCCTGCCAGCGCTTTTCCGCTTATTCTCGCCTGCATCTCAAGTTTCAGTTGTACTCTCTTGTGAAGTACTGTATCCAAAGCCTTTTTTGGCAGTCCAGAAATACACAAACTGCCCAACCGTTTGTATCCTGCCTTAGTTTCGTTACCTTATCTATAACTCTAGTAAGCTTATTAGGCATGATTTCCTTTTCTTAAGGCCAAGTTAATGTTAATTTACATACCTAATTCTCTCTATGGGTGAGTAACTAGTCTTATCTTGATTATTCTTTCGAGTACTTTGCAGGAGATGCTTGTCGGTGATACTGGTCTGTAGTTTAGTGCCTCCTCCCTATCTTCTTTCTTGAAAATTGGTACCTTATTTGTTTTTTTCTATCAGTTGGGTAGTTCTCCCTTTGTAAGTGACTCATTAAGCTGTGATGTGGTGGAGGCTGACTCCATACACAGTTTCAAATGTAGATATGATAGAGCCCAGTAGGCTCAGGAACATGTACACCAGTTGATTGACGGTTGAGAGGCGGGACCAAAGAGCTAAACCTCAACCTCCGCAATCACAACTAGGTGAGTACTTATGGATATGCAGCGTATTCTTTTTATACAGGGAATACTAACATATAAGAAATACTGGTATACAGGGCAGACTTTTATACGGGAAATACTAGTGTGCAGAATTTAACCTAACCTAGCCTAACCTGAACTGACATAGCATAACATAGCTTGACCTGACCTCTCCTGACCTAACCTACGTTATACACATCAGTTATAATGCATATGCTTAGTCATTTGTATACTTCATTTGTACATATAAATATCGTTAAATATACAGTATATATCTATATCTATCTTATGTTTAATGTGACAGAAATGAACTTTTGGAGAGATAATTTTTTAAACTTTCTTCCCAAGAGAAGAAAACATGAGAACAAATTGAGAAGATTCGGGCTAGAATCTTTGACTGATCTCACGCTTTCTGCCGCATTAAATAATTTATGCCTAGAAAAAAGACTGCTACCAAAATATACTAAAATTAATATATATATATATATATATATATATATATATATATATATATATATATATATATATATATATATATATATATATTTATATAGAAGAATATAACCATATACAGAATCATATATATTGTGTGAGATTTAATTAACGTTCAAAGATAATGAAAAATGAATGAGTAAAATAGTTTCAAACAATTGTGGCTTGAGTGGGTAGAAAATGAGTGAAGCCGTGAATAATGAGGGTGAATAATTCAGTGGCCGATATTGAAGAATGTTGAATATGCAGGTGGGGTAAATGAGTGAATCCCAGGGGGGGGGGGGAGGAGGATTTTTGAAGGAAGTGATATGAATGAACATGAGTATGGTGATATGGATTAACGTGAGTATGTTGATGTGAATGAACATGAGCATGTTATATGCATGAATATGATTCTGGTGATTTGATCGAGCATGAGTATGGTGATATTATGAATGAACATATGCTGATGTGACTGAACATGAGTATGTTGATATGATTGACTATGAGTATGGTGATATGAGTGAACATGAGTATCTTGATGTGAACGTACGTGAGAGAACAAAATAGCATCAGCTATAACTGGGAACAACAAGAAGAAGCACCCTGAATATGACAATATCACTCACTGAATATGACAATATCACTCACTGAATATGACAATATCACTCACTGAACATGACAATATCACTCACTGAATATGACAATATCACTCACTGAACATGACAATATCACTCACTGAATATGACAATATCACTCACTGAACATGACAATATCACTCACTGAACATGACAATATCACTCACTGAACATGACAATATCACTCACTGAATATGACAATATCACTCACTGAATATGACAATATCACTCACTGAATATGACAATATCACTCACTGAACATGACAATATCACTCACTGAACATGACAATATCACTCACTGAACATGACAATATCACTCACTGAACATGACAATATCACTCACTGAACATGACAATATCACTCACTGAACATGACAATATCACTCACTGAACATGACAATATCACTCACTGAACATGACAATATCACTCACTGAACATGACAATATCACTCACTGAACATGACAATATCACTCACTGAACATGACAATATCACTCACTGAACATGACAATATCACTCACTGAACATGACAATATCACTCACTGAACATGACAATATCACTCACTGAACATGACAATATCACTCACTGAACATGACAATATCACTCACTGAACATGACAATATCACTCACTAAACACAACACAAAACTGAAAATGAATTCACGAGTCACGCCGAAGAAGATCTCCACGTGATTAATTTTCACGTGAATGAATAATGAGTAACTGAAAAATCACGGCCATAAAATAACATGCCGAAGATTAAATCAATGAATAATGCATAAAAAAACAAACACGGATTGATATGCGATCAGAGAGAGAATGTTCTCTTGAGCTTGCTACCTGCCTCCTGGAGGTCCTTCTTGAAGGAGCGACCTCTACGACTTGGTCTTACCAGAATTTCTGTGCTGGAGGAGGACTTGAGGCTGATGGAATACGATCTCACCAACGGAGGCAGGCCCTCGCTCCCTACCTGCTGGGGGAAACTACTCAGTTCCCTCAGGTATTTGGTCCTGGTGACGGTGGAGATCGAACTGGAGGGAGAGTCGTCTTGTCTCACGTAGACTCCCTGGAGTTCGCGTTGTCTCGCCTCCTCGCACTCCGAGGGCGTTCGGAAACGCGAGTCCCTGAACGCCTGCAGACGCTGGGCGCCACCGAACGACACGGTGAACACCTGCTGGCTCTGTGCCACTTTCTTGGCCGCCGGATGGAGTGCCACTTTGGGGATCTCGCGGCACAGCAGGAAGTACAGGAACTGGCAGTAAGCGCTGCGGTACTTCTCGTTGCTCACCACGTAGATGAAGTTGTTGATGCAGTACTGGGACCAGTAGATGCAGTACAGCACGATGCCCAGCTCCTTCTTCTCCGAGACGTTGTCGCCGAGGGAGATGTTGTAGACGCAGATGGGGATGACGCACACCAGGTACACGAAGAGCAGCTTGGCGATGGTGCGCGTCGTCCGGCTCCGACGGAGCGACACCGACCGCTGCGACGACCGCGACCTGTCACGGGAATATTGTGACGATAATCATTACGGAATAATTAGCAACTGGAAGGCATATGTAGATAGGCTGGGATATGGGGACAAGGAGCTGGGATATGGGGACAAGGAGCTGGGATATGGGGACATGGAGCTGGGATATGAGGACAAGGAGCTGGGATATGAGGACAAGGAGCTGGGATATGGGGACAAGGAGCTGGGATATGGGGACATGGAACTGGGATATGGGGACAAGGAGCTGGGATATGGGGACATGGAGCTGGGATATGAGGACAAGGAGCTGGGATATGAGGACAAGGAGCTGGGATATGGGGACATGGAGCTGGGATATGAGGACAAGGAGCTGGGATATGAGGACAAGGAGCTGGGATATGGGGACAAGGAGCTGGGATATGGGGACATGGAGCTGGGATATGAGGACAAGGAGCTGGGATATGAGGACAAGGAGCTGGGATATGAGGACAAGGAGCTGGGATATGAGGACAAGGAGCTGGGATATGAGGACAAGGAGCTGGGATATGAGGACAATTGAGCTGGGATATGAGGACAAGGAGCTGGGATATGAGGACAAGGAGCTGGGATATGAGGACAAGGAGCTGGGAAATAAAAAAGACCCAATATATAAATCTAAACACTAACACATATATCGGGTCTTTCCTTTCCCCCGGCATTGTAGTAAGTTTCTCCTTAATTAAGTAATATCGTTAATATATATATATGAGAAAAAGATGTTTTCGTATTATATCTGAAAGATTCATCCTCTTAGTTGTTTATCAGACGTATGGGTCAAATACTCACTTATTAAGGTCTCCATAAGTCAGATTATTTAACTTGGAACAGCAATTGAGAACTTATTCTTATCTTCATCAGACATAAGGTAATGGGAGCTATCAGGAGAGAGCTGATAAATGAAAGGTAAATGAAGAGATTGATTTAGGCCAGGACGGGTAGGGGTTTGAGAAAGAATGGTGCCCAAGCACTTTGGGACGGTCGGGGGATTGAACGCCAACCGGCAAGGAAGTCACACCGTCGCTCTACCGTCCGGTCCAAGTGGTTAGGCATCACCAGACATACTTAACCAGCTCGACCACATTACCTGTGTATTATCTTATAACCTTGATCACTTTCGAGTTAATCCACGATTTAAGGGATTAATGTCTAATCTGGTGTCGGGTAACGCAGTGATAAAAGCCCACAGCTACACTCGCCTCTTATCTCCAGGCAACTCAAGTTGGTGAACTTTGATCTCAAGTTGTCATTAGACGGTGTGGAGTAAAGTTACACTAAGGTGGCTGAAACACCTCTCCCAACCCCAACAGATGACATAGTGAAGACGTTAAGGTCCGTCCTAATCCCTTATCAGTTCGTCGTGGATCCTTAAAAAATGTGTTCCGAACCCTTTACAAGTGTGGTGTTGGGTGATTATTTGAAAGTAAACATAACGTTAATGATTACGAGAGAAACAGAGATAAAAATAGAGATTTAGAGATACACAGAGAACCACCAGGCGGTTTAAGAGGAGCTTCTGATGGGCAGTTTGCTTAGGTTTCTTGAGATAAGACAAAGAGAACACTGGAGTGTCAGAGGGAGAGAGAGAGAGAGAGAGAGAGAGAGAGAGAGAGAGAGAGAGAGACAGAGACAGAGACAGAGACAGAGACAGAGACAGAGACAGAGACAGAGACAGAGACAGAGACAGAGAGACAGAGACAGACAGAGAGAGAGAGAGACTCACCTGAGGAACGAGAGGACGTTGTTGCTGCTGCTGTGGACTTGGAAAAGAATGAAGAGGTAGCCGATGAGGATGAGGATACAGGGCACCATACTCTCCAGGGCGAAGAACATGGTCCTGGGGGAGAACACTCGGTACTCCGTGCGGTTGTAGGTGAAGTCGCACTTGACGTAGTCTGCGTTATATGCGAACTCCCCAAACTTCTGAAAGATAGTTTTGGTTATCATTAGTTATCGTATCAATAACTGCTGCTGTGCTGTGCAGCAACTACTGTGTTGTGGTCACTATACATCTTCTGCATTACTGTATCTCTAATTATTTGCCTACTCTGTGGTATGTAAATATCTACATTTCTTCTCTTAGTTGAAAGTTTTGCAATGTCATTCCCTAGTATTTCTACATGAATTGACCCCTCTGTTGATAGAAGTACCTTGGCTTTTGAGCGATTGGAATAATGCTACAACATTAGCGGTCAGATGAATATTGTGACGTATGTGTTCTTGTTACAAGGTTTAAATGACAGTTCTCGAATAATTCGTAAGATAACATGTTGTCGGTGTTCAGGAAGAGCATGTTCCGAAGCCTTTTGAATGGCTTGCATCTCTGTCTGTAAAGTTGAACACCCGTTTGAGAGTCTCCCAGTAACTACAGATTTTTCTGTGTACCAGATGGGGATTAGTCTGATTCTTTTTTTCCACCAAGAGTCATAATCAGGGCATTATCTCGGCAGGGAATCCCATGGGGCTTGCATAACCAAGTCTCCTTGTACTTCCTCAACACCTCTCTCAGAGGAAGGCTGTATTGAATATATACATATATATATATATATATATATATATATATATATATATATATATATATATATATATATATATATATATATATATATATATATATATATATATTCAATACATACTCTGATAAAAAATATATATTTTTAAAATATTCAATATATACTCTGATGAAAATAGGCCTATTATTCCTTAAATTTGTAATAGGTAAAATTAGGGCCTCATTTAGTACTCAGGTTGACTGGTAAAATATGCAAATTTCATTATCTTCGGACCATTTTACGTTGAGATATATGAGAATAAATAAAAGTGGTTTGTTTATTAAGTTGTTTTGTAGTTTGTAGTGAATGTGTCGTAGTGTTCCCTGTGTGTGGGAGGTTTGGAGGGGGGGGGGTGACCCTGTGTGGGAGGTTTGGAGGGGGGGGGTGACCCTGTGTGGGAGGTTTGGAGGGGGGGGGGTGACCCTGTGTGGGAGGTTTGGAGGGGGGGGGGTGACCCTGTGTGGGAGGTTTGGAGGGGGGGGAGATGACCCTGTGTGGGAGGTTTGGAGGGGGGGAACGACCTATCGTGAGAGGTTCAGAGTATCTTCTTGAGGTTATCTTGAGTACATTACATATCCCACCAGTGGGTTGTAGGTGGGATATGGAGGTGAGGGGTGGGAATGGGTGGCTTGTGTTGCATAGATAGGTGACGTATGGAGTGGAGTGGAGGTAGAGGGCAATGTAAGGGTGAAAGCTTAAGTGCAAAGTGGGTTATGGGTGGTCTATTAAGTTTTTTTTATTTGCATGGGGTGGCGTCCTGGCGAGACATACCCCTGTGAGTGTTGGCATCTGGCACATCATGCCCATGATCCAGATGAGGACGCAGTAGAGGACCGTCTTGTTGGCAGAGAAGAGGCTGCTGGGACCTCTGCTACGCCGGAAGTTGTAGATCGTCACACATCTGTCGACGGAAGACCCGAAATGACACACAATGATTCACACTTTCAGGGAAACATGAATATATCAGCCCATCCTTCCTGATGGATTAAAATTCCTTGTCGTGATGGATCACCAGAAATTAGACTTTCTGGTGGCTCAGAAATTAGAATGAGTTCACAGGCCGGGAAAAAAAAATTATATATATATATATATATATATATATATATATATATATATATATATATATATATATATATATAATATTTCCAATAAAGCCTAGCCTAACCTAACCCTCCTAGACCTAATACATGCTATCTGAGGCCTAATATAACATAGACATGTGATAGACAAGGCCTAGAGATATTTAAGTTTGGTTTTAGCTTTAATTCTTCCGAATTCTATAAAAAATAGCTAAAAAATTGGGTTAGTGGGGCTTAATTACAACATATTGGTACGATCGACCGCATAGTTATAAAACGTACTATGAAAACAAGGCGATGGGTTTGGATATTTATGCAGCTTTGATACATAAATGTATGAGTTTGGGTGGTTATAAATAGGAGCTGATTCGTATGGACCAAAAAGAGCTGCCTCGTATGGACCAAAAAGAGCTGCCTCGTATGGACCAAAAAGAGCTGCCTCGTATGGACCAAAAAGAGCTGCCTCGTATGGACCAAAAAGAGCTGCCTCGTATGGACCAAAAAGAGCTGCCTCTTATAAGTCAATAGGTCCTCTGATCAGAACTAGAATTTTTGAGTTTTGGTAATGGGAAGCAAAACCATGACCTGTAATGACCCACAGGTCCCAGGCATATCAGCAAGGATCAATTGCCCATGTCAAACGTGTATATGGGAGGCGCTATTGTCTGAACACTTCGGATATGGTCTTTGCCCTATGTTAATATATATAAAAATGTCCACCAGACAATACGTCATATTGGTTGCCAGGATCAGGTTGGGTTACCGTTACCTGTGGCAGGTGGCTACAGGTGACGGATCTCCCAATCCTGAGCACTCCAGGTGCAAACTCTGTGAGCAGGTCCAATACCCAGACAGTCGACTCTTCTGGCCTCCCGGTATGAGGTACCTGGAGCTCTGCAATCACTTTATTAATTATCGTGATCGTTACCATATCCTCGTGCAGTCTGTCAGTGCAGGCTATGGATCACATGGCCCTGGGGCGGGCCAGCCTGTGAGATGGGAACTTTCCCTGAGCATTACTTGGAATATAAAATCATTAACGAAAGTGGTGAATAAGGCAGCGATTGGGAAGTGAATATATTCACATATGGTAAATATGTGTAGAGATATATTATAATAATTTCTAATTTATTCAGGGGTGAATTATTATTTATTCCTGTTTGTTGGACAGATTTATTTATCATTGTTATTATTTAATTTAACGGCGAGGTATTTAATATGTTTACCATTGCTGTGTGCACATGATTTTATTGCACTGTTATAGCCGAGTTAATATTAAAGTTGTCAGAGGAAGTTATTGTGATAAAAAATGATTTCGCGGCGAAGCTAGACACTAGGCTACACCGCCTACACAGCTTCAGAGAATGAAGATTCGAGACAACTATATTAGTAATGGTCACGATTATTGTTGTTTTATGTATGATAGAGAAGTGTACTCATTACTGATTTCTGCAAACTCATATGTTAAGTTTTGATTCAACTTTTACTCACTCCTGCCGTGAAGCCTGAGGCACAAAGAAGATTCTGACAAACTTCGTTGTGCAGCTTTTGATCTCTAAAGAGCGTATCGTAAATTAGTGGGGAACTGACATTAGTAAGTTGAGTGTAGGACATCATTGCACAGGAGACTGTGATCTACTGGACTGTGTCAGCAAGCAGTGTACACTCCTGATAGTGGGCCAGTCTAAGAGTATTTCCACCACGTACGTCCACGACCAAAGGTTGATAGACCTTAACCCCCCCCACCCCCCTCAGGTTCCTAATAAGACTTATATACGTTTTTTCGCCATTTAGACATATTTTGATAACAATATTAATAAACAATGATGTCACACTTAATAAAACTAAGTTCCGCTCTTGAATTCTTGAAACAGACACCCGGAGTTACAATAACCTTAAATCTTAAGCAAATAATTAGTGTGAAGTGCAAATTAATCCCGCAGTCCAAGGGTTAAGTCCAAGGTTAAGTCCAGTCCAAGGGTTAAGTCCAAGAAGAAGACAACAACTCGCCTCTCGAGAGCCATCAGACCCAGAGTGGTCCACTCAGCGATGGCATTAGTGTACCTCAAGAAGGCTGAGACCATGCACGGCTTGTTGTCCGGGTCCCACGGGGCCTGAAAGACCAATAACATTGATGTAACAACCCGTTCTCGCACTTTCTTACAGTCAATATTGACTTATTAAATACGTGCATATGTGACATACTAGTTTACCTTGAAAAGCTTCATAGAAAACACCGACCTTACCTAACCTTCTTAGTATGTTAAGATAAGCATCTTATTGCTTCGTAATTACAATTATTACTTAACCTATTATAATAATTCGTAATTACAATTATTACTTAACCTATTATAATAATTCGTAATTACAATTATTACTTAACCTATTATAATAATTCGTAATTACAATTTTTACTTAACCTATTATAAGTATAGGTTAAGTAATAATTGTAATTACGAAGCAATAAGCATCTTATTGCTTCCTAATCACAATTATTACTTAACCTATACTTATAATAGGTTAAGTAATAATTGTAATTACGAAGCAATAAGATGCTTATCTTAACATACTAAGAAGGTTAGGTAAGGTCGGTGTTTTCTATGAAGCTTTTCAAGGTAAACTAGTATGTTTAGTATGTCACATATGCACGTATTAAATAAGTTAATATTAACTATACGAAAGTGCGAGAACGGGTTGGATGTAAACTACTATATTACACAGTATGACGAACAGTAGCAACTAGTTCAGTCATCGCTCAAAATAGAAACTCTGCTGGTAAACAGAGGGCTAACTTATTCAAACACCTTACATAGCAGAGAAATATATATATATAGTTGTAGCTACGAGAGAACATTAGATCGGGAGTTAGTTCATTAGACAACCGACAGTTAGGAAGTCGGGGTCCAAGAGCTAACAGCTGGATCCTGCAAGCACATATACTCAATACATGTCCTCTTAAAAAGAACGTCGCTTTTGGCCGTTTGCCCGTATGGCCGAATTTGGACGTAATTTGAAATTGAAAAAAAAATGAAAATAAATTTGGGATTTTTTTTTTTCAACAACAGTAAGTTAAGGGTCCTCTGATAGGTTAGGTGGGCAGGAAATTCTCATAAAGTTTCAAAACGTTATGAAAAACGTTAATTTAAAGTGTTCTCTTATAACCTCTGCGTGTACGCCCGACGACTCAAATAGAAAACGGAACAGAACGTCACTTTTGTGAGTCGATTTCATTTCAAATTACGTCCAAATTTAGCCATAGCGCGCATACCAGCCAAAAGTGACGTTATTTTTAAGAGGACGGGTTGTGTGTTGTACCTGTAAGTTGTTGCCATAGAGGCGGTAGTAGGTGAGGAACATGAAGGGGAGACTGATGGAGCTGTAGCAGAGGTCGGCCAGCGCCAGGTTGATGATGAAGACGGTGTCCGGGGTGAGGTCCTTGATGTACCTGCCGGGGATTGATTGATTGATTGATTGATAAAGATTAAGCCACCCAAGTGGTGGCACGGGCATGAATAGCCCGTATTGAAATTGAAATAAGTTTATTGAGGTAAAATACACACAAAGGGATGAGGTAGCTCAAGCTATTCTCACCCCCGTTCAGTACATCGTGTTGATACATACATATAAACACATCACAAACAATAAGCATATTACTAAACATTCTGAGAGATAAACATCTATATTTCCTTATAGACCGTAAGTGGTGGCCCTTTTGAACCATCTGTGGAGGTACGACTGCACCCTGCGTGGCGGGAGATGTCTCCCGTCCCTGCCGGGGGCATCAACCCATCATTAGTACGGCTCACAAGCTATGCCAAATGAAATCACAATAGGCTGTGGTTCTAAGAGAATATCTTTGCAGCAGTGAAATGGGTTCGAACTTGCGTCCAGGGGAAGGGTTAAGGGGGGGAACGCACTATGTTTCCGAGACATCTTGCCGTAAAGATAGTTGTGGACACCGTAACGAGAGCACCTTGCATTCCGACCAGATCACCCACCAGGAGACCTGGTCAGAGACCGGGCCGCGGGGACATTTATCCTCGCAACCACCAGAAAGTAGACTCAGGCTCGATTATAATTAATTTAATTTTTGTCTTGAATGCTAGGTATTATTTTTTTTAATAAACTGATTCCTAGACATTTATATTCATTTATGTGTTTGAAAAAAACAAAGCCAGGCGAGAATACATGTTATCTTCGACAACATTTTAACCAAGCAAAACATTGTATTCATAGAAAATAATTTCAACGCGACATGAATACAGTAAAAAAAAAAAAAATAAGGTCCAATAAATATCTAGAAGAGTTCATCGCTTCTCGAGTAACTTTGTACTCAAGCAAGTTCAAAGTTGTGAAACTGGGAGCTGGATATATATGCAGCCGGACACAAGGTACCAACTTACGGGTTATTCGTGCCCGTGCCACCTCCTGGGTGGCTTAATCATCATCAGTCATCAGGTACCAACATGGGGATGAAATCCTTCAAGAATTATGTAGAGTGAAAGACCCGGGAGTTGATATTACACCGAACTGTTCCTGAAACTCATGTTAAATGAATAGTATTCATTCGTTCATTCATTCATTCATTCAACTACTATGCACCCAAGGGAGCCGAGCGGACAGCACGCTGGATTTGTGATCCTGTGGTCCTGGGTTCGATCCCAGGCGCCGGCGAGAAACAATGGGCAGAGTTTCTTTCACCCTATGCCCCTGTTACCTAGCAGTAAAATAGGTACCTGGGTGTTAGTCAGCTGTCACGGGCTGCTTCCTGGGGGTGGAGGCCTGGTCGAGGACCGGGCCGCGGGGACACTAAAAAGCCCCGAAATCATCTCAAGATAACCTCAAGATAACCCACATACCCATCCCGTGGGCGGTGGTGGGTAGGGTTACAGAGGCACATAATGGGCTCAGGAATATATAAATATATATTTATATACGTGGAGGCTGCCGGCTCCTTATCTACAGCTGTACCACAGTGTTCCATAATCCCGCAGTCTTCAGATCCCCCTCAAGACGTCTTCCCTAAGCCGTGCGGGACACAGCTCTAGCAATGTTTGGGGAAGCACAACACACATCTTCTCTATTCTGGAAGCGTAAGCAATCAGGGAAGCGGGTTTTCTTCACACACAGAGATCACACTAAGATCACTTCGATCACTTCGGTTTCAACCCTTTTAACCCTGTCGTAGCTCAGTCGATTAAGGCAGTGTCTGGGATGCTCCCGGACGCAGGTTCGAATCCACGTCACGGCCCTTGTGAATTTGTTCATCGGGTTTTCTTCCGTTTGGGGAGTGATGTACATGCTGCTATGGCGGTGTGTCCACTGACGAGATGAGTGGCGCTGCCCAATACTGTCACTATGGCGGTGTGTCCACTGACGAGATGAGTGGCGCTGCCCAATACTGTCACTATGGCGGTGTGTCCACTGACGAGATGAGTGGCGCTGCCCAATACTGTCACTATGGCGGTGTGTCAACTGACGAGATGAGTGGCGCTGCCCAATACTGTCACTATGGCGGTGTGTCCACTGACGAGATGAGTGGCGCTGCCCAATAAACTCACCCCTCGGGGCAAAATTTAAAATTGACTTACCACCAAGACCAAGGTTCCTGGGATCAAGAGTCAAAATGACTCTTGAACTTCATCTTAGTAATATAGGAATAATTTGATAACATACAGAGGCGGTTTATTGGGATCGAACTCGGAAAATCATGACCACTTATTCATCAAGCACTTGAGTGTCCCCTAGTTACGAAACCGTTACAGCTTTCCTCAACTATGGCGGCTTAGGTTTTATTTAATAAACATTTTACGACCCAAGGCTATTAGTTATTTATATATATAGCTTCGTAATACTTCGGAGCTCTTCAAATGCTTTATACAAACTAAGACGCCACGACTGAGGAAAGATGTACAGGTTTGGTAAGTATAGACACTAAGATATTGGGCGACTCCTGATCATGTGCGGGTTATAAGGTACCGTTCCCATTGTACACGAGACAGTTCGCCACTGGATTGTATAACTTTCCTAACCTTACCTAAACCTAACCTAACCTAACCTAACCTAACCTTACCTAAACCTAACCTTACCCAAACTTAACTTAACCTAACCTTACCCAAACCTAACCTAACCTTACCCAAACCTAACCTAACCTAACCTTACCCAAACCTAACCTAACCTAACCTTACCCGAACTTAACCTAACCTTACCCAAACCTAACCCAACCTGAGCCAGGTTTTCTTCACCCAACTTGACCTAATCCACCCGAACCTAACACACACAACCCTACGGTAATGCATTCAACCTTAATATTATATACGGTTTTAGCAAGCAGAAAAACGAGCTTTGTAACGGTTCAACAGTCCCAAGTCCAACCACTTGGGCTGGACGGAAGAGCGACGATCTCGCTTCATGCAGGTCGGTGTTGAATCCACGACCGTCTAAGTGGTTGGGCACCGTTCCTTCCTTCCCCCCCCCCTCCCCCCCGTCCCATCCCAAATCCTTATCCTGACCCCTTCCCAGTGCTATATGGTCGTAATGGCTTGGTGCTTTCCCCTTGATAATTCCCTCTCCCCCGACCTCCCCATCACCAACCTCCGTACCGACGGTGCTGCCATCTGGCGACGGACGCAGCTGTCAACACAGTGGGTGAGCCTTCGTTAATGTGTTTAAAATCTTTCCAATGGCCAGAAAACAGTGATGACCTTGACCTTCCTATCTGTACGCTACGGAGTTAAATACTGACCTTACCGTGATGCTCTCGCGTACAGAGGCGTACCTTTGCAAGCCTTTGCAACCTTCTCTTATGCTTGCAAGGCTTTGGGTATTCGTGGCCTTATTAATTAAGTGTTACATACTCTCTAACAATTATTAAACCTCTGTATCATATTCTTTTGTATATTTGTAAAATTAACAAATTATTAATATTATTATTATTATTGAGAAAATCCGTATAGGAGCCGTGATGAGGGTTCGAACCTATGTTGGTAGGTGTTCCCACCCACACACACGCTTCTAGCGACCAGAGCACGACGAGGTATATAGGGATCTATCTTATAAGGATTTATTCTTATACCATGTCGTTATAGAAACTAAAGTATGAAAATATTTTAAAATAAAATATGAAACTATAGCTGTAAATGTAGGCCTAAATGGGGAAACTAGCTTTGAATATAAATAACACCCATTGGAATGAGCTGCAAACATAGGCCTAAAACACTGTAAGTAGCTGTGAATGAGCGCACATTACACTGAAACGTAGTCTTATATGAGAATATAAACAAACTGATTCTATAAGTGAATATAAAGACATATTGGAATCTCGTAGAATCAGTGTTGCTTACCTTAGAGGGACGATAAGCAACACTGTTCCTCACTTGGAACCGTGAGTTACCCATTTATGGTAACGGAAGCCAGAGGTTAAAGGTCCGAGAGATCCAACTCCCCAGTGGCACTGTGGCACTATGGTTCGTGTATGGTCACACGACATACCTGCACATGGGTGCTCACTTGACCTCTCTGGGTGCTCTCTTGACCTCCCTGGGTGCTTAATTGACCTTTTTGGTGCTCATCTGACCTCCTTTTGTGCCCACGTGACCTTCATTGTACTCATATACACTACATGTTGCTCACCTAACTTTCCTGGTGCGTACCTGACCTTCCTGGCGCCGTCCTGACCTTCCTGGCGCCGACTTGACCTTCCTGGTGCTCACCTTACATGCTACAGGTACTCACCTGACCTTCCTGGGTATGTGGAACTGGTGCACGAGGGTGCAGACCGTCAGCAGGTTGCCGAAGGAGCCCACCACCATCACTGTGAAGGACACCACCATCCCCAGCATGAGGGACCAGTTGACGGGGGTGTCGACGTGGTGCACGTCCAGCGTGGAGGTGACGTCAGTCAGCGACGTCGAGACGATAGAAGTCATGGTGACTTCAAAGATCCAAAGAACACCCCTTTGTTATTTGTCTCTCCCTCAAGGATAGGTTTATTGTTATATATATATATATGTGTGTGTGTGTGTTCTTTTTGGCCGGTTGAGGTCCCTAATCGGTTCTTTTTGGCCGGTCGACGAATTATTATTATCATTTATCTGAATGTCACGGGTTGCGAGATATATTTCGTCACACGGATTAGTTTCGTCACAAGACACGCAGCTGGTCTGAGAACGACGGCGTCGCAGCTTCTTCTTCTTCCACTTCCAGCCTCCTGAAGCATTCCGTCTCGGAGCAGATGCAATAACGTACTGACTCTCCAAGCGTAAGCTGGCGGGCTTAAGGTGGGGGCCCCGGAATACCTCTTATCATGGGAGTACGATGGAAGTGGGAGGCGCTGGCCGCCTGGGTGTCGTCCCGGGCACCTCCAGATAACGTTATCAGCACCTGTAACGAAGAAATACAGAGAATTCGTTGTTACGAACAAGGAAAATACTCAGACGCTCTCGAGCATCAATTAAAAGTATTGGAAGCTGTCTCCTAGGGAGGAGGGGAAGTTCCTTTCGGCTGTAAACCAAGAACGCCGCAAACTTTCCTGTTGAAGAGTTGATCTTGGTGAGTTTACCTGAAACCATCATCAGTGAGTTTACCTGAAACCATCATCAGCTTGGATGATATGGAATGAATGGCCTTATATTGAGAAATATGTAAACAAATTACTGTTTACGGAGTATACATGGTACTCAATCCATGTATACTCGGCTTAAACGTCAAAGGCTTATTTCACTGTCAGTTTATGATAATATTTCCTTGTACATTGTAAATTATCAAGTTAGGTTAGATTAGATTAAATATAAATACGGTGCTTTACCTTAGGTTTCGTTACGTTGGGACAGATTAGGGTAGGTTAGATTAGGGTAGAATAGGTCGTTGAGGCACTAGTTTACAAAGTGTAGTGCACAAAGTGTATGGCAAGACTGTGATTGAAAGGGTCCACGAATTTTGCTTAAGAAATGTCAGTGATTAACGCAATGGGTTCGATGGTTGATGATTTATATAGATCAAATATTCACATTGAGAAACTTACAAAACATGGGAAGAACATTCGAATAAATGGGTTAATAAGCAGGTCCTATTGTCCCATACGAAGCAGGTCCTATTGTCCCATACGAGACGGCTCCTATTATCCCATACGAAGCAGGTCCTATTGTCCCGAGGCGGCTCCTATTAACCCCATACGAAGCAGCTCCTATTAGCCTACCAGCACAAATCTTGAATAAAGATATGTTGAATACTGTACTGAATGGGGGGCTGAGGTGTCGTCACCCCCCCTGGTATAAGGTCACGTAGCAGATCAAGGAAAGTTAGAAAGAGGTGATAATATCTTACATAGGCCTATAGACCAGAAGGCCTAGTCAAGAACCGGGCCGCGGGGGACGCTAAGCCCCGAAATCATCTCAAGGTAACCTTAAGGTAACCTGTAATTGAGTAAATTGGCGAATGTAAAAGTACTTAGGCTTATCGGGGTTTCTCCCCCCCCCCCACCCCCCTTTCTCTAATCCAACTTCTGACCTCTCTCAGGATGGAACAACACCCACAACAGTTGACTAACTCCAGGGGTACCTATTTACTGCTAGTTGAACAGCCGGATCAGGAAAAATGCCCAATCGTTTCATTCTAGATATGATCCTAGATCCTTCGATTGTGCGTCCAGAACGAGGACCACTGTGCTATAAGACCCCCCATAATATATGCAAGATGATATGACTGTTCAAATACAGTGTGAGAGTTGAGTAGACAGTGTGAGAGTTAAGTAGACAGAGTGAGAGTCGAGTCGTGTATATATATATATATATATATATATATATATATATATATATATATATATATATATATATATATATATATATATATATATATATATATATATATATATATATATATATATATATATATATATAGAATACAATTCTTAAATCGTCATATTACACGGCTTATCGTCGCTCTTATTGATTATATTGACCGACAGACAGCACACGATCCCTTGCCTGTTATCGAGTCAAGAGCATCACACGCGTCATGGACATGCACAAGATAGCACAAGGCAGGATAACAGCGTTTAACTATAGCTGCCGCGTTCATCCTCGATAAACACGTTAAAACTTCCCCCCGGTGATATCTGCTCGATACCTGCTTGATGGGGTTCTGGGAGTTCTTCTACTCCCCAAGCCCGCGCCCGATGCCAGGTTTGACTTGTGAGAGCTTGGTCCACCAGGCTGTTGCTTTGGAGCGGCCCGTCAGGCCCACATATCCACCACAGGCCCGGTTAGTCCGGCACTCCTTGAAGAAAAGTATCTTGTGGTCTTCGGTAATGAGGCTTCGTGACGGGCTGAAAGATGAGAACACTGTTGGTGGTAGTGGGTTGCATTTGTGGGTGTTGCTTGTGAAGCATTTATTTTTTTCGGAATTAGGATATGAGATAGACTAAGAATGTTGCATCCTCTACGAAGGAGTCCTATATATGGTCTCGTAGCCTGGTGGATAGCGCGCAGGACTCGTAATTCTGTGGCGCGGGTTCGATTCCCGCACGAGGCAGAAACAAATGGGCAAAGTTTCTTTCACCCTCAATGCCCCTGTTACCTAGCAGTAAATAGGTACCTGGGAGTTAGTCAGCTGTCACGGGCTGCTTCCTGGGGGTGAAGGCCTGGTCGAGGACCAGGCCGCGGGGACACTAAAGCCCCGAAATCATCTCAAGATAACCTCAAGATAAGAAGATGGTCCTGTAAGGCCATATATAGGACTCTAGGACTCTACCTCTCCGGTTTGATTATTTGTGTACTTAAATTAATATTGTGTTTATACACAGAGAATTAACTTGTTAGTGCTGTGCCTGAGAGAGAATGACCTTGTTTGCACAGTGCTCGAGAGAGAGAGAATGACCGATGAATCTCGATAAAAGCCAAACATGTATGAATACAATCTGGCTTCCTGTCCCCCGACACAATGACTTATTATTATTATACACACAAAATAACCGTGTATTAAAAAATAAGTAATTGCAGGAGCATTTTTGTGTATTTTTAGGCCTTCGACAAGAGCATGACGGACAGATGACAGAGAGAGATGACAGCTCTAAACACAGGTGATGGACCAGGAAGTGAGGAAGACGAGTCGGCTACACGAGACAGACCAACACGGAGCCTAAGATAAACATATACAAGGGAGGGTAAGAAAAAATGTATATTACGAGTTAACTATAGAATAAATTGCCTCAAAAATCGGTAAATGTACAAACATGGAAGAAAGCAACATTAACACACTAGTCCAAATTAAAACGATAACGAGCAGTCTTAACAGTATACTGTATACTCAACTATGTCCTCCTTGAGAAAGGGGGGGAGGAGGGGGGACTAAACTAGTCACATTGATAAAATTACCTGTTTTTCACAGCAATAAAATCCTCAAGATTCCTGGCAGAGAAATTACATGTCTATTCAGCCTCTGGCTCAGGGGAAAAATAAGGTAGTTTAAGCATGAGTGGAAATTAGAAGAAAATGGAAAACCAAATCAAGGAATCAAAGGGGGGGGGGGTTGATTGGCATTCATACTGAGTAAAAAATACGCAGAATATTAAAATCATTATAACTTATTTCCAACGTTTCACATAAACAAGTATATATGGTTCAGATACGCTCCATTATTTTAAAGCACTCTCTCTTAATCCCGTGTTTCCTGTTGGTATCCTGGGTGTTTTCTCAGGCAACCACGCTGCTCTGTCTGATGTAGCCTACTCTGCTACTTGGCTTCCGGTTGCTAAACTGTCTCTGTCTCTGTCTCTCTGTCTGTCTCTCTCTCTCTCTCTCTCTCTCTCTCTCTGTCTGTCTCTCTCTCTCTCTCTCTCTCTCTCTCTCTCTCTCTCTCTCTCTCTCTCTCTCTCTCTCTCTCTCTCTCTCTCTCTCTCTCTCTACTGCTCCTCTCTCATTCATGCTGTTGATGAAGGCCTGAGATGGTCGAAAGCGCTCCAGCAATTATATATATTTTAAACAATTTGGATATTCTGCTCTAGGGAAATCTATTCTGGGGTAAAAGGCGTATATATGCTGCTCGGGATAAGCGCAAGTTCAATGCCTTAAAAAATGTTATAAATACCACTCGGCCATATTCAGGGAGTTTTTCATTCAGTCGAGAGTATAATATGGCGTGTAGCTTACACAGAGTTGCTATTGATAAGATAAATGTTCTTAAAGATAAACTTCTCTTGGAAGATCGACAGCAAGAACCTCATACTCCCAATTATAAATGACCTAATTGCTGCACAGAGTAAAGGGTCTCGAATCTCCTTTGTATGGATACCTTCACACATAAATATAACCCATCATAATGAGACAGACATTGCAGCCAAATTAGCGTGTAACAAGGATGAAGTTGAATTAGATCTAGGTATCCCCATCTCTGCTGTCAAAACTGTATTGGTTCAAACACTCAGATCTGATAGGAAAGAAATTACTGACTCCCAACGACCTGAAAGTACTAGTATAAAAAGCTATGATTTGTTCAGATCTGAAACCTATATCTATGGGCAGCACAAAACGTCCACTAGACTGTGCGACACAGTGGTTGCCAGGATCAGGTTGGGTTACCGTTACCTGTGGCAGGTGGCTGCAGGTGACGGATCTCCCAATCCTGAGCACTCCAGTTGCAAACTCTGTGAGCAGGAACTACGGCACGATCTCCCACACTACATCACTGAATGGCCAGCTATTAGACCTTCCAAACCAGTTGGCATGAGGTACCTGGAGCTCTGCAATTACTTCATTCACTCTCGTATTCTTGAAGATATCCTCACAGTGTACCCAAAATTTGCCAGTGCAGGCTACTAAACATATGGCCCAGTATGACTAACCATCCTGCGAGATGGGGACTTCTATTACCACTGCTGCCTTATTCAATCTTGTGTTGATGATATCCTCAAAATGCTTCCGGAGTCTGCCAGTGCAGACTGCCTATCACATGCCTCTGTATGACTAACCATCCTGTGTGATGGGGATTTTATAGCATCACGTAGTTAGCTTTTTTGACACCCTGTACTTCACTTCGTATAGTCTAGGGCAGCTGCACTAATGCAGATGTACCTAATGTATTAATAACAAAAAAATATCTTAAAGATATCCTCATATTGCACCCCAAATTTGCCAGTGCAGGCTACTAAACATATGGCCCTGTATGATTAACCATCCTGCGAGATGGGGACTTTTAGTATCACTGCTACCTTATTCACTCTTGTGTTGATGATATCCTCATAATGCTCCCAGAGTCTGCCAATGCAGACTACTTATCACATGACACTACACACTGCTCCTACTACACACACTACACATTTGTTCACTTATCACATGCCCCTGTATCACTAACCATCCTGTGTGATGGGGGATTTCCACGTAGCTAGCTTTTTGACACACTGTACTCCCCTTCATATAGTCTAGGGCAGCTGCACAAGTGCAGATGTACCTAAATGTGTTAATAAACAAAATGGAAGAAATGGATTAGAAGGAACAGAAGAGAAGGAAAACCAAATTAAGAAATCGAAGGGAGTTGAGTGAGGGGAGGGGCGAAGGGGGAGATGGGAAGATAGAGATAGGTAGATAGATAGATAGGTAGCTAGATGCAGAGATATTTAAGGTAGATAGCCAGAGAGAGAATAAAAAGATATCTAGATAGAGAGATAAGTAGATAGAGAACGAGCTAGATTGATAAAGTTGCCGGCCGGGGAGGATTGACTAGGCGCCAATCTTTAACTGTACACCTCTGTTCACCCAGCAGTGATTGGGTACCTGGTTGTTAAACGATTGACGGATCGTATTCCAGGGAAATTAGCAGGGTAAGGTTTACCATGAAGTTCTCGGCCTGCTAGCAGGAGTCAGCAAGAGTTTGCTCCTGTACCCACCTGTGTACAAAAAATAGATATAGATAGATAGATAGATAGATAGATAGAGATCGACATGTATAGGTAGAGATAGATTTGGACAGATAGACAAACAGACAGATAAACAAACAAACAGATATATAGACTAACAGATATTCTGTCTTTTAGGTATATATAAGCCCAGTTTTCCTAAAATTATATATTTTTCTAAAATTTTCTTTGTGAAAAGATAAAGCTTTCCATTATATCATATATGATTAAAACATTTTTTACTTTAAGTTAAACCTAACATAGAAATACGATCAAACCTAGCCAAACCTATCTAGCCTAACGTAACCTAATTTAACCTAACCTGAACTAACTTAACCTAACCTAACCTAACCTAACCTGACCTTAACTAACCTAACCTAAACTAACATAACTAAGTCAGTAATAATATAATATAATAATATTAATCCAAATGAATCCATTGGATTTTTTTTAATAACGAAAATCTCTTTGCTTATTTGGCAAATCGGGCCTTGCATACTAGGCCAAGTAGTACGTTCTGGCTATTTGGCACAACATATATATATATATATATATATATATATATATATATATATATATATATATATATATATATATATATATATATATATATGTCGTACCTAGTAGCCAGAACGCACTTCTCAGCCTACTATGCAAGGCCCGATTTGCCTAATAAGCCAAGTTTTCATGAATTAATATATTTTCTCTAATTTTTTTCTTATGAAATGATAAAGCTACCCATTTCATTATGTATGACGTAAATTTTTTTTATTGGAGTTAAAATTAACGTAGATATATGACCGAACCTAACCAACCCTACCTAACCTAACCTAACCTATCTTTATAGGTTAGGTTAGGTTAGGTAGCCAAAAAAGTTAGGTTAGGTTAGGTTAGGTAGGTTAGGTTGTCGAAAAAACATTAATTCATGAAAACTTGGCTTATTAGGCAAATCGGGCCTTGCATAGTAGGCCGATAAGTGTGTTCTGGCTACTAGGTACGACATATATATATATATATATATATATATATATATATATATATATATATATATATATATATATATATATATATATATACATATATATATATATATATATATATATATATATATATATATATATATATATATATATATATATATATAGGGGGGTACCACCACTGGTGTAATTATAGGGACCCACAGCCTCAGAGAAGGGAACACAGAGCACTCAGGGAAAAACTTGACATTTAACACTGAATACGAAAGAGTGTTCACTTCTCCTACCACCCCCTTTTTTTTTTTATTACGATGTACACTTTATTATGCAAGGTTATACAGTTACATATCTGATTTTATACAAAAAATGAACATTAAGAGGACACAAGAAAAAGTTCGCTATATATATATATATATATATATATATATATATATATATATATATATATATATATATATATATATATATATACTGTTACCGATCGCGACAAACTACACAGATTCGAGAAAACTAACTCACTTGGGACTGGAAAGTCATCCCGGCTCTTGATTGGTAGTGCCCAGGTGGTTAAATTATTACCGTAAACTTCGGAGCCCGTTCGACTCGACTTACCACTCTGTACAAAAATACGACTGTTTGGCCCCTAGCCAGGGGCAAGATTCACGAAAGCACTTACGCAAGCACTTACGAACGTGTACATCTTTCCTCAATCTTTGACGGCTTTGGTTACATTTATTAAACAGTTTACAAGCATGAAAACTTCCCATTCAACTGTTGTTATTGTTATAAACAGCCTCCTGGTGCTTCGGAGCTCATTAACTGCTTAATAATTGTAAACAAAGCTGCCAAAGATTGAGAAAAGATGTACAGGTTCGTAAGTGATTTCGTGAATCTGGCCCCAGACACGTACGAACACTATCAGTCCCAAACCTAACCCAGAGAGGTTGATGCATTTTTAAAAACCGTCAATACTATCGTGTTTTTAGTTTCTGTTATTAAAACGTTGCCTTTTTAACGGATTGGTCGCCTCTATAAGTAAATCGTAGTTATAGCTTCATTTGAATGTGAATATGATGAGAAACAGAGCGGCGGATCCTGCACGCTAACTATTATCGACCAGATTATCACACGTTAGTTAGCACAGCCAGTCTCGTGTTCAAGCGTGTGTCGTATTTCAGCCAATTCGCGACTGAGTGGATAGCTATCGTGGGTCATAGGTAGTCCTGAAGGGCCCGGGTTCGATTTCCCCGACGAGCCGGATATTAAATGGGTAGAGTTTCTTTCACTCCTTGATGTTCTGTTCACCT
Organism: Procambarus clarkii; assembly: GCF_040958095.1. Taxonomy (NCBI): domain Eukaryota; kingdom Metazoa; phylum Arthropoda; class Malacostraca; order Decapoda; family Cambaridae; genus Procambarus; species Procambarus clarkii. The sequence continues at coordinate 36,340,721 of NC_091171.1, forward strand.
AGCATATGTACCTGGGAGTTAGACAGTTGCTACGGGCTGTTTCCTGGGGGGGGGGGGGGGGATGTGTGTGTGTGTGTACTCACCTATTTGTACTCACCTATTTGTGCTTGCAGGATCGAGCATTGACTCTTGGATCCCGCCTTTCCAGCTATCAGTTGTTTACAGCAATGACTCCTGTCCCATTTCCCTATCATACCTAGTTTTAAAAGTATGTGTGTGTGTACTCACCTATTTGTACTTGCGGGGGTTGAGCTTTGGCTCTTTGGTCCCGCCTCTCAACTGTCAATCAACTGGTGTACAGATTCCTGAGCCTACTGGGCTCTATCATATCTACATTTAAAACTGTGTATGGAGTCAGCCTCCACCACATCACTGCCTAATGCATTCCATCCGTTAACTACTCTGACACTGAAAAAATTCCTTCTAACGTCTCTGTGGCTCATGTGGGTACTCAGTTTCCACCTGTGTCCCCTTGTTCGCGTCCCACTAGTGTTGAATAGTTTATCCTTGTTTACCCGGTCGATTCCTCTGAGGATTTTGTAGGTTGTGATCATGTCTCCCCTTAATCTTCTGTCTTCCAGTGTCGTAAGATGCATTTCCCGCAGCCTTTCCTCGTAACTCATGCCTCTTAGTTCTGGGACTAGTCTAGTGGCATACCTTTGGACTTTTTCCAGCTTCGTCTTGTGCTTGACAAGGTACGGGCTCCATGCTGGGGCCGCATACTCCAGGATTGGTCTTACATATGTGGTGTACAAGATTCTGAATGATTCCTTACACAGGTTCCTGAACGCTGTTCTGATGTTAGCCAGCCGTGTGTGTGTGAGTGTGTGTGTGTGTGTTTACTATTTGTGTCTGCAGAATCGAGCTATTAGCTCTTGGACCCCGTCTTTCTAACCAATCTATTTTTCCTGTATTGTATAAACTATTTCTAATACACGCACACGCACGCACACACACACACACACACACACACACACACACACACACACACACACACACACACACACACACACACACACACACACACACGCACACACACACACACACACACACACAGGTTATTGCACAGGTAGTGATCACGTCTCCTCTTACTCTTCTGTAAGATTATTTATTTCTTGAAAAATATGTGTGTGTGTGTGTACTCACCTAGTTGTGTTTGCGGGGGTTGAGCTCTGGCTCTTTGGTCCCGCCTCTCAACTGTCAATCAACTGGTGTACAGATTCCTGAGCCTATTGGGCTCTATCATATCTACACTTGAAACTGTGTGTGGAGGCATACTCTATACACAGCTTCAAATATAGATATGATAGAGCCCAATAGACTCAGGACTCTGTACACCAGTTGATTGCCAGTTGAGAGGCGGGACCAATGAACCAGAGCTCAATCCCCGCAAGCACAAATAGGTGAGTACCCTCCTAATCTAATTAAGAGTCAAACTACTCTCAATTCCCTAAGGTGATCGGTGGGTAAATGAGCGTGGCGTGAGTGGGTCAGTGTAGTCATCAAGAGCAACATGTCTCCTGATACTTCCTGGTGATTGGACGATATCCTCGTGTCTGTCGGTTCAACGGGTCTATTATACCCTTCGTGGAAGCAATCAGAAGCTGATCTATGCATATGGGTTATTGCGCAGCGTTGCCAAACCTGCTACTTGAGACCTGGGAAGTTGTGGCAACTTGATTCTAGGCCAATGATAGTTGCAGAGACTAGGCCTGCAGATAATGTAATTCAGGTCTATAGAATGGTTGCTGCGTTTGGCCCTAAGCCTAAGCAGGCTGGTTGCTCAGGGCTGAGGCCCACGATGGTTATAAGGGCTTGACTTGAGTCGCATTCAGATCCCATAGGCCACGGTAGGTTAGGGGCGTTGAATTTGTTTCAAAACCTTCTGGGCAGCAAAAGAACTTTAACTTTTACGTTTTTTTTAGCATCGTATAGGCGGGCTCCGGCCAGAACATGAAGCCAATGGTGACATTCTTATCAGAATCGTCGCCGGAACTGGGGCGGACGGGTTCAAGAGACAAGTGAACAAGTTCATGCTGGAAGTTTCGGGTCATGAATGTTGTAGTTCATGTTAATGTATAACAGCCAAATAACACATTCTGATAACAAAGGTACTGGCAACGTTTCTGTCCGTCGCACACGTGGACCGTTATCAAGTTGTGATAACGGTCTAGGGAGGACCGAAACGTCGTCACTCCCTGTAGGAGTTTCAGACGAGTGGCTTGGCTGTCTAATTTACAGTCTCGTTAGTGTGACTCTGAATATGAATGAATGAACACGTGGACCTGCGAGACGCTCCAAGCAACAACTTGGTAGATCAAGTTAACAGTTGACACATCTCGCCGCAGCTCAGGTCTTATATAGCAAGCAGAAGAACTCTCGGAACCTACTCCAGATAAAATTCAGGTAAACTCCGCCACTCTGATAACTTTAGCCGGTGCTGATAATTTTGCGTCAGCACAGCTCTAGAGGCCCTCAGCACCAGAGGCCCTCAGCACCAGAGGCCCTCAGCACTAGAGGCCCTCAGCACTAGAGGCCCTCAGCACTAGAGGCTCTCAGCACCAGAGACCCTCAGCATCAGAGGCCCTCAGCACCAGAGGCCCTCAGCACTAGAGGCCTCGCCTCGCTTTTCGTTTTGTTTACGTAATCTATCCGTAAAAAAATACGACACATTAGTAGAAAATAAAAGCACTGTGATATTAACGTTTTCATCAGCCTGGATAGGTTGGGCGAGTTGCTTGGCTTCGTCTGTTTTTCTCGTTAGACAAAACACTTTTTTTTACGTTTCTGGTAAAGTGAAACAGTTGCATTTATGACGGAGTGGTTAACACGGCGAAGGATTCCGTTCTCTCGATTTACGACTCCGTTAAAAAGTGCAACTGTTTTGCCTAACCGGAATCGTATAAAAACAAAGTATTTTACCAAATGAGAAACCCAAGCAACCCGCCTAACATACAAGGACGTGAGGATCGAGCCAGCGTCCTGGGTCGCCCCAAGACCAATGTACACCAAAACGTTAATAATACGGTGTTTTAATTTTGACTAACACGTCGCGTTTTTAACGGATTAATCGATCCGGTTAAAAAATTGAATGTGTTTCTTTTTTTAACACATTAAATGTGTTACAAAATTAAATTCTTTCGTATTAGGGAGTTCGAATTCTTTCGTTCGTATTCAGATGGGAGCCGGTCGGCCGAGCGGACAGCACGCGGGATTTGTGATTCTGTGGTCCTGGGTTCGATCCCAGGCGCCGGCGAGAAACAATGGGCAGAGTTTCTTTCACCCTATGCCCCTGTTACCTAGCAGTAAAATAGGTACCTGGGTGTTAGTCAGCTGTAACGGGCTGCTTCCTGGGGGTGGAGGCCTGGTCGAGAACCGGGCCGCGGGGACACTAAAAAAGCCCCGAAATCATCTCAAGATAACCTCATCTCAAGTTAGGCGAAAGAATCCTATAGGATGTTGGTAGGAATAAGAGACAGACTATCGCGACTCTTGACGCGTGTAATGAGATAACAGCATCTCACAGATGAAGATAAAGACGTCAGCATCTTGTCCTCAGCCTCCCTCACTGACGTCAGGTCTGTGGCCAGATATAACCATAGAAGGATGACGAATTATCATTGTAATGGCATAATTATCTTATTATTTACAATAATCTTTATTTTTATCTTTATTTATCCTACATACATTTACCTTTTCAGTGTGGCAGAACTTAGCTTTTGATCTACAATAATGTATCGTTCCTTCACCTGTATATATAATTTACATTAACGAGATGCAATAATACAGGGAATTTATAAGTATGTTAGTATAGTTGACAGACGAAGAATAGAGGTGATAGGAGTATATATATATATATATATATATATATATATATATATATATATATATATATATATATATATATATATATATATATATTTATATATATATATATATTTATATATATGTCGTACCTAGTAGCCAGAACGCACTTCTCAGCCTACTATGCAAGGCCCGATTTGCCTAATAAGCCAAGTTTTCATGAATTAATTGTTTTTCGACTACCTAACCTACCTAACCTAACCTAACTTTTTCCGCTACCTAACCTAACCTAACCTATAAAGATAGGTTACCTAACCTAACCTAACCTATAAAGATAGGTTACCTAACCTAACCTATAAAGATAGGTATATATATATATATATATATATATATATATATATATATATATATATATATATATATATATATATATATATATATATATATATATATATATATATATATATATAAATAAGTGAAAAGGTATAATAAAGAGGATATATTTATACGGTGTTAAATATATCAACGCAAAACACAATTCGAAACAATGCATATAAACTGGATGAGTTTATATTCACGAAAGACCTGGGTAAATACTGGTTTGTAAATAGGGTTGTTGAACTTTGGAGCAAATTACCTGGTAATATTCAAGTAATTTGGGAGGATTATCACGGGATAAAGACGACCGCACACGCTGAGCACACCACTCTAAATACAGAACAGACATACAGAAACTTTCTCACTCACTGACACGTTCCAGAGACAATTTTTTAATTTTTTAAAATTTTGCCCCGATTTTTCTTGCTCCAGAAACAATTGAACATCACCTCCTTTACTTCTTTCGACATAATAAACCCAGAACACATTTGAAACACGTTCTAATCACCCTTAAAATACCCTTCAATATCGAGCACCTGTTAGGGGGAAGGAGACCTCTCATTATATATTAACCATCAAATAACAAAAGCATTAACAAAATATCTCCCGTCAACCAACAAATCAGGCCACATTTGACCTGCACATGAGCATCGCGCCGCCGTCAACTCAACACAGACAACAAACTCCCGGCCACAAAAGCGGGGAGGATCAGCTGACGCCATGTAAACATCCCGTCCCAGCCTCCCCCCTGACGTGCATCATGTCTCACTCTCACTCTATATCAGTGGCCGCTCGTGTGTCTACTGAACACAACAACAACTATTGTTCAAGCCTTGGCAATTGAGGCGCCACGGTGACGCGGCTACCAACATTACCCCTCGTGCAGGCACCGGAGGCGTCAACTCTACATGCAGAGTGCACCAACTATCAAGAAGAAGAATGCGTGGCCAGTGGGAGCATCGGGGATCGAACACCGATCTCGCAAGAACTAGAACGGGTGTAGTATGAAATGAGAGCGACGACGCTTGTCTTCGTCCTGGATCCTTATGGTATGGTATAATACGTCGCATTTTTAACGCATTACTCGACTGCGTTACAAACGCGACGTGTTAGGTGATAGGATGGGTTGTGGGCTTGATCTTTTCAGTACACTTAAACTGCGCAGGTGAAGGGTGTAGCGGCGCAGATGAAGGGTGTAGCGGCGCAGGTGAAGGGTGTAGCGGCGCAGATGAAGGGTGTAGCGGCGCAGGTGAAGGGTGTAGCGGCGCAGGTGAAGGGTGTAGCGGCGCAGATGAAGGGTGTAGCGGCGCAGGTGAAGGGTGTAGCGGCGCAGGTGAAGGGTGTAGCGGCGCAGATGAAGGGTGTAGCGGCGCAGGTGAAGGGTGTAGCGGCGCAGGTGAAAGGTCTAGCGGCGCAGATGAAGGGTATGGCGGAGCAGGGGAAGGGTGTAGCGGCGCAAATGGTGACGTGGCAGCGCAGATGAAGGGCGTGGCGTCGCGCGGTGGTTGTATCTGTGATGAAGGAGCATGTGTGTGGAGGAGAGAGATGGGGCAGCATCACTCACACAGACACGACAAGCACTCAACATCTCTCTCCTCACCTCACTGATAAGGGCGAGGTGCTTGACTCTATGCTCCACCATCTACGTTACTCATACCCATTTTCTCTCTATTTACCCTTTCATTTAGCCTCACCCCATTCACTTACCCCCATCCAATACCCTCACCCGTTTCACTTACTCTTACCCTCCCCCCCCCCTTATCTTCACCTTTTCACTTATCCTTATCCTCACTCCATTCGTCCAACCACTTGGGTTGGACGGTAGATCGACGATCTCGCTTCATGCAGGTCGGCGTTCAATCCCCGACCGTCCAAGTGGTTGGGCACCATTTCTTTAACGTCAAAACAGAGATTAAATTCCTTTGGATACCATCACATGTCGGCATCTCCAAGCATGACACAGTTGACATGCTTGCAAAGACAGCCTGTAGTAGACCAGTAATTGACATGGGTGGTTCACTAGCAGTGACGGAGAGAATACTTAAACAAATATCTGCTGAAAATCTTACCGACCAAACAAATTCACAAAAACCTGAAAGCTACAGCATTAAACATTATGATAAATATCGTGAACGCCTGAGATATAGACGTATCTGGCAGCTCTCTCAAAACTCAAATGCACCGAGTGGCAACTTGTTGGAATACACCGTGTATATATATATACACACACACAGACATTTGTGTGTGTGTGTACTCACCTAATTGTACTCACCTAATTGTGCTTGCGGGGGTTGAGCTCTGGCTCTTTGGTCCCGCCTCTCAACCGTCAATCAACTGGTGTACAGATTCCTGAGCCTATTGGGCTCTATCATATCTACATTTGAAACTGTGTATGGAGTCAGCCTCCACCACATCACTTCCTAATGCATTCCATTTACTAACTACTCTGACACTGAAAAAGTTCTTTCTAACGTCTCTGTGGCTCATTTGGGTACTCAGCTTCCACCTGTGTCCCCACCTGTGTGTGTGTGTGTGTGTGTGTGTGTGTGTGTGTGTGTGTGTGTGTGTGTGTGTGTGTGTATACAGTCTATGTGTAAGCTGGTCACAATTGTATTTCACCTTTGTAAACGCACATTAATTACATTATGTAAATCATCATGTAAATCATTATGTAAATCATTATGTAAATCCACCTGTGTGTGTGTGTGTGTGTGTGTGTGTGTGTGTGTGTGTGTGTGTGTGTGTGTGTGTGTGTGTGTGTGTGTGTGTGTGTGTGTGTGTGTACTCACCTAGTTGTACTCACCTAGTTGTGTTTGCGGGGGTTGAGCTCTGGCTCTTTGGTCCCGCCTCTCAACCGTCAATCAACAGGTGTACAGATTCCTGAGCCTATCGGGCTCTGTCATATCTACACTTGAAACTGTGTATGGAGTCAGCCTCCACCACATCACCCCCTAATGCATTCCATTTGTCAACCACTCTGACACTAAAAAAGTTCTTTCTAATATCTCTGTGGCTCATTTGTGCACTCAGTTTCCACCTGTGTCCCCTTGTGCGTGTTCCCCTTGTGTTAAATAGACTGTCTTTATCTACCCTATCAATCCCCTTCAGAATCTTGAATGTGGTGATCATGTCCCCCCTAACTCTTCTGTCTTCCAGCGAAGTGAGGTTTAATTCCCGTAGTCTCTCCTCGTAGCTCATACCTCTCAGCTCGGGTACTAGTCTGGTGGCAAACCTTTGAACCTTTTCCAGTTTAGTCTTATCCTTGTCTAGATATGGACTCCATGCTGGGGCTGCATACTCCAGGATTGGCCTGACATATGTGGTATACAAAGTTCTGAATGATTCTTTACACAAGTTTCTGAATGCCGTTCGTATGTTGGCCAGCCTGGCATATGCCGCTGATGTTATCCGCTTGATATGTGCTGCAGGAGACAGGTCTGGCGTGATATCAATCCCCAAGTCTTTTTCCTTCTCTGACTCCTGAAGAATTTCCTCTCCCAGATGATACCTTGTATCTGGCCTCCTGCTCCCTACACCTATCTTCATTACATTACATTTGGTTGGGTTAAACTCTAACAACCATTTGTTCGACCATTCCTTCAGCTTGTCTAGGTCTTCTTGAAGCCTCAAACAGTCCTCTTCTGTTTTAATCCTTCTCATAATTTTAGCATCGTCCGCAAACATTGAGAGAAATGAATCGATACCCTCCGGGAGATCATTTACATATATCAGAAACAAGATAGGACCGAGTACAGAGCCCTGTGGGACTCCACTGGTGACTTCACGCCAATCGGATGTCTCACCCCTCACCGTAACTCTCTGCTTCCTATTGCTTAGATACTCCCTTATCCACTGGAGCACCTTACCAGCTACACCTGCCTGTCTCTCCAGCTTATGTACCAGCCTCTTATGCGGTACTGTGTCAAAGGCTTTCCGACAATCCAAGAAAATGCAGTCCGCCCAGCTCTCTCTTTCTTGCTTAATCTGTGTCACCTGATCGTAGAATTCTATCAAGCCTGTAAGGCAAGATTTACCCTCCCTGAATCCATGTTGGCGATTTGTCACGAAGTCCCTTCTCTCCAGATGTGTTACCAGGTTTTTTCTCACGATCTTCTCCATCACCTTGCATGGTATACAAGTCAAGGACACTGGCCTGTAGTTCAGTGCCTCTTGTCTGTCGCCCTTTTGGTATATTGGGACCACATTCGCCGTCTTCCATATTTCTGGTAGGTCTCCCGTCTCTAGTGACTTACTATACACTATGGAGAGTGGCAAGCAAAGTGCCTCTGCAGTGCCTCTGTGTGTGTGTGTGTGTACTCACCTATATGTACTCACCTATATGTGCTTGCAGGATCGAGCATTGACTCTTGGATCCCGCCTTTCCAGCTATCGGTTGTTTACAGCAATGACTCCTGTCCCATTTCCCTATCATACCTAGTTTTAAAAGTATGAATAGTATTTGCTTCCACAACCTGTTCCCCAAGTGCATTCCATTTTTCTACTACTCTCACGCTAAAAGAAAACTTCCTAACATCTCTGTGACTCATCTGAGTTTCCAGTTTCCACCCATGTCCCCTCGTTCTGTTATTATTACGTGTGAACATTTCATCTATTTCCACTTTGTCAATTCCCCTGAGTATTTTATATGTCCCTATCATATCTCCTCTCTCCCTTCTTTTCTCTAGTGTCGTAAGGTTCAGTTCCTTCAGCCGCTCTTCATATCCCATCCCTCGTAACTCTGGGACAAGCCTCGTCGCAAACCTCTGAACCTTCTCCAGTTTCTTTATGTGTTTCTTCAGGTGGGGGCTCCATGATGGCGCGGCATACTCTAAGACGGGTCTCACGTAGGCAGTGTAAAGCGCCCTAAAAGCTTCCTCATTTAGGTTTCTGAATGAAGTTCTAGATGAACTAGAATGAAGATGTGTGTGTGTGTGTGTGTATACAGTCTATGTGTAAGCTGGTCACAATTGTATTTCACCTTTGTAAACGCACATTAATTACATTATGTAAAAAAAACATGCATCGAGCTCTGTTTATGTAGGGCGGACGTAAATCTATGGATTTATGTATGTAGGTTAAATTAGCATTTTAAGAGCACAACAATCACCTGTGGTTGATTGTTCAATAAATCACTGAACCATATATGTGGCAAATTTTTAATCCTGTCCATGGAGGACATAAGAAAATGTATATATATGCTGGTTAGCAGTGTAAATGTGTGGCCACGTTTGTGGTAGGAAACAATAAAACATACACCCCTCACCCTTACCCCTTTCAGTTACCCCCCCCCCCCACACTCGAAACAATCCGGCGTTGCCATGTCTACTATGTCACCCGGTACTCTCCTCTTCACATCAACAATCCTGTTTCTAAGCTAGTATTTACCCAGGTCTTTCTTGAATCTAAACTTAACCCATTCCATCTTATCAACTTATCCATTGTTTCGTGTTCAATTTTGTGTTGACAGGAAGTCAAGCATCTTGTAGACAGAAATGCCAAAGAGCTTCGATTTGACAGCCATAACGTATAATTATATATAATTATATATAATTATATATAATTATATATGATCACTTATCTTTAACTTGCACGAAGGGAAATTGACGCCTTTTCAGTCCATTCTGGACGCCATATCATTTCGTTCTGGGGCCTAATTAAGTCATCCATGACCCTTACCAAGTCTTCTTGGACCTTTATCATGAGTACTGGACCCTTTATCATGAGGACTGGGCCCTTTATCATGAGTACTGGGCCCTTTATCATGAGTACTGGGCCCTTTATGATGAGTACTGGGCTCTTTATCATGAATATTGGACCCTTTATCATGAGTACTGGGCCCTTTATCATGAGGACTGGGCCCTTTATCATGAGTACTGGGCTCTTTATCATGAGTACTGGACCCTTTATCATGAGTACTGGGCCCTTTATCATGAGGACTGGACCCTTTATCATGAGTACTGGGCCCTTTATCATGAGTACTGGGCCCTTTATCATGAGTACTGGACCTTTTATAATGAGTACTGGGCCTTTGTCCCGATTTGATTAGGGTCCAGGAGGGACGGAACTGTCGTCACAGTACTCACGTCGTGTGTGTGGGTGGAGGTGTGGGAGAGGTTGTGGGAGAGGTTGTGGGAGGGGGTTGAGGGGCTCAGGTACGCTAGCGTGAATATTCTCCGCATGCGCTATAAGGTTTTCATCTCTGAAAGAAGAACTGGTGAACATTCCGAAATGAACACATATATAGCTTATAACATTAAATTTGGTCAGTCATTAAGGAACGTGATCCTCAAGAGCAATATTTGGAGCACAAATGGAAAGGAAAAAGACAAAGAAAAAAATAAGAAATCCGGAGGGAAAAAAAAACAAATGTGGAAACCAGAAAATTGGAGGACAAAAACAAAATTTGACGAGAAAGGACTAAAATCTCCACCGATGGAGGCGGAGAAGGCTAGGTTGGCAGAGGCTTGGAGCACTAATTAGGCATTTGAGGTCCGATTTGCAACGCAGCCAAGTTATTTTCATAATTATATATAGTGTATATATATATATACATGGACCTTCTGAAGATGTATTTAATATACGAAAGTACTTAAGGAAATTTCCTGTTTCATTTTTCCTCCGTGGTCTGACATTGTCACATTCTTAATCACGTGTTTATTTTCGTGATATACATATATATATATATATATATATATATATATATATATATATATATATATATATATATATATATATATATATATATATATATATATATATATATATATATATATAATTCCTTCATCCTAAGATTAGGATTTATTTGTGAATTATAGATTTACGAGAAGGAGGGTATCATTCCTCTTCTGATTTAACTCACATACGAGATTATACTGAAGCTATGATATGGGATCGAACCCGCGTTCCTACCGACTCCCCCCCCCCCAACACACTTATCCCTTCAGGTAATTAGGTAATATTACCTTAGGGAGTCCAGGGCAAAAGCTAGTATGATTACAGAGTACTTACAAGAAAAAGATGGAGAAGTGGGATAGGCTGAAGGAAGGAATGATTCTCAACCATTGGTCCATCGAGGGGACTCGAACTCCGACCCGCATGAAGCGAGACCGTCGCCATGACCGACCTATCCTCAATATTTTTCTCATTGCTTCTTTCCTCTGATGTTGTTCAACTCAGAGGAAATTTTAACACCATTTACGGCGGTCACCGCTCCTGTGTCAGGTAAGTAGCACGGGCTCACCATAGCCCGTGCTACTTGGAACTTATTCCGAGTAGCTGAATCTATAACAGCAACAACAACCTTCACATTCTCCCTCGATGGCTCGTTAGAGAACGAGTGTTAAGACACTGTTGTTAGAACAGCCTGAGAGTCGATAGACGACTCACGGGACGACTTCGGGGGTCCTCGCTCCATGCACTTAAGCTTATTACATCGACGACTTCGACGCTTCTTGAAGGGTCGTGGATCGATCCATGGTGGCCGTAGTGGTTTGGCACTCTTCCTCATGTCCCAGCTGCTTGTCCTCATGTTCCAGCTGCTTGTGCTCATGTTCCCAGCTGCTTGTCCTCATGTTCCCAGCTGCTTGTGCTCATGTCCCAGCTGCTTGTGCTCATGTTCCCAGCTGCTTGTGCTCATGTTCCCAGCTGCTTGTCCTCATGTTCCCAGCTGCTTGTCCTCATGTTCCCAGCTGCTTGTGCTCATGTTCCCAGCTGCTTGTCCTCATGTTCCCAGCTGCTTGTGCTCATGTTCCCAGCTGCTTGTACTCATGTTCCCAGCTGCTTGTGCTCATGTTCCCAGCTGCTTGTCCTCATGTTCCCAGCTGCTTGTGCTCATGTCCCAGCTGCTTGTACTCATGTTCCCAGCTGCTTGTCCTCATGTTCCCAGCTGCTTGTACTCATGTTCCCAGCTGCTTGTCCTCATGTTCCCAGCTGCTTGTGCTCATGTTCCCAGCTGCTTGTCCTCATGTTCCCAGCTGCTTGTGCTCATGTCCCAGCTGCTTGTACTCATGTTCCCAGCTGCTTGTCCTCATGTTCCCAGCTGCTTGTGCTCATGTCCCAGCTGCTTGTACTCATGTCCCAGCTGCTTGTCATCATGTTCCCAGCTGCTTGTCATCATGTTCCCAGCTGCTTGTGCTCATGTCCCAGCTGCTTGTACTCATGTCCCAGCTGCTTGTCCTCATGTTCCCAGCTGCTTGTCCTCATGTTCCCAGCTGCTTGTGCTCATGTTCCCAGCTGCTTGTCCTCATGTTCCCAGCTGCTTGTCCTCATGTTCCCAGCTGCTTGTGCTCATGTTCCCAGCTGCTTGTGCTCATGTTCCCAGCTGCTTGTCCTCATGTTCCCAGCTGCTTGTGCTCATGTTCCCAGCTGCTTGTACTCATGTCCCAGCTGCTTGTCATCATGTTCCCAGCTGCTTGTGCTCATGTCCCAGCTGCTTGTACTCATGTTCCCAGCTGCTTGTCCTCATGTTCCCAGCTGCTTGTACTCATGTTCCCAGCTGCTTGTACTCATGTCCCAGCTGCTTGTCCTCATGTTCCCAGCTGCTTGTGCTCATGTTCCCAGCTGCTTGTACTCATGTTCCCAGCTGCTTGTCCTCATGTTCCCAGCTGCTTGTGCTCATGTCCCAGCTGCTTGTGCTCATGTTCCCAGCTGCTTGTACTCATGTTCCCAGCTGCTTGTCATCATGTTCCCAGCTGCTTGTGCTCATGTCCCAGCTGCTTGTCCTCATGTTCCCAGCTGCTTGTACTCATGTTCCCAGCTGCTTGTCCTCATGTTCCCAGCTGCTTGTGCTCATGTTCCCAGCTGCTTGTCCTCATGTTCCCAGCTGCTTGTGCTCATGTCCCAGCTGCTTGTCCTCATGTTCCCAGCTGCTTGTGCTCATGTCCCAGCTGCTTGTCCTCATGTTCCCAGCTGCTTGTGCTCATGTCCCAGCTGCTTGTACTCATGTTCCAGCTGCTTGTACTCATGTTCCCAGCTGCTTGTGCTCATGTCCCAGCTGCTTAATCATGTTCCCAGCTGCTTGTGCTCATGTCCCAGCTGCTTGTCCTCATGTTCCCAGCTGCTTGTGCTCATGTCCCAGCTGCTTGTGCTCATGTCCCAGCTGCTTGTCCTCATGTTCCCAGCTGCTTGTACTCATGTTCCCAGCTGCTTGTCCTCATGTTCCCAGCTGCTTGTCCTCATGTTCCCAGCTGCTTGTGCTCATGTTCCCAGCTGCTTGTGCTCATGTTCCCAGCTGCTTGTCCTCATGTTCCCAGCTGCTTGTGCTCATGTTCCCAGCTGCTTGTGCTCATGTTCCCAGCTGCTTGTCCTCATATGTTCCCAGCTGCTTGTCCTCATGTTCCCAGCTGCTTGTGCTCATGTCCCAGCTGCTTGTCCTCATGTTCCCAGCTGCTTGTGCTCATGTCCCAGCTGCTTGTCCTCATGTTCCCAGCTGCTTGTGCTCATGTCCCAGCTGCTTGTACTCATGTTCCAGCTGCTTGTACTCATGTTCCCAGCTGCTTGTGCTCATGTCCCAGCTGCTTAATCATGTTCCCAGCTGCTTGTGCTCATGTCCCAGCTGCTTGTCCTCATGTTCCCAGCTGCTTGTGCTCATGTCCCAGCTGCTTGTGCTCATGTCCCAGCTGCTTGTCCTCATGTTCCCAGCTGCTTGTACTCATGTTCCCAGCTGCTTGTCCTCATGTTCCCAGCTGCTTGTCCTCATGTTCCCAGCTGCTTGTGCTCATGTTCCCAGCTGCTTGTGCTCATGTTCCCAGCTGCTTGTCCTCATGTTCCCAGCTGCTTGTGCTCATGTTCCCAGCTGCTTGTGCTCATGTTCCCAGCTGCTTGTCCTCATATGTTCCCAGCTGCTTGTGCTCATGTTCCCAGCTGCTTGTGCTCATGTCCCAGCTGCTTGTGCTCATGTTCCCAGCTGCTTGTCCTCATGTTCCCAGCTGCTTGTGCTCATGTTCCCAGCTGCTTGTACTCATGTTCCCAGCTGCTTGTGCTCATGTTCCCAGCTGCTTGTCCTCATGTTCCCAGCTGCTTGTCCTCATGTTCCCAGCTGCTTGTCCTCATGTTCCCAGCTGCTTGTGCTCATGTTCCCAGCTGCTTGTGCTCATGTCCCAGCTGCTTGTCCTCATGTTCCCAGCTGCTTGTGCTCATGTTCCCAGCTGCTTGTACTCATGTCCCAGCTGCTTGTCCTCATGTTCCCAGCTGCTTGTGCTCATGTCCCAGCTGCTTGTCCTCATGTTCCCAGCTGCTTGTCCTCATGTTCCCAGCTGCTTGTCCTCATGTCCCAGCTGCTTGTTCTCATGTTCCCAGCTGCTTGTCCTCATGTTCCCAGCTGCTTGTCCTCATGTTCCCAGCTGCTTGTACTCATGTCCCAGCTGCTTGTACTCATGTTCCCAGCTGCTTGTCCTCATGTTCCCAGCTGCTTGTCCTCATGTTCCCAGCTGCTTGTACTCATGTTCCCAGCTGCTTGTCCTCATGTTCCCAGCTGCTTGTCCTCATGTTCCCAGCTGCTTGTGCTCATGTTCCCAGCTGCTTGTGCTCATGTTCCCAGCTGCTTGTCCTCATGTTCCCAGCTGCTTGTGCTCATGTTCCCAGCTGCTTGTGCTCATGTTCCCAGCTGCTTGTCCTCATGTTCCCAGCTGCTTGTGCTCATGTTCCCAGCTGCTTGTGCTCATGTCCCAGCTGCTTGTGCTCATGTTCCCAGCTGCTTGTCCTCATGTTCCCAGCTGCTTGTGCTCATGTTCCCAGCTGCTTGTACTCATGTTCCCAGCTGCTTGTGCTCATGTTCCCAGCTGCTTGTCCTCATGTTCCCAGCTGCTGGTCCTCATGTTCCCAGCTGCTTGTCCTCATGTTCCCAGCTGCTTGTGCTCATGTTCCCAGCTGCTTGTGCTCATGTCCCAGCTGCTTGTCCTCATGTTCCCAGCTGCTTGTCCTCATGTTCCCAGCTGCTTGTACTCATGTCCCAGCTGCTTGTCCTCATGTTCCCAGCTGCTTGTGCTCATGTCCCAGCTGCTTGTCCTCATGTTCCCAGCTGCTTGTCCTCATGTTCCCAGCTGCTTGTCCTCATGTCCCAGCTGCTTGTTCTCATGTTCCCAGCTGCTTGTCCTCATGTTCCCAGCTGCTTGTCCTCATGTTCCCAGCTGCTTGTACTCATGTCCCAGCTGCTTGTACTCATGTTCCCAGCTGCTTGTCCTCATGTTCCCAGCTGCTTGTCCTCATGTTCCCAGCTGCTTGTACTCATGTTCCCAGCTGCTTGTCCTCATGTTCCCAGCTGCTTGTGCTCATGTCCCAGCTGCTTGTCCTCATGTTCCCAGCTGCTTGTCCTCATGTTCCCAGCTGCTTGTCCTCATGTTCCCAGCTGCTTGTCCTCATGTTCCCAGCTGCTTGTGCTCATGTTCCCAGCTGCTTGTCCTCATGTTCCCAGCTGCTTGTCCTCATGTTCCCAGCTGCTTGTCCTCATGTTCCCAGCTGCTTGTCCTCATGTTCCCAGCTGCTTGTCCTCATGTTCCCAGCTGCTTGTGCTCATGTTCCCAGCTGCTTGTCCTCATGTTCCCAGCTGCTTGTCCTCATGTTCCCAGCTGCTTGTCCTCATGTTCCCAGCTGCTTGTCCTCATGTTCCCAGCTGCTTGTCCTCATGTTCCCAGCTGCTTGTGCTCATGTTCCCAGCTGCTTGTCCTCATGTTCCCAGCTGCTTGTCCTCATGTTCCCAGCTGCTTGTACTCGAACCCATTCCAAGTGCTATATAGTCATTCAAGTTTAGCACTTTCTCGTCATAACTACGTTACCTTACCGCCTATCCACCTCTCCTCACTCTCTCTCCTCTTTCCTAACCCTAATCCCTCATCCTTCCTTTCTCGTTAATCCTAAAAATATCCCTTCCACTATGCCCACCACCAATGTTATCTTCTTGTCTGCATCCAGCCTCTCTCTCTCTCTCTCTCTCTCTCTCTCTCTCTCTCTCTCTCTCTCTCTCTCTCTCTCTCTCTCTCTCTCTCTCTCTCTCTCTCTCTCTCTCTCTCTCTCTCTCTCTCTCTCTCTCTCTCTCTCTCTTTCTCTCTCTCTAGGATTGATTGATTGATGAAGATTAAGCCACCCAAAAGGTGGCACGGGCATGAATAGCCCGTAAGTGGTGGCCCTTTTGAGCCATTACCAGTATCAAGAACTGATACTGGAGATCTGTGGAGGTGCGACTGCACCCTGCGTGACGGGAGATGTCTCCCGTCTCTCTCTCTAATGTTGTTGTTGTTATAGATTCAGCTACTCGGAACAAGTTCCAAGTAGCACGGGCTATGGTGAGCCCGTAACTTACCTGGTACAGGAGCGGGGCAAGTATCACGGGCTATGGTGAGCCCGTAGTGGACTTACCTGGTACAGGAGCGGTGCTGTCTCTCTAATCATCCCCCCAGCATTATATACACTATCCCCTATCCCCACCGGACCTCGGTACAACACGCTACACACACCCTAGCCATCAGCATGGCACCAAGAAGGCGTGTTATGGTCGTACCAATCACCAGCAGCTCCGCACCTTCAAAACATTGGCCACATGCTCGTTATAAAGCCAGCTGGCCTCTCCTCTCTGTTTACGTCTGAAATTCCTCTTTTCTATGCGTGACTCGCCACTCCCTCCCAGGTCAGTACTTTGCTATGGTCACTTCCTATGTTAGATTTGCCTCTTACATACATACATACACACACACACACACACACACACACACACACACACACACACACACACACACACACACACACACACACACACACACACACACACACACACACACACACACTCACCTATTCACTCACCTATTGTGTTAGCAGGACGGTAAGATACTTGGAACCCCTGTGGGTAAGGTTGCATTATAGCAATGACTAGGTCAGGAAGGGCGTCTAGGTCCAGCAGTATTATGATTGAGGAAGAAGATAGGTTTGTGGAGAAGATGATTGGGAAATTTGTAGAGAAGAGGGATGTTTGGATAGGTGATCTAATCCAGGGGATTAAAAGTGAAGTCTTTAATAAGATACAGGGCGAGGTTCAAAGACTCAAACAAGAGTTTATGGATTATATTCAAGAGGAAATCAGGAAGAGCAGGGTAGAATGGCAAGGAGAAATATCTAGGCTTACTAATGAATTTGGCAGGAATAAGGGAAGCTTGGCAGGGGAAGGGGAAGTAGTAGTAGTAGGTGGAGTAGCGGGTGTAGGAGGGGTGGGGGTCAGCCAGGGAGAGGGCCACCAGCATGACCCTGAACTGAGAAAGAGGACAATCATAATCCATGGATTACTTGAAGCCAGGGCACCATCGAGGCAGGAAAGGATGGAGATTGAGGATTTGGAACTACAGGGGATCTTGAGAGACATGAGAGCCCAGATGGCAGGGAATGAGGTGCAAGTCCACCGACGCATTGGACCATACAACTGTAACAGGAAACGACCTGTCCTGGTACAGTTCACTAACGAAGAGGCAGTGGATTACATACTGCATCACAAACACCTACTCAGAGGTAGCGAAAATTACTACAACGTATTTATTGACAAATTCATGACGAAGGAGGAACAGATTGCCCACAGAGCAAGCAAACAACAATACGACTCTTCCCATTTGAGCGCAGCTACACACCCCAGTGCTAATCCACCCCATGCTAACCAGCTCACACGTGCTTCTCAGGTCACCCCTTTCCCAAATCAGCCGCCCCTGCTTATCTCCCCAGCACATCCCTTGACCCCTCTGACCCCACTGGAGTCAAATTCATCCCACATTCCAAGGACCCCCTCATCACCTCAACCCCCAAAACCCGTCCAGCCCTCGTCCCCTCAACCCCCAAAACCCACCCAGCTCTCATCTCCTCAACCCCCAAATCCCATCCAGACCTCATCCCCTCAACCCCAAGAACCCACCCAGACCTCATCCCCTCAACACCCAAAGCCTACCCTGCCCTCACCCCTCCTCATCCCCTCTCCTTCCATGTGACCCCCCACCCCTGCGAGGGAGGTGGGAGGTCCCCCCCACCCCCTCTATCCATCCCCCTCCCAACCTCTCAACCTCTATCTGTCTCCCAACCTTACGCCATCTCCCAACCCCTCTATGCCCTCCCTAATCTTCAGACCCAGTATGCCCTTCCTACTCCAGACCTACCTACCCAGGCCCTACCCCAGACCCTCCTACCTACCTTCCTAGAAGCCCAGCCCCCAGTAGCCCCCCAAGCACCCCTCCTGAACTCTTTCACCCCCCATACACCCCCCGGACCCCCCCAGACACCCCCTGGATCCCCCCGGACATCCCCCGGACCCTCCCCGCCCCCAGTCATCCCCCAGACACCCCCCAGATCCCCCAGATCCCCTCTGCCCCCAGTCACCCCCCAGACATCCCCCAGATCCCCCCAGACCCCCAGAGAAAGGGAGAACTCTGGTACAAGAGTTTCCATGAAGAATCTCAAGGTTTGGTACACCAATGCTGATGGGGTATCTAATAAAGCAGAAGAGATAAAAGAAAGAGTGAGTGAAGCAGATCCTGACATAGTTGCAATTGTGGAAACTAAAATTAATGACATGATCTCAGATGCTATCTTTCCTGAAGGGTACCAGGTGATACGAAAAGAGAGGACACAGAGACAGGGAGGGGGAGTAGCACTCCTAATAAAGCGGAAATGGAAGTTTGAAGACCTGGGAAATCGAGTTACCAATGAGTGCACAAGCTTCATACATGGAACTCTGACAGTAGATGGGAGGAAGATTGTGATCATGGTAATCTACAATCCCCCACCAAACAGTAGAAGACCCAGGCAGGAGTATGATGACAACAACAAAGCATGTATTGATGAACTGCAGAAGGCAGCAACACTAGCCCACAGAATGAGAGCGAAGCTGCTGATCATGGGGGACCTAAATCATGGAGAGATAAATTGGGAATCAAGGAATCCCCATGGAGGGGATGAAACGTGGGGAGCAAAATTAGTAGATGTTATAGACAGGAATTTCCTGACACAACATGTGAAGGAAGACACAAGGGAAAGAGGAGGAGATGCACCGAGCCTATTAGACCTGATTTTCACCCAGAACGTAGAAGATATCGAGAATTTAGAGCATGAAATACCTCTAGGGGCCAGTGACCATTGTGTCCTAGTCTTTGACTACATGATGGAATTCAAAATTATGACCATGGGACAAGAGATCTGGGAAAGGAGAGCTGACTACAGGAAAGGGGACTATATGAGGATAAGGGACTATCTGGGTGAAGTGCAGTGGGAGGAAGAAATTAGAGGAAAAACAGTCCAAGATATGATGGACCTAGTCATACAGAAATGCCAGGAGGCCGAAGAGAGATTTATACCAACGGTAAAGGGAAAAAATAAGAAGGAATATAATAACCCATGGTTTAATAGACAGTGTCAGGAAGCAAAAATGGCCAGCAGGCGGGAGTGGAGGAAGTACAGAAGACAAAGAACAGAGGACAACAGAAGCAGATACAACAGAGCTAGGAACGATTACATTAACATAAGACGAACATCGGAAAGGGACTATGAGAACGATATTGCAATCAAAGCGAAAAAACAACCTAAGTTACTACACAGTCATATAAGAAGAAAAATGTCGGTGAACGACCAAGTGACAAGACTAAGGAAGACAGAGGGGGCATATACTGAAAGTGACAAGGAAATCTGCGAGGCACTGAATGCCAGTTTCCATGGAGTGTTCACTACCGAGCCTGAGCAGCTCCCATTGTTGGAAGGGGTTACCCTAGATGAAAGACTATCAGATATAGAGGTGACAGCAGAGGAGGTAATGAAACAGTTGACAACTCTAGATGCAACTAAAGCAGTTGGACCAGACAAAGTATCACCGTGGATACTAAAAGAAGCAGCACAGGCCCTCAGCGTGCCTCTGGCAATGATCTTTAATGAGTCACTTATGTCAGGAGAATTGCCCAGTTGCTGGAAGAAGGCAAATGTCGTGCCGATCTTCAAGAAAGGAGATAGGGAGGAGGCACTTAACTACAGACCTGTATCACTGACAAGCATCCCCTGTAAAATACTGGAAAGAATAATTAGGCTACGACTGGTTGCACACCTGGAGAACATTAGGTTTGTGAACAAACATCAACATGGGTTCTGGACAGGGAAATCGTGCCTAACAAACCTTCTGGAATTCTATGATAAAATAACGAGGATAAGACAGGACAGAGATGGTTGGGCAGACTGCATATTTCTGGACTGCCAAAAAGCCTTTGATACAGTACCGCACATGAGACTGCTGTTCAAGCTCGAGAGGCAGGCGGGGGTGGGGGGAAAGGTCCTAGAATGGATAAGGAACTACCTAACAGGAAGGAGCCAAAGAGTTACGGTAAGGGGCGAGAAGTCGGACTGGCGAACAGTAACAAGTGGAGTACCACAAGGATCGGTGCTGGGACCAATTCTATTTCTTGTGTATGTTAACGACATGTTTACAGGCGTAGAGTCCTACATGTCGATGTTTGCGGATGATGCAAAGTTGATGAGAAGAGTTGTGACAGATGAGGATTGCAGGATCCTCCAAGAGGACCTGAACAGATTGCAGAGATGGTCAGAGAAATGGCTACTAGAATTCAACACGAGCAAATGTAAAGTTATGGAAATGGGACTAGGAGATAGGAGACCAAAGGGACAGTACACAATGAAGGGGAACAGCCTACCTGTAACGACGCGTGAAAGAGACCTGGGGGTGGACGTAACACCTAATCTATCTCCTGAGGCACATATTAATAGGATAACGACAGCAGCGTACTCTACACTGGCAAAAGTTAGAACATCATTCAGAAACCTAAGTAAGGAGGCATTTAGGGCGCTTTACACTGCCTACGTAAGGCCAGTCTTAGAGTATGCCGCCTCATCATGGAGTCCCCATCTGAAGAAGCATATAATGAAACTGGAAAAGGTTCAGAGGTTTGCAACGAGACTCGTCCCAGAGCTACGAGGGATGGGGTATGAAGAGCGCCTGAGGGAACTGTGCCTTACGACACTAGAAAGAAGAAGGGAGAGGGGGGACATGATAGGAACGTATAAGATACTCAGAGGAATTGACAGAGTGGACATAGACGAAATGTTCACACGGAATAGTAACAGAACGAGAGGACATGGATGGAAGCTTGAAACTCAGATGAGTCACAGAGATGTAAGGAAGTTTTCTTTTAGCGTGAGAGTAGTGGGGAAATGGAATGCACTTCAGGAACAGGTTGTGGAAGCAAATACTATTCATAATTTTAAAACCAGGTATGATAGGGAAATGGGACAGGAGTCATTGCTGTAAACAACCGATGCTCGAAAGGCGGGATCCAAGAGTCAATGCTCGATCCTGCAAGCACATATAGGTGAGTACACACACACACACACACACACATACACACACACACACACACACACACACACCACACACATGTACTCTCATTACAAATAATTGCCAACAGGATGGAAAGCACTGACCTAACCATCTTGTAAGGGGGAACTATACACACAAAACCCATAGTATTCATTGTTTTTAGAAAAAAATTGGTGAAAAACGTTATATTTTTCTTATTACATAGAACGTTATAACTGCCGCGCACGCATTTGGGATCAGGCTGAGCTTAGACGAGCACAGCACGAGGAAGGGCTGAGCTCAAACGAGCACAGCACGAGGAAGGGCTGAGCTCAGACGAGCACAGCACGAGGAAGGGCTGAGCTCAGACGAGCACAGCATGAGGAAGGGCTGAGCTCAAACGAACACAACACGAGGAAGGGCTGAGCTCAGACGAGCACAGCACGAGGAAGGGCTGAGCTCAGACGAGCACAGCACGAGGAAGGGCTGAGCTCAGACGAGCACAGCACGAGGCAGGGCTGAGCTCAGACGAGCACAGCACGAGGAAGGGCTGAGCTCAGACGAGCACAGCACGAGGCAGGGCTGAGCTCAGACGAGCACAGCACGAGGCAGGGCTGAGCTCAGACGAGCACAGCACGAGGAAGGGTTAGTTACTCACCAACGTGGAGGTAAAGATTTAAGGAGTTTCCGCTCGTAAACATCCGGTGGAGAGGCTTTTTAAGACAACCTTTGATGCAGAAAATTGATGATGGCTTATTTGGGGGGTTGATGAAGGGAACTACGTACGGGTCGCTAACTGCCTCGTTAGCCTGCGGGTAGTCATACCTGCTTGTTATCTTGATGCAGTGTTATTGCCAGTGTTTGTGATTGTTATTTTCGTGAATGCTATTATCGTCTTAGCCGTTATTGTTGTTGTAGTAGTAGTGGTAGAAGTAGTGGTAGTAGTAATGGTAGTAGAAGTAGTGGTAGAAGTAGTGGTAGTAGTAATGGTAGTAGTAATATTTGTGGTAGTAGTTGTCATTATGTTCGGTTATGTCAACAGCGGCAAATTTCCAAGTTATTAACACTCAATAACATTTACCATAAACGGTTGTCAAATATTAATTGAGTTAATTTACCAGTTTTAAGTAAATAATTCGATCATTCACGAAAACTGTGATGATAATTACTTAATAACATCGATAATTACAATTATCTTTGTAAATAATAAAACCGCCACAATGCTCATTAGACCATGACTGAATAAATAACACAGTGCAAACAATATTTTGTACAGCTCTAGTGATATTAAAAGTTATTAAATAGTCAGTGAGAAGCAAAGGCCTGCGAAATAGGAACGAGTGATTTTCTTCAGTCAAAAGGATATCATTCGGTTGTGAATACATTTTTATATACATTTTATGTATATATATATATATATTATATATATATGTATATATATATATACACATATACATTTATATATTTATATATATATATATATATATATATATATATGTATATATATATATATATATATATATATATATATATATATACATATATATATATATATATATATATATATATATATATATATATATATATATATATATATATATATATATATTTTTTTTTTTTTTTTTTTTTTTCCACAGCTCATAAAACGGAGGAAAGGGTCCTGAAAGATATTGTTAATAGAAACGTTATCCCTACAGACAAAAATCAGAGGATACAACTGACGATTTACTATAAAACCAGAAAAACGGCCAGCCTACTCATGAGAAACTCTCCAGACACAAAACAGAACGCTTTAAAAGAGACTAACGTCGTCTATGCCTTCAAATGCCCACTTGGGGACTGTAAGCTCCAAAAAACCCAGTATATAGGCAAGACAACAACATCTCTTTCTAGGCGTTTAACGATGCATAAGCAACAGGGCTCCATTAAGGAACATATAATCTCTTCCCATAACCAAACCATCGCCAGAGAAATCCTAGTAAACAACACAGAAATCATCGATAGATACATCGATAGCAGGCGGCTTGACGTTTGCGAGGCACTACACATCAAGAAGTCAACACCAGCAATCAACAGCCAATTATTGCACAACTATATTCTACCCACCTCAAGACTCCGCTCCAATATAGAAGCATCAAGAAATATGGACCAATAGGCTTTCTACAAACACTTCTATTCAATACCCACTGTTTCTGTTCTGTCTTGTGTTGATACTTTTAATACCCTATTAATATCCCCTCTTGTTCTGTCTTGTGTTAATGCCACATCACCCCTCCCACCTCACTCAAATGTAGATATAAAATCAGAGATACGTAAGTTCTAATCAGTTGTGTATTTGTGAAGTCTTTGAAAATGTAATAAGTTTTACGAAACGCGCCCGTGTCGCGTCAGACTAGAAATAAAAATGAATTTTGGAGAAGTGATTTTTGATTTACCTCCAACAGTGAAGCGTAATGTACGAAAGATTGAGAAAATTCGTGTTAGAATTATTAATCTTACTTTTTCGGTCATATTTAATAATATATATATATATATATATATACATTCTTTATTTATTTTTGAGCTGTTGAGAATGACCTAACCAGGGTCGAAAGCGCTCCAGCTATTACGTCCTACTTCATATGTGGTCATTCCACATATACATAAACATGTGCAGTACACTTACATATGAGACAATCCAACTTGGAGCAAGGGATGACCTCGGGCATTAGTTCGAGTCCACTCTCGTGCTCCAAAGATTTTTCACAACTAAAACATATCTTGAACATTTCATCTGTATAAGTTTACCTTAACTTCGTACTGTCTAAACTTAACTTCCTAACTAGTTTACCTAACTAGTTTACCTAACTATAGGTCAGCATTTCGCAAGTCTCATAGATCATACAAACCCGTGTAACTGATTAGTAAATACCTGGACAATCGCGTTTGATCGGACAGGGGTAAGAGATATACACGTGGCTACTCAAGAAGAGAGGTGGACAAGATGTGACATGATCACTACATACAAGATACTTAAGGGGAAATAGGCACAATGGGAAGAGAGGGAGTTGGAACTATAGATAATAGTCAAGAGAAAAAGTTCCGACAGCGGCGGCTAGTTTATTGTGCACTCTGTACTCATCTCTTGAGCGGTAGTTTATTGTGCACTCTGTACTCATCCCTTGAGCGGTAGTTTATTGTGCACTCTGTACTCATCCCTTGAGCGGTAGTTTATTGTGCACTCTGTACTCATCCCTTGAGCGGTAGTTTATTGTGCACTCTGTATTCATCTCTTGAGCGGTAGTTTATTGTGCACTCTGTACTCATCCCTTGAGCGGTAGTTTATTGTGCACTCTGTACTCATCCCTTGAGCGGTAGTTTATTGTGCACTCTGTATTCATCTCTTGAGCGGTAGTTTATTGTGCACTCTGTACTCATCCCTTGAGCGGTAGTTTATTGTGCACTCTGTACTCATCCCTTGAGCGGTAGTTTATTGTGCACTCTGTACTCATCCCTTGAGCGGTAGTTTATTGTGCACTCTGTATTCATCTCTTGAGCGGTAGTTTATTGTGCACTCTGTACTCATCCCTTGAGCGGTAGTTTATTGTGCACTCTGTACTCATCCCTTGAGCGGTAGTTTATTGTGTACTCTGTACTCATCTCTTGAGCGGTAGTTTATTGTGCACTCTGTACTCATCCCTTGAGCGGTAGTTTATTGTGCACTCTGTACTCATCTCTTCAAAGTAGTTTATTGTGCACTCTGTACTCATCCCTTGAGCGGTAGTTTATTGTGCACTCTGTACTCATCCCTTGAGCGGTAGTTTATTGTGCACTCTGTACTCATCTCTTCAAAGTAGTTTATTGTGCACTCTGTACTCATCCCTTGAGCGGTAGTTTATTGTGCACTCTGTACTCATCTCTTCAAAGTAGTTTATTGTGCACTCTGTACTCATCCCTTGAGCGGTAGTTTATTGTGCACTCTGTACTCATCCCTTGAGCGGTAGTTTATTGTGCACTCTGTACTCATCCCTTGAGCGGTAGTTTATTGTGCACTCTGTACTCATCTCTTGAACGGTAGTTTATTGTGCACTCTATACTCATCCCTTGAGCGGTAGTTTATTGTGCACTCTGTACTCATCCCTTGAGCGGTAGTTTATTGTGCACTCTGTACTCATCCCTTGAGCGGTAGTTTATTGTGCACTCTGTACTCATCTCTTGAGCGGTAGTTTATTGTGCACTCTATACTCATCCCTTGAGCGGTAGTTTATTGTGCACTCTGTACTCTTCCCTTGAGCGGTAGTTTATTGTGTACCCTGTACTCATCCCTTGAGCTTTAGTTTATTATGTACTCTGTACTCATCCCTTGAGCGGTAGTTTATTGTGCACTCTATACTCATCCCTTGAGCGGTAGTTTATTGTGCACTCTGTACTCTTCCCTTGAGCGGTAGTTTATTGTGTACTCTGTACTCATCCCTTGAGCGGTAGTTTATTGTGCACTCTGTACTCATCCCTTGAGCGGTAGTTTATTGTGCACTCTGTACTCATCCCTTGAGCGGTAGTTTATTGTGCACTCTATACTCATCCCTTGAGCGGTAGTTTATTGTGCACTCTATATTTATCCCTTGAGCGGTAGTTTATTGTGCACTCTGTACTCATCCCTTGAGCGGTAGTTTATTGTGCACTCTGTACTCATCCCTTGAGCGGTAGTTTATTGTGTACTCTGTACTCATCCCTTGAGCGGTAGTTTATTGTGTACTCTGTACTCATCCCTTGAGCGGTAGTTTATTGTGCACTCTATATTAACAACAGCAATAACAGCAACAGAACCAGTAGCAATAACAGCAACAGAACCAGTAGCAACAACAGGCATAACAGCAACAGAACCAGTAGCAACAACAGGCATAACAGCAACAGAACCAGTAGCAACAACAGCAATAACAGCAACAGAACCAGTAGTAGCAACAGCAATAACAGCAACAGAACCAGTAGCAACAACAGCAATAACAGCAACAGAACCAGTAGCAACAACAGCAATAACAGCAACAGAACCAGTAGCAACAACAGGCATAACAGCAACAGAACCAGTAGCAACAACAGCAATAACAGCAACAGAACCAGTAGTAGCAACAGCAATAACAGCAACAGAACCAGTAGCAACAACAGGCATAACAGCAACAGAACCAGTAGCAACAACAGGCATAACAGCAACAGAACCAGTAGCAACAACAGCAATAACAGCAACAGAACCAGTAGTAGCAACAGCAATAACAGCAACAGAACCAGTAGCAACAACAGGCATAACAGCAACAGAACCAGTAGCAACAACAGGCATAACAGCAACAGAACCAGTAGCAACAACAGCAATAACAGCAACAGAACCAGTAGCAACAACAGGCATAACAGCAACAGAACCAGTAGCAACAACAGCAATAACAGCAACAGAACCAGTAGCAACAACAGCAATAACAGCAACAGAACCAGTAGCAACAACAGCAATAACAGCAACAGAACCAGTAGTAGCAACAGCAATAACAGCAACAGAACCAGTAGCAACAACAGGCATAACAGCAACAGAACCAGTAGCAACAACAGCAATAACAGCAACAGAACCAGTAGCAACAACAGCAATAACAGCAACAGAACCAGTAGCAACAACAGCAATAACAGCAACAGAACCAGTAGCAACAACAGCAATAACAGCAACAGAACCAGTAGCAACAACAGCAATAACAGCAACAGAACCAGTAGTAGATAAGCCCATGACAGACGAAGCACTTCTGAGACACTCGAGATAAGAATGAGTGCGGACCGCATCTCTTGAATGCAGACTAAGATAGCATCCCCCACCCCCCCCTCTAAACAAACACTGGAGGGCTGCTTGCAAACACTTGCAAAGGTAACCGCGAGACATTCTATTGCAGGTAACCTTTGGAAAGGGGAAGGGGAACCAAAATTAACGTGAATTAATCATGCGTTTGTTTTCAATCGGTTTTTGACCGAATTTACGGACGAGACGGACTGGTTTGGCCGTTCGAGCACCGGCTGATAAAAAAAAAAGGTTTTGACGTAAGTAAGAATGACGGAGATGGTGATAAGGGTGGACTCGGACAAGTGTGCGCGCCGTGTGTGTCAAAGGTTAACTCGAGAGGGAATAGAAGAAAAAAAGGTTGCCAAACCGGTACGACTGTGTAACATTTGGAAGGGATATGGTGGGCAAGGGAGAGGCTGGGATAAGACGGAGGGAAGGAATAGGGGCCCTCCTACCATTTGGACTATCGGGAATCGAACACTGACCTGCATGAAGCAAGACCGTCGCTCTACCGACCAGTCCAAAGTGGTGAGACATTTGTGTTCATGAGGAAAGGGAAAATATCAAGAGTTTGAATAATATGAAGAAATACCTTAGATACTGGTGAGATTCTGGAGGCATTTAAGAACAGGTGGTATAAACTCATTCCACAAAAGAAATAGCTGTGCCTTGTCAAACAACTATTACCCCAGTAAGGGCACCCCAGTAAGGGCACCCCAGTAAGGGCACCTCAGTAAGGGCACCTCAGTAAGGCCACCCCAGTAAGGGCACCCCAGTAAGGGCACCCCAGTAAGGGCACCCCAGTAAGGGCACCTCAGTAAGGCCACCCCAGTAAGGCCACCGCAGTAAGGCCACCCCAGTAAGGCCACCCCAGTAAGACCACCCCAGTAAGACCACCCCAGTAAGGCCACCCCAGTAAGACCACCCAGTAAGGCCACCCCATTAAGACCACCCCAGTAAGACCACCCCAGTAAGACCACCCCAGTAAGACCACCCCAGTAAGACCACCCAGTAAGGCCACCCCATTAAGACCACCCCAGTAAGACCACCCCAGTAAGACCACCCCAGTAAGACCACCCAGTAAGGCCACCCCATTAAGACCACCCCAGTAAGACCACCCCAGTAAGACCACCTCAGTAAGACCACCCCAGTAAGACCACCTCAGTAAGACCACCCCAGTAAGGCCACCCCAGTAAGGCCACCCCAGTAAGGCCACCCCAGTAAGGCCACCCCAGTAAGGCCACCCCAGTAAGGCCACCCCAGTAAGACCACCCCAGTAAGACCACCCCAGTAAGGCCACCCCAGTAAGGCCACCCCAGTAAGACCACCCCAGTAAGACCACCCCAGTAAGGCCACCCCAGTAAGACCACCCCAGTAAGGCCACCCCAGTAAGGCCACCCCAGTAAGGCCACCCCAGTAAGGCCACCCCAGTAAGACCACCCCAGTAAGACCACCCCAGTAAGGCCACCCCAGTAAGGCCACCCCAGTAAGACCACCCCAGTAAGGCCACCCCAGTAAGGCCACCCCAGTAAGACCACCCCAGTAAGGCCACCCCAGTAAGGCCACCCCAGTAAGACCACCCAGTAAGGCCACCCCATTAAGACCACCCCAGTAAGGCCACCCAGTAAGGCCACCCCAGTCAGACCACCCAATAAGGCCACCCTAGTAAGACCACCCAGTAAGGCCACCCCAGTAAGACCACCCAGTAAGGCCACCCCAGTAAGACCACCCAGTAAGGCCACCCCAGTAAGACCACCTCAGTAAGGCCACCCCAGTAAGGCCACCCCAGTAAGACCACCCAGTAAGACCACCCCAGTAAGACCACCCCAGTAAGGCCACCCCATTAAGACCACCTCAGTAAGGCCACCCCAGTAAGGCCACCGCAGTAAGACCACCCCAGTAAGGCCACCCCAGTAAGACCACCCCAGTAAGACCACCCCAGTAAGGCCACCCCAGTAAGGCCACCGCAGTAAGACCACCCCAGTAAGGCCACCCCAGTAAGACCACCCAGTAAGGCCACCCCAGTAAGACCACTCCAGTAAGACCACCCCAGTAAGACCACCCCAGTAAGGCCACCCCAGTAAGACCACCCAGTAAGACCACCCCAGTAAGACCACCCCAGTAAGACCACCCCAGTAAGGCCACCCCAGTAAGGCCACCCCAGTAAGACCACCCAGTAAGGCCACCCCATTAAGACCACCCCAGTAAGGCCACCCAGTAAGGCCACCCCAGTAAGACCACCCAATAAGGCCACCCCAGTAAGGCCACCCCCAGTAAGGCCACCCCAGTAAGGCCACCCCAGTAAGACCACCCCAGTAAGGCCACCCCAGTAAGACCACCCCAGTAAGACCACCCCAGTAAGGGCACCCCAGTAAGGCCACCCCAGTAAGGCCACCCCAGTAAGGCCACCCCAGTAAGGCCACCCCAGTAAGGCAACCCCAGTAAGACCACCCCAGTAAGGCCACCCCAGTAAGGCCACCCCCAGTAAGGCCACCCCAGTAAGGCCACCCCAGTAAGACCACCCCAGTAAGGCCACCCCAGTAAGGCCACCCCAGTAAGGCCACCCCAGTAAGGCCACCCCAGTAAGACCACCCCAGTAAGGCCACCCCCAGTAAGGCCACCCCAGTAAGGCCACCCCAGTAAGACCACCCCAGTAAGGCTACCCCAGTAAGACCACCCAGTAAGGCCACCCCAGTAAGGCCACCCCATTAAGACCACCCCAGTAAGGCCACCCCAGTAAGACCACCCAGTAAGACCACCCCAGTAAGGCCACCCCAGTAAGGCCACCCCAGTAAGACCACCCCAGTAAGGCCACCCCAGTAAGGCCACCCCAGTAAGGCCACCCCAGTAAGGCCACCCCAGTAAGGCCACCCCAGTAAGACCACCCCAGTAAGGCCACCCCAGTAAGGCCACCCCAGTAAGACCACCCCAGTAAGGCCACCCCAGTAAGGCCACCCCAGTAAGGCCACCCCAGTAAGGCCACCCCAGTAAGACCACCCCAGAAAGGCGACTCCAGTAAGGCCACCCCCAGTAAGACCACCCCAGTAAGGCCACCCCAGTAAGACCACCCCAGTAAGGCCACCCCAGTAAGACCACCCAGTAAGGCCACCCCAGTAAGGCCACCCCAGTAAGGCCACCCCAGTAAGGCCACCCCAGTAAGACCACCCCAGTAAGACCACCCCAGTAAGGGCACCCCAGTATTTGTCTGTCCTCTGACGAAACCGGTACATCATCCCAAGATCATGGAGGTTTGTAGTCTGCAGTTATTAAACCGTTTACAAGAATCAACATTTCACAACCTAAGGTTATTATTATTGTTATATAAAACCCACGGTAATTGAGGAAAGATATACAGGTTTCGTCAGGGGACACGTAAATGTTTCATCAATTCTGGTCTTTGGGTTGAGAGGGACCTCGCATAGGTTCCAAGCTCGTAAACTATTATCATAATACAGACTCCGTAAGTAGTCTCGTAAGTAACCACGATGTCGGAAGTGATCACTTAAGTGTACTCGCAAGTGATCTCGTAAGTAGACACGTAAGTGATCACTTAAGTGTACTCCTAACCCAAGCATCCCACGTACCAACCCAAGCATCCCACCTAACCCGATACGTAAAAAACCTCAATAATACGCTACTAAAATGTTCACCTAATACGTCGTATTTTTAACGTATGAGACGTATTAGGTGAAAGGACAGGTTGAACTCTAGCTCCTCACTTCCTACTCACTTAAAGCAGCATCATGTTATGTTGTTTCGTGTCTCGTTAAATTCAGTGTTGTTTGGAAAGGAGGGAGACATGAGGAGAAAGAGCTAAGCCAGCATGACTATACTGCACTAGGAAGGGATATGAGATAGACTAAGAGCTGAGGGTATGGGGACAGGAAGCCGGGATATGAGGACAGGAGTGGCGCTGGGATACGAGGATACGACACATAGGAGCCGGGATAGAATGGCAGGATTGGTGCTATAGGGCAATGAGAAGAGGATAGGAGTTGGGATGAGAGGAAAGGATATGAGCTGGGATAAGAGGACACACACAGAAGGAACGGTACCGAGCCTCTTGGGTCATCGAAAATCGAACGCCGACCAAACAAGAAACGAGGCCGTCGACTTATCGACGGAATGAGTAATAGAGTTTAATGCACATTACCCCACCCGCCCATCAACACGCCACCAACAGGGATAGTAGCCATCCATCACTCTCAAGAGACTATCCTTCTATAGTTCTATAACTATCCTTCTATGGGAGTTCTATAGAGTATTATAGAACCTGAAGACGTCCTGCTGGAGACGAATGAGGAGGCATCTCCCTCAGGGATCTCCTTGGCTCTTCAGTCTCCTCCAAAGAAAAGACCTGGGTAAATACTGGTTTGGGCACACATGGTTGTTGATTTGTTTGAAACAAATTAATGGGTAAGATAAAAGACAAGGACTAACTGGATTGTTTCGGGCGTTGGTTAGACATATATATTTGAGTGGGGGTGGATATAAATAGGAGCCACCTCGTATGGACTAATAGGAGCTTCCTCTTGTGGACCAATAGGAGCTGCCTCGTGTGGACCAATAGGAGCTGCCTCGTGTGGACCAATAGGAGCTTCCTCTTATGGACCAATAGGAGCTGCCTCGTGTGGACCCATAGGAGCTGCCTCGTGTGGACCAATAGGAGCTTCCTCTTATGGACCAATAGGAGCTTCCTCTTATGGACCAATAGGAGCTTCCTCTTATGGACCAATAGGAGCTTCCTCTTATGGACCAATAGGAGCTTCCTCTTATGGACCAATAGGAGCTGCCTGGTATGCACCAATAGGCCTTCTGTAGTTTCCTGTATTTTCATGTTATTGCCGAAGCAAAAGTGAACGTGTTTAAGAATCAATTAAAGTTTGTGCAGGAAGTGCCGGATCAAACGAATTGTTGTGTAATGCCTTGCGAGCCGCTCCCAGCAACAGCCTCTTAGACCAATTTCTCACAAGACAAGCTTCGCTCAAGGCCGGGACTGGAGAGGAGAAGAGCGCACAAAACCCACTTCAGGTAAACTCCAGGTAATTATATTATATAACGACCCTGTTGCTAGGCACCCGAGGAGGAACTCCCCGATGGTCTCGCTTCATGCAGGCCGGCGTTCAATCCCCGACCGTCCAAGTGGTTGGGCACCATTCCTTACCCCGTCCCACCACAAATCCTTATCCTGACCCCTTTCCAAGTGCTATATAGTCGTAATGGCTTGGCGCTCTCTCCTGATAGCTCCCTCCCTCCCCGGGTGCCAACATAAGAGACCTTTTAAAGTTACGAAGACGCGAATGTTGCCTCTGACTCATCCCATATGAGTAAAAAAAGTCCTGGAGCCGGTCGACCGAGCGGACAGCACGCGGGACTTGTGATCCTGTGGTCCTGGGTTCGATCCCAGGCGCCGGCGAGAAACAATGGGCAGAGTTTCTTTCACCCTATGTCCCTGTTACCTAGCAGTAAAATAGGTACCTGGGTGTTAGTCAGCTGCCACGATCTGCTTCCTGGGGGTAGAGGCCTGGTCGAGGACCGGGCCGCGGGGACACTAAAAGCCCCGAAATCCTCTCAAGATAACCTTCCTCACTCTCTCTCACCCCAAGCACGTCAAGTACCGGCTATGAGTGAATGCTCAATAATGTATGAATCTATATGCAGGCGATGAGTCACAATAACGTGGCTAAAGTATAATAACCAGACCACACACTAGAAGGTGAAGAGACGACGACGTTTCGGTCCCTTCGGTGAACACAATCGACTTGAGAATGGTCAAGGAAGGACCGAAACGTCGTCGTCGTCCCTTCACCTTCTAGTGTGTGGTCTGGGCATCATTGTATGAATCCATCCAGGTTAGCGTTGTATAAATCAAGGGCCGCGTCTGTGGTAACAATATCAATAAGAAAACCCTTACTGGGGCATCCCAGCAGCTGTCTCCGTCGCCCCTAGCAACGGCTCCCCTCCCCACCCCTTCCCCTCGCTTCCTTCCTCACCAATATCTGACGTGAAGGAGGTCAGACCTTCCCGATCACCAGCCCGGGTGTCTCCTGGGGTGAGGCATGTGTTTGTGGCGGCGCCTCCCGTGCCCCTATCTCACCCAGCAGGGCCACCACACAGGGGTAATATAATAGATAAAGAGGGGAGGGCCGAGGGGAAGATGCATATGGCATATGAGGATAAGGAAGTATACGGAAAATATTAAGAGAGGATCGCGGGGTTGAGTAGTTTGTCACTTTCCAACACTCACAACCTAACTACAAGGTTGCCAGGATCAGGTTGGGTTACCTGTGGCAGGTGGCTACAGGTGATGGATCTCCCAATACATGAGCACTCCAGGTGCAAATCAGAGTTTGCAAACTTCAGACAAATCCCCCCCCCCCCCCCCCCTCTCCTAGCATGAGGTACCTGGAACATTGTAATCACTTTATTAACTCTCGTGTTCTTGAGGATATCCTCATAATGCACCCAAAATGTGTGAGTGTAGGCTACTGATCCTGTGTATGGTAGAATGAGGCTACGACTATGGTTGTGTTCCATGTTTGTTGTTGTTGCTCTTGTTGTTGTTGTTGTCGGTGGTGTTGGTATTTACCTATCAGCACATAACTATTAGTGACTACGAAGGAAGTGAGGTCTAGCTGTTTATACCCCGCCTATACTAACATTGTTACACCTGTTGCGCTATAATTGAACTATTGTGTATGGAGGTGACTTCTACAACTTCCTCTTTGAGTGCAATCCACTCGTTGGCCACCTGTCTAATGTACGAGTATTTCCTATAAATTTATTCGACTCATTTGTGTTGAATCCAGCTTAATTATTCCACCCTTCTCTTCCAGTCCTATTTTCTCTCACTTTAGAAGAGTTAAAGAGGCTGTCCTCTTGTTAACTCCCTCTCAAAACACAATATGTTTCGATCATGCCTATTTCGACCTATTTACTGCTAGGTGAACAGTGGCATCAGGGTGAAAGGAACTCGGCCCATTTTTTTTCCACCTCCGCCTGGGATCGAACCCGGACCTTTAGGACTACGAACCCCGAGCGCTGTCTACTCAACCGTTAGGCCCCCCCCTAGAGATACTGTTGCAATTACATCCATTCGAAAATTTTTATATATCTAAGACTCCAGGTGGTGGTGGTTGTGGTGGGTGATGATGGTTGTGGGGCGTGGTAGTGGTTGTGGGAGTTGCGGTGGTTGTTGTAGGGGGTTGTGGAGGTGGTGGTGGTGGTGGTTGTGGGAGTAGTGGTAGTTGTGGGGGTTGTGGAGGTGGTAGGGGTTGGGGGGATGGTAGTGGTTGAGGAGGGGTTGTTGATAGTTGTGGGTGTTGTGGTGGTTGTGGGGGGCTGGTGGTAGTTGTGGTGGTTGGGGGGGGAGGTAGTGGTAGTTGAGGAGGGTTGTGGGGGGGGGTGGTTGTGGTGGTAGTGGTGATTGTACTCCAGAATAAAGGTGAAAGCAAAACTAGCATTTGTTTTCTGGCAACACCGAACTGTGTCACCCCAAGTGAAGGTGACGCCACCAAACTGTGTCACCCCAAGTGAAGGTGACGCCACCAAACTGGGTCACCCCAAGTGAAGGTGACGCCACCAAACTGTGTCACCCCCAGTGAAGGTGACGCCACCAAACTGTGTCACCCCAAGTGAAGGTGACGCCACCAAACTGGGTCACCCAGGTGAAGGGTGACAGCAAAACAAACATAAGTTCCTTGACAATTAGAAAGGATTCAGGCCACAGTGTTTGGGCGGGAAGCCGGAGTGTCAACACTTGACAGAGAAAATAATGAAATTGATTTATGTCACTGATTATGTCCAGGACTTGTGGCCGCTGGTTGAGGAAGACGCTATTGTGTCCAGGACTTTGTCCAGGACTTATTATAAACACAGCTAACTATCACTATAAATAAAAATGTAGGTGTTCGTTTTGTTCAAAATCGTTTATCTCCGAAAGTTCTTCACCGATTGCTATGAAATTTTGACACAACGTTCCATTCGAATACGCGCGTGTTTTTATGTACCTACTATATAAATCCCACACCTGTGACAGGTAAAACATGCTTTAAAAAAACAGTGCCATCTGTTGGACGTAAAAGCAACATACGCTATACTAAATATTTCACGATTCCATTTCAATGTTTCCGATTGCATTGTTAAATGGAATTTTCATAGATTTCGATTTATTTTCATTTTGATTTAATTATTTCATGTGTCATTGCATTGGAATTGAACTGTGTCGTTTATTTGTATCTGTTCATTTCTTAAGTATAGTTTATTTTTTTATTTTTTTCCTTTTTTTCATTTCCATTTTTTACATGTTCATATTTTTCACTGAACTTCACATCATTTGATGTTCCCATTTTTATGATGGAAACATCAGATCACCATTCCTCGAGAGTGGGAGAATGAGTGGGAGGACAAGGGGACCGGGGAGGGGGAGGGAATGGTGGGGAGGACTGGGGAACAGGGAATGTTGGGGGAGGACAAGGGGATTGTGAGGACGAGGGGATGGGGGAGTGGGAGATGATGGAGAAGACGCGGGGATGGGGGAGTGGGAGATGGTGGGGAGGACGCGGGGATGGAGGAGTGGGGGATGGTGGGGAGGACAGGGGGGGGCGGAGGAAGGTTGTCGTAGCTCAGTAACACCCAGGTGGCCGGGTACCTAGCACACTAGCTGGCCGTGTACAACAAGTATATATATATATATATATATATATATATATATATATATATATATATATATATATATATATATATATATATATATATATATATATATATATATATATATATATATATATATACACACACACGTTTAAATCATTATAAACTGTATGATCCCAACAGGATCGTACCTACTAGACCTGGGACCAACCCACCGGATACCCCAGCAGCGATACCACTCCACCATCAATTGTCGTGTGAGTAATGGTTGGTCCAGGAGCAACACACAGGCTGGTTCGGGTAGGCCTAAGTTCAATGATAGAAAGTAGGCTGCAGGTGTAACAAACTAGCTGTTGTAGGCATGACCCAGAATGTTCGAACACAGGAGAGGCCGACCAATATAAACATTGACACTCTTACAGTGAGTGCGAACACTTGGCTGTACAGTCAGCTGAAACCTGTGATATAGTATAGTAGGAATCTTTTTTTATATATATTAGATACATGTAATAAACATTAGGTGTGTTCCTTAGCATGTCAAGGTTGACATTGATTGGGGAGTGGATAGTACACGGATGTAAACTTAGTAGAGTTGAGTAGTACGCTCCCGGATGTCTGAAAGTTCAGTTGGTAGATATAACTTTTAGGTTTGAGCACAGTGAGTCCGGCTCTAGAGGACACATGAGCTTGGCTTTTGAAGAGCCAAGAGATTTTAATAGCTAGTCTTTGCTGGTAGAGTAGGGACATGTTATTTAACTATGTCAGTAAGTGTAGGATGTATGTTTCCTGATGTTGGAGGATTGCTGTCAGTTGACAGCCCAGGCATTTATGTATTTAACTATGTTTATTATCTTGTTGGACAATCTGATGATTGTCAAATTTTCTTAGTTAGGTTAGCTGTTGTTTGTGGCATGAGTTGAGTTTATTGTGGGGTTTGGATACTAAACCTCGTTAATTTGAACAAATTAACAAGGTTTACTAAGTTGCTTGTGCCGGGGGGGGGGGGGCGGGGTTGTAACAAACTAGCTGTTGTAGGCATGACCCAGAATGTTCGAGAAACCACGGGTAAGGACCTGACCCCAAGCACATGGCCGCACCCCCTGGGGCGGTGGCGGTGAAAATAATTGGCGCCTTTGTTCACAGTTTCGTATAATGAATTATGTTACAGAATTTACTAATTTAGAGAAATTAGTCTTCATTCAAATTGTATAATATTCCTGGTTATAGTATCAAGAGTATCCTGATTGTCAGGATAATGAGTTAAGTCACCATCAGTGACGTCACTAGCGGGACTAGACTTGGAGGAGGAGGGATTTGGGCGACCTTAGGTCACAAAGGTCACCAAAGCTCCATATTTTTGGTATTTTCTCAAAGGTCAAATAGCCATTTTGTAAACGGAAATAGCTCTTCCCTAGATGCTTGTGTAATTAACGTCAGTTAAAAGAATTCAACCAATCTGGATCCTTCAGTGCAACAGAGATTAGTTGTTAAACTTAAACACCAACGAGCAATATAGTGAAGCCAAGCGTAAGGATACAGATCTGGGCGTCTGGGTAGAGAAGCATGTGGGAAGGACAGTGTGGGATCCGGAGCAACACAGGGAAGGTGTCCACTCCACCTCTTCCCAAGACCTTAGCACTAACATCTAGATGGTCGCCAAAAAGGTAGAGTTGCTGTAAGAATGTTGTTATAGGGAATAGGTCAACTCATTGCCGATAAGGTCAGGGCGTAATAAGTTTAGGGAGTGCATTGATTTAGATTTTGTTTAGTTTTTGGAATAAACCTTTTTA
Source organism: Procambarus clarkii (assembly GCF_040958095.1). NCBI lineage: Eukaryota > Metazoa > Arthropoda > Malacostraca > Decapoda > Cambaridae > Procambarus > Procambarus clarkii. The sequence continues at coordinate 36,378,447 of NC_091171.1, forward strand.
GCTATTAAATTGTCTTTTTTTATTAATTTCCATTTTTGTAAATCTATGTGAATTGTCCCAAACCACATGGGTAGCTCAGAGGCCGAGTTGAGTTGGGCGCCGATTCCAACACCGAATCAGAATTCATTATTCCCTTTGATTGTTAATTAATTCCACACTTACGGATATCCAAGTCATATATTACTAGTGGGGATCAAGCCCCAAAGTTTATTGATTAGCATGATCGATCCAGACCTCGATCATTGCTCAGTGTTACTGGTCTGGTGGTGGCAGCGAAAGGCGATTCTACAGTTCTGCTAGAAGTCTATTTCACGTCATATGGGTTGTAGAATCTTAAGTCGGTCAATCGTCTTAAGACCACGTGGCGTGGGGTCGGCTCAAGTAAAAGTTTTGGGGTCCCTTGGTAGAGAGTTAAATAAAGTAGAATACGTGTAAAGAGAGGGGTAGAGAGAGACGAAGTACAATACGAATACCCTCCCTGTGTTACACAGGGAAGGGTGGGCAGCTGGGGGTTGGTGGGGGGGGATGGTCAGAAGTGACACATCAGATAAGCCTAACGGGCTTGAGGGTTGTAAATGTTAATCTTTTTGATTGACGTCTTGTTCACCTGAGACAGTTAACTCCCGGCAGCTGCGTCTGGGTTCAAGTGACAGGATAAACAACCCAATGGGTGTTCTTCCTATCGCGGGGGTGTGGTACACGCGGCTAAGGTTGGTGGTACATGTTGTTCATTTACAGGATTAACAACCCACTCCGCGTTCGAGCATTGTGAGAGACCGGCTAGTTATGCCACTTAATAGACTGAGAAAGAGAGAGAGGGCTGTAAGTCTTGGTCCCGAATTGTTGACACAACTGTATCTCTCTGAGCGTGCACCTTTACAACCCTGCTTCTTCAACAGGGGTATTCTGCACATCCTGCCATGCCTCCTGGTCTCTTGTGGTGTTATTTCCGTGTGAAACGTTGGAACCCAGTCCCTCTAATATTTTCCAAGTGTAAATTATTGTGAGTGACGCTGCTCAATAAATTCGACCTACTGAGCAAAATTTGAAGGGAGAGGGAAGGATTAGGGAGAAATAAACACTTTGGCAGCGTTTCCATACACCTGATGCCTTTTTTTCCATCTAGCAGGAAATAGGTACCTTGGATTTTGACAGCTTCTGAGGACTTCATCCTGGAGAGTACTTGGCCTGGTTGTTAGCTTTACACACACACACACACACACACACACACACACACACACACACACACACACACACACACACACACACACACACACACACACACACACACACACACACACACACACACACACACACACACACACACACACACACACACACACACACACACACACACACACACACACACACACACACACACACACTATGAATATTGTGTGTGTGTGAGAGGGAATATCAATATACCAGGAACTCAATATGAAATTCCAAGAAGTCTTCACCTCAGAGAAAGGAAAATACCAGAGATAAGAGAGGGAATATCAAACCAAACACCACTAGAGGAGTTTGTGATTACCAGTGGGGAGGTGAGGAAGTATCTGCTAGATTTGGATGTGACAAAGGGTATAGGCCCGGATGGAATCTCACCATGGATTCTAAAAAAGGAGCAGAAGCTCTGTGCATGCCACTCTCCATGGTGTGTAACAAATCTCTGGTAACAGGCAAGCTGCCAAAAATTTGGAAGACGGCCAATGTAGTCCCATTGTACAAAAAGGATGATAGACAGTAGGCACTGAACTACAGGCCAATGTCACTAACTTGCATTCCATGCAAGATGATGGAGAAGATTGCACGAAAAAAGCTAGTAGAACATCTGGAGCGAAAGATCTTCGTAACACAACATTAGCATGGGTTCAGAGATGGCAAATCATGCCTAACAGGTTTAATTGAGTTCTATGACCAGGCAACAAAAATTAGGCAAGAGAGAGAGAGAGGACTGGGCAGACTGCATATTTCTGGACTGCCAGAAAGCCTTTGACACAGTACCACATAAGAGACTAGTGCACAAATTGGAGATGCAGGCAGGAGTGAAAGGGAAGGTACTTCACTGGATAAGGGAGTACCTAAGCAACAGAACACAGCGAGTCACTGTGACGGGTGAGGTCTCGGAGTGGCGGGGAGTCACCAGTGGAGTCCCACAAGGATCAGTCCTTGGACCGATACTGTTTCTGATATACGTAAATGATCTCCCAAAAGGAATTGACTCGTTCCTCTCAATGTTTGCTGATGATGCAAAAATTATGAGGAGGATCAAGACAGAGGAAGATAGTATGAGGCTACAAGATGACTTAGACAAACTGAAGGAAGACGTTATTCAAACTGACGTTTCCAAACTGAAGGAAATGGCTACTAAAGTTCAACCCAAGTAAATGTAAGGTAATGAAACTAGGAAGAGGAAATAGGAGGCCAGACACTGGATACCGAATGGGAGATGAAGTCCTTCACGAAACGGCCAGAGAGAAAGTTGGCCATCTAGGAGTTGATATCACGCCAAACCTGTCTCCTGAAGCCCACATCAAAAGAATAACATCGGCGGCGTATGCGAGGCTGGCTAACATCAGAACTGCTTTCAGAGACCTGTGTAAGGAATCCTTCAGAACCTTGTATACCACATATGTAAGACCAATCCTGGAGTATGCGGCCCCAGCATGGAACCCATGCCTTGTCAAGCACAAGACGAAGCTGGAAAAAGTTCAGAGGTACCTACTACCACTAGGGTAGTCCCAGAACTAAGAGGTATGAGTTATGAGGAAAGGCTGCATGAACTGCACCTCACGTCGCTGGAAGACAGAAGAGCCCGGGGAGACTGATCACCACATACACAATTCTCAGGGAAATTGACAGGGTAGACAAGGATAGAGTATTTAAAACGAAAGATACACGCACAAGGGGACACAGGTGAAAACTGAGTACCCAAATGAGTCACAGGGATGTTAGAAAGAGCTGCTACGGGGTGGATGCGTCTGTGAGAGAGAAATATGTTGTAGATATGACAGAAGAAAAATTTGTCGGGAATCAATACATTAGAAACCCCACGGTTATAAAGGCAGGGTCCAAGAGCTATGGCTCGATCAAGCCGGCATAAATTAGTAAATACACACATACATATTCATATCCATGTTTGCTGACGATGCTAAGTTAATGAAGCGACTCAGAACAGAGGAGGACTGCGGTGCGTTACAAGATATATTAGACAACCTCCAAAGATGGTCTTAGAAATGGTTACTAGACTTTAATCCTGATAAATGTAAGGTTACGAGGATAAGAGTTGGAGCAAGAAGACCTCAAATTCATTACGGGATGAACGAAGGGCAAATTGCAATCTTCTGAAGAGGAGGAAGAGTGCATGTAACTGGAGACCTAACACCAGAGGCACACATCAGCAGACTAATGAGGGCAGCATATGCTATACTGGTGGTGGTGGTGCCAAAGGTGGTGATGGTGGTGGTGGTGGTGGTGGTGGTGCCAAAGGTGGTGATGGTGGTGGTGGTGCCAAAGGTCGTGATGGTGGTGGTGGTGGTGCCAAAGGTCGTGATGGTGGTGGTGGTGGTGGTGCCAAAGGTGGTGATGGTGGTGGTGGTGCCAAAGGTGGTGATGGTGGTGGTGCCAAATGTGGTGATGGTGGTGGTGGTGGTGCCAAATGTGGTGATGGTGGATTAGCCAAAGGTCGTGATGGTGGTGCCAAAGATGGTGATAGTGTGGTGGTGACAAAGGTGGTGGCGGTGTTTCTGAATGGCCTTCATTTAACATCCTGGGGCCTTTCCTATGCCCCAGACCTCTGGCAGGTATTAACTGCCAGACGGTGGTGGAGGGATATTTTGTGACTCTAAAAGTGCTCTGCAGTCCTTAAATAACCCATCACAATGTATGTCTGAAGTAGCTTGTAATATTAAATGGAATGTAATTTTTGCCAATGATAATAACTATTGTATAAAATTTGTGTGGATCCCATCCCATGTTGGAGTTGGAAAACATGATTTTGTAGATCGATTGGCCAATGAGGCTTGCAGGATAGAAAACACCGATAGTGACTTTGGACTATCTAATGCAGTTATTAGAAACATACAATTTAAAGAAATTACTTCGGATTTAGAAGAACTAGGAAATGCCCAGATATCTCAAAACTGCAGTATTAAAAGCTATGACAACTTTTGTAGTAATAGGTACTTTTGTAATTGATTGGTCAGCACAGTGATTGGCTAATTGATGGTCAGCACAGTAACCGGACCAGGCATTATGATGTAATCATTGCGCGAATTTGCCTTGGCTATAAGCTCATCTGGCAGGTTAGTGAGACTGAGCCACTACCAGAATATTCAGATTGTAAACTCTGTGACAAACCTTTAATGCATTTATTAGAACACTGTATTGTTGAATTTTAACCGTAAAAGATTTTAGTCCTCCTAACCTATTGTACCGCCAACTGTGTAACTATTTCATTGAATCTGGTGTACAGGACGACATCCTAACACTTTATCCAAAATGGTTTGTCCATTTTAAAGAATGAAGAAGAATTTAATTCATATTATTTTTAAACGGCATCTCAATGAACCCATCCCTGCCCTTGTGTGGCAGTGCACAAAAGAAAGTTGTTTTTACATAACCATACATTGAAACGTGTATATAGTCTAATGTAGTTGATTGTACCCACGATATATATATATATATATATATATATATATATATATATATATATATATATATATATATATATATATATATATATATATATATGTGTGTGTGTGTGTGTGTGTGCTTCAGCCAACAGTTTATATTGTCTTGTGTATGATCCTCTTGACCCTCTGTCCTGTGTGACAGTGACTGCCAGCATTATCCTCACTCTAATAACACCTAAGATTAGGTAAAATTGTAATTAATTTTTGTCAATAAAGATGTTAATAATAATTAACTGCCAGGGAGGTCTGGCAGTTTATTATTAATAACATCTTTATTTCCCCTCCCTCCCTCCCTCCCTCCAGAGGGGAGAATGGAGTAGGTGTAGGAGCGGGGGAGGGAAGGTGAGAGAACGTACCCAACACTTGCCTACGTCAACTGAGATAAGAGTTTATTTACTGGCAAAGATCAGTCTCTCCCATAGTGATGGAAGTTACAGTCTCCCATCACCCCCACAGTGATGGGTGTCACCTTTCTACCAACTACGGGCTCACCATAGCCCGTGCTACATGGACACTCCGTCCTGAATAGCTAAATCTTTAACAACAAACTCTACCAACTTCACGCTCCCACCTTCTTTCTCTTTCCCCAATTTCTATTCTTCCTTCTCCATTCTCTCCTCCTTCTGCTCTTTATTCTTAAGGTCCATCATCGCTCTCTGGAGGGCTGTTAATGCCACCACGCCGCTACTCTAATTTATTGACCCACCAGTGAGTATACTTTAGTTCTGAACATACTCCACGACTGACAGCTAGTATATCTCCCGGTGCATATACCCGGAGAAGCCTGGTATATGCTCTCGGTGTCTCTATCGCTTATGGATTTATTGTTTCATCCGCGTCTCGTTAATACCTGCCAGAGGTCTGGGACATGGGAAAGGGATGTTACTTCAAGGCCCGTTCAGAGACACCGCCATTACCTTTGTCACCACCGCCTTTGGCACCACCACCACCTTTGTTACTACTACTACTACTACCACCACCACCCCCACTATCACCACCACCACCCCCACTATCACCACCACCACCACCACCGTTTGTAACAAGGGCCTTGTATGGGGGGTGAGCAGATATCTGAATTAAAGATAAGTCGATGGGTAGATGAGTGAGCAAATGAATAATTAAGAGTCACTCTTACCGAATTATTCATTAACTTAGATTTTGGTTTTGGTTTATTTTCGTATCGATTCAAAGTCTTACAAGTTGATAAAGTCAATGAGCTTCATTCATTTGAACGGATAAATTGTAATAAACGCATTCATTTAGTAAGCTTTATAAGCTTTACATACATTTGTTATTGTTTAATAAAGTAAATTAAAAGAAAAAAGAATAGTTCTAATTCCAGCCCTGCCACCAGCATCAGGAGTGGACCAGCTATGTGACGAGAGGGCAGCTGCGGGGATTTAGAAAGTCGTGCCTGACAAACTTGACTAAAAGTTGTAAGACAAGGTTACTAAAATCAGATAGGATAAAAAAACGACTGGATGGACTGTATTTTCCTAGCTTGTAAAAAGGATTTGACACTGATCCTCATAAAAGACAGCTGTACATAAAGGAGAAGCAGGCTAGGATAACTATATAGGAAGGGAGTACATGAAGGACAGAAAGCAAAGAGTCAGAGAGAGAGAGAGAGAGAAGGTTTCAAGCTGGAGGAATGTGTAAGAAGGGGTGTTTCAGTAGTCTCTGTTCTGGAACCGCTGCTGTTCCTCGTTTATGTGACGACCTGTCTGAGGGAGCGAGCTCATATATACATGTTAATGTTTGCAGATGACAAAAAAGTTGATGAGGCATTTAAAAAAGAACAGAGAAGGGCTGCAAGGAGTTACAGGAGGACCTTGACAAACTTCAGGATTGGTCAAACAAATGGTTGCTGGAATTCAATCCCAACAAATGTACGGTAAATGAATACATGAAAGGGAGAGAAAAGTATAGGAGATATCTACACCATATGGGGAAGGCAACTACAGGAATTAGAAAGAGGAAGATTTTAGAGTAGCTGTAATATTGCAACATTAATTGCAACATTATCTCCGAAGGCACACATAAACAAGATAACATCGGCGCCATATGGGACGCGGGCAAATATAAAAACATCCTCTCCAAGACAATCTACACATCATTTATTAAACCAATACTGGAATGTGGAGCATCGGCCTAGAATCCACACCTGGTGAAGTATGAAACCAAAATTGAAAAAGTACGAAGCTTTGGAACAAGATTAGTGCCAGAGTTAAGAGGGTTAAGCTATGAGGACAGGCCAAGGAAGCTGAATCTAACCACTCTGGAGGATATAGCAGGAACTTAGGGCATATGATCACAACATACAAGATACTGAGGGATAAGGATAGCCTCTTCAAATTGAGGGACAGTAAGAAGCTAGAAACGCAAATGGGTCGAAGATATATAATGAAATATTCGTACTATGTACGGGCAATTAATAAGTAGAATGCACTGAAAGAAGGGAAAAAGCTGTCGAAGGTGCCTCTATCCACAACTTCAAGGCCGGATTCGTCAAACAGTTTGAACGTCAAAATAGTTAATCTGTAACGCACCAGGTTACAACAAGGCCAGCAGGCGGGGCTTAAAGGATTAGACCTCACTCCCCAGTAGACACTACCAGTGTCTACTGGGGAGTAGACACTGGTACCTAACAGTAGACACTACCAGTGTCTACTGGGGAGTAGACACTGGTACCTAACAGTAGACACTACCAGAGTCTACTGGGGAGTAGACACTGGTACCTAACAGTAGACACTACCAGAGTCTACTGGGGAGTAGACACTGATACCTAACAGTAGACACTACCAGAGTCTACTGTTAGGTAGTGTTAGATAAGCACTACCATCTTTCTCACCACAGCCACCATGAAGGAGAGAGATATACTGTGTATGTTTCTCGGGTTGTAGACCTCTCTCACATCTGGCGGGGCTTTCACTGTTATTGGAAGTAGACCGGATTGTTTATTGACCAATCCACACACTAGAAAATGAAGGGACGACGACGTTTCGGTCCGTCCTGGACCATTCTCAAGTCGATTGTGAGAATGGTCCAGGACGGACCGAAACGTCGCCGTCCCTTCATTTGTGTGGATTGTGTCAACATCCTTCAGCCACGTTATTGGGACTCCTCGTCTGCATACGGATTGTTTATTTCTGGCGGAGTTGGTATTGCTCAGTGCAAGAACTCGTCCAATAGTTTTTTTTAGGTCTTGTTATATGTTTGTTTACCCCTGCTGCATGCTTGTTTACCCCTGCTGCATGCTTGTTTACCCCTGCTGCATGCTTGTTTACCCCTGCTGCATGCTTGTTTACCCCTGCTGCATGCTTGTTTACCCCTGCTGCATGCTTGTTTACCCCTGCTGCATGCTTGTTTACCCCTGCTGCATGCTTGTTTACCCCTGCTGCATGCTTGTTTACCCCTGCTGCATGCTTGTTTAGCTCTGCTGTATGTTTGTTTACCCCTGCTGCATGCTTGTTTACCCCGGCTGCATGCTTGTTTACCCCGGCTGCATGCTTGTTTACCCCTGCTGCATGCTTGTTTACCCCTGCTGCATGCTTGTTTACCCCGGCTGCATGCTTGTTTACCCCGGCTGCATGCTTGTTTACCCCTGCTGCATGCTTGTTTACCCCTGCTGCATGCTTGTTTACCCCTGCTGCATGCTTGTTTACCCCCTGCTGCATGTTTGTTTACCCCTGCTGCATGCTTGTTTACCCCGGCTGCATGCTTGTTTACCCCTGCTGCATGCTTGTTTACCCCTGCTGCATGCTTGTTTACCCCTGCTGCATGCTTGTTTACCCCTGCTGCATGCTTGTTTACCCCTGCTGCATGCTTGTTTACCCCTGCTGCATGCTTGTTTACCCCTGCTGCATGCTTGTTTACCCCGGCTGCATGCTTGTTTACCCCTGCTGCATGCTTGTTTACCCCTGCTGCATGCTTGTTTACCCCTGCTGCATGCTTGTTTACCCCTGCTGCATGCTTGTTTACCCCTGCTGCATGCTTGTTTACCCCTGCTGCATGCTTGTTTACCCCTGCTGCATGCTTGTTTACCCCTGTTGCATGCTTGTTTACCCCTGCTGCATGCTTGTTTACCCCGGCTGCATGCTTGTTTACCCCTGCTGCATGCTTGTTTACCCCTGCTGCATGCTTGTTTACCCCTGCTGCATGCTTGTTTACCCCTGCTGCATGCTTGTTTACCCCTGCTGCATGCTTGTTTACCCCTGCTGCATGCTTGTTTACCCCGGCTGCATGCTTGTTTACCCCTGCTGCATGCTTGTTTACCCCTGCTGCATGTTTATTTAGCTCTGCTGTATCCGATTTTATGCCCTATTAACTGGTTTTTAATTCTTGTTATTTAGTTTTAAACTCCGTTATCTGGTTTTTAATCCTTGCTCTTTGGTTTTAAGCTCCCGTTATCTAGCTTTTAACACCGTTACCGGGTTTTTTGATCTGCTGGCGGACACTTATTTTATTTTCAACAAAATCAAATTCGAAATTTTTCTTTAACTTTTTTGAATTTATATTAGTTGGTTGAGTTCACACTTCTAGTCATTTCTGCCACTTTTGTGAGAGCGTTCTCATTCCTAACTTTAATACGGCCGGGTCCTCTCTATACGTGTCCATATATCTCTTTTTATGGCTGTTTTTAACACTATGCCGATTTAATTTCTCCATTCCATTTAGTTTGTTGAACTGTTCATCTATTAAAAATAAAAGTCAGAAGTCATGATGGGTGTTTGGTTAGTGTTTATTGAATGGTGTGCTGACGTCAGCGGCTTGTGTGTGATGGCAGCGGTGGGTGGAGACTTCGTCCGTCGCTCTGTCCAGGACATCGTGAGTCTCCTGAAGAGCTTGACTCGATGACTGGCAACATGGCCATCATTGTGGCCACATACTGCACGCGGAGGGGTTTGTTGGCCGACTAAATACAACGCATCCACCAATGGAGTACTGCAGTGATGGTTCTGTTGCTCAACGGTCTTCCCATGCAACAGCAGCAGCAACAGCAGGAGCAGCAACAGCAGGAGCAGCAACAGCAGCAACAGCAGGAGCAGCAACAGCAGCAACAGCAGCATCAGCAACAGCAGCTTCCTACTCCTCAATATGTTCCAGTAAACAAACACCAATTAAGAAAGTCTCAACAGTTCTGCGCGAGACGTTGGGTATCACACGGTCCCAAGAACAGGTTAAAATTCATCATAATAATAATAAATAATGATTAACCTTGACCCCAATACAACCTTTCAGACTTTAAGGCCAAGCTTTAACTCTTTCAAGGTCATCCTCATGTTAACACACGTTGGAAGTGAACAACTCCTTATGTTGCTCACATGCTGTGTAATTATTGACAGTCATTTCTTGCACACACAAGATTATAAGAGGATAGCACACTGGAAGATATAGCCTAAGCTGTTCTCCCTGTTTCTCTGACATCCCACTTTCTTACGTTTGTATTCCTTGGCTTTTTTAGTGAGCACGTAAGAGTCTGCTCTCTCACAAGATCAGAGCCTAGGCCAGAACCGAATTGGCTGCTATGTCTACTTGCCTGGAAATAAGACTGGAATTTCTGATAAGGCTGAGGGTGGTCACCCTGGAAAGCCCGCGTCTTCTGACGATAGAGATGCGCGAATTCAGATAATTAGGACGGCAAGTGACCGCGAATATCGGCAAGCCAGCTGAGAGGCACTGCGATGCCACAACCCCATTCGATCTTAATTTCAGCTTTTAAAATATCGTAGATTTTACATTTTATGCAATTTTTTGTTATAATTTTGTGGTAAACATGATATAAAGCGTCAGTTTCTTATCTTCGCTGCACTCTTCCCTGCTTTTAAACTTTTTGTCTCTAATTTCCATTCTTCTCTTTGAAGTCTCATGTCTTAAAAATCAGGTAAGGGTTTCTTAAGAAGTGTCGCAGTGAACAACAGTTTCCCCCGGTGCCTAGACTTTCTAACAACGTAATTAAAATCGTCGTCCGATCGTCTTTTTGACGAGGCACTCAGTCATGTGCTCTTGAAACATATCGAAGTACGTGTGTTTTAAGTGCATGAATAGCAGCAAGGCTGAGAGTTTAAGTGTGTTTACATACTTTATGGTACCCCACTCACCCCTCTGGTCTCTGATCTCCCTTCCTCTCTACCTTCTCTCACCTTCCTCTCTCCCCTTCTTCTTTCCCCCTTCTTCTCTCCCTCCCTCCATTCTCTCCCCTTCCTGTTTCCCACATTTTTGTTGCCTATATATTCTCTTCTTCCTATCGTGGCCTGTCTTTAAGATGGGACACGAGGTCCCAAAGTGCTCAGACTTAATTTCTGGTGTTTCAAATGGGATAGATGTCTATGAAATCTTTGTTTTTTTTTATTTTTTGTACACTAAAATGTATAATAGTGTAATATAAAATATACGAGTATTATTGCAATGACAATAACCATTGTTAGAATTGGTGATACAAAGCATTATTGGAAATAGTGAAATATAGTCAAATAAAATAGGTATAGCGTTACGATTCTTTCCATTGGCAGGCATTTTTTAACATCAAATTTCTGTATTTTCCCATATTTAATTTCTGTCAAACTTTTGATGAATTGTTCACTGTCTGAAATGACAAGGAATGACCATAAAAAGTTTCTTTGCAATTTGTTTGGAGGCTAGGAGTATTCTGATGCTATGACTAGGACGGACTGCTACTGCAGTCCGTCCAGTAGACGGACTGCATATTGGACTGAGCTCAGTAGATTGGACTGAGCAGTTCAGTTCTTCCCTCATGTTGATGATTCTTGTGCATCTTGGGGCACCAAGAATTATCCTCATGGCCTCATTCTGTACTACTTCAAGTTTGTCCAACACAGAGAAGGGGAAATTAATTTGTGTCCAACACAGAGAAGGGGAAGGGGAAGTTATAGTCTCCGTGGTGTAGTGGTAAGACACTTGCCTGGCGTTCCGCGAGCGCTGTCATGGGTTCGTATCCTGGCCGGGGAGGATTTACTGGGCGCAATTCCTTAACTGTAGCCTCTGTTTAACGCAACAGTAAAATGTGTACTTGGATGTAACAACGATTCTTCGCGGCGGGGATCGTATTCCAGGGACCATAGGATTAAGGACTTGCCCGAAACGCTACGCGTACTAGTGGCTGTACAAGAATGTAACAACTCTTGTATATATCTCAAAAAAAAAAAAAAAAAAAAAAAAAAAAAAAAAAAAAAAAAAAAAAAAAAAAAAAAAAAAAAATTAAGTGCAGAGCAAAATAATCAACGAGAGATCTAACAAACATCATATATACACACACGCTGTACTCCCCTTCATATAGTCTAGGGCAGCTGCACAAATGCGGATGTACCTCGGCATCTTTATGTTGGTCCTCGAAAACTTCATCCATTATGAAAATGGGAAATGAAATAGGATCATCCGTCAGCTGGTGTTAATTTGAGTGGGAGAGGCGGCGGTAACCTGACACCGTCAACCGCGGTCACAGTGTCTTAATTAAGCGTAATGAGCTGTTTACATTCGGAATGTGTGTGTGTGTGTGTGTGTGTGTGTGTGTGTGTGTGTGTGTGTACTCACCTAGTTGTACTCACCTAGTTGTGTTTGCGGGGGTTGAGCTCTGGCTCTTTGGTCCCGCCTCTCAACCGTCAATCAACAGGTGTACAGATTCATGAGCCTATCGGGCTCTGTCATATCTACACTTGAAACTGTGTATGGAGTCAGCCTCCACCACATCACTTCCTAATGCATTCCATTTGTCAACCACTCTGACACTAAAAAAGTTCTTTCTAATATCTCTGTGGCTCATTTGGGCACTCAGTTTCCACCTGTGTCCCCTTGTGCGTGTTCCCCTTGTGTTAAATAGACTGTCTTTATCTACCCTATCAATCCCCTTCAGAATCTTGAATGTGGTGATCATGTCCCCCCTAACTCTTCTGTCTTCCAGCGAAGTGAGGTTTAATTCCCGTAGTCTCTCCTCGTAGCTCATACCTCTCAGCTCGGGTACTAGTCTGGTGGCAAACCTTTGAACCTTTTCCAGTTTAGTCTTATCCTTGACTAGATATGGACTCCATGCTGGGGCTGCATACTCCAGGATTGGCCTGACATATGTGGTATACAAAGTTCTGAATGATGTTCTGAATGTGTGTGTGTGTGTGTGTGTGTGTGTGTGTGTGTGTTTGTGTGGTGTGTGTGTGTGTGTGTACTTACCTAATTGTACTTACCTAATTGTGCTTGCGGGGGTTGAGCTCTGGCTCTTTGGTCCCGCCTCTCAACCGTCAATCAACTGGTGTACAGATTCCTGAGCCTATTGGGCTCTATCATATCTACATTTGAAACTGTGAATGGAGTCAGCCTCCACCACATCACTTCCTAATGCATTCCATTTGCTAACTACTCTGACACTGAAAAAATTCTTTCTAACGTCTCTGTGGCTCATTTGGGTACTCAGCTTCCACCTGTGTCCCCTTGTTCGCGTCCCACCAGTGTTGAAAAGTTCGTCCTTGTTTACCCGGTCGATTCCCCTGAGGATTTTGTAGGTTGTGATCATGTCCCCCCTTACTCTTCTGTCTTCCAGTGTCGTGAGGTGCATTTCCCGCAGCCTTTCCTCATAACTCATGCCTCTTAGTTCTGGGACTAGTCTAGTAGCATACCTTTGGACTTTTTCCAGCTTCGTCTTGTGCTTGACAAGGTACGGGCTCCATGCTGGGGCCGCATACTCCAGGATTGGTCTTACATATGTGGTGTACAAGATTCTGAATGATTCCTTACACAGGTTCCTGAACGCCGTTCTGATGTTAGCCAGCCTCGCATATGCCGCAGACGTTATTCTCTTTATGTGGGCTTCAGGAGACAGGTTTGGTGTGATATCAACTCCTAGATCTTTCTCTCTGTCTGTTTCATTAAGTACTTCATCTCCTATTCTGTATCCTGTGCCTGGCCTCCTGTTTCCACTGCCTAGTTTCATTACTTTGCATTTACTCGGGTTGAACTTCAACAGCCATTTGTTGGACCATTCACTCAGTCTATCCAGGTCATCTTGTAGCCTCCTACTATCATCCTCTGTTTCAATCCTCCTCATAATTTTTGCATCGTCGGCAAACATTGAGAGGAACGAATCTATACCCTCTGGGAGATCATTTACATATACCAGAAACAGTATAGGTCCAAGGACTGACCCCTGCGGGACTCCACTTGTGACGTCTCGCCAATCTGAGACCTCACCCCTCACACAGACTCGTTGTCTCCTGTTGCTTAGGTATTCCTCTATCCACCGGAGTACCTTCCCTCTCACTCCAGCCTGCATCTCCAACTTTCGCACTAGCCTCTTGTGTGGCACTGTATCAAAGGCTTTCTGACAATCCAAAAATATGCAGTCTGCCCACCCTTCTCTTTCTTGCCTTATTTTTGTTGCCTGGTCGTAGAATTCAAGTAACCCTGTGAGGCAGGACCTGCCATCCCTGAACCCATGTTGATGCTGTGTTACAAAGTTCCTTCGCTCCAGATGCTCCACTAGTTTTTTTCGCACAATCTTCTCCATCAGCTTGCATGGTATGCAGGTTAGGGACACTGGCCTGTAGTTCAGTGCCTCCTGTCTGTGTGTGTGTGTGTGTGTGTGTGTGTGTGTGTGTGTGTGTGTGTGTGTGTGTGTGTGTGTGTGGTGTGTGTGTGTGTGTGTGTGTGTGTGTGTGTGTGTGTGTGTGTGTGTGTGTGTGTGTGTGTGTGTGTGTGTGTGTGTGTGTGTGTGTGTGTGTGTGTGTGTATGTGTGTGTGTGTGTGAGTGTGAGTGTAAACACCTATTTGTACTCATCTAGTAGGGAGCCGATCGGCCGAGGGGACAGCACGCTGGACTTGTGATCCTGTGGTCCCGGGTTCGATCCCGGGCGTCGGCAAGAAACAATGGGCAGAGTTTCTTTCACCCTATGCCCCTGTTACCTAGCAGTAAAATAGGTACCTGGGTGTTAGTCAGCTGTCACGGTCTGCTTCCTGGGGGTGGAGGCCTGGTCGAGGACCGGGCCGTGGGGACACTAAAGCCCCGAAATCATCTCAAGATAACATCTATTTGTGCCTGCAGAATCGAGCATTGACTCTTGGATCCCGCCTTTCTAGCCATCGGTTGTTTACAGCAACGACTCTTTGACTGACAAGCATCCCCTTTCTTACAGGGGATGCTTGTCAGTGATACAGGTCTATAGTTAAGTGCCTCCTGCTATCCCCTTTCTTGAAAATCGGTACATTTGCCCTCTTCTAGGAATTGGGCAATTCTCCCGAGATAAGTGATTCACTAAAGATCCTTGCCAGAGGCACGCTGAGGACCTGCGCTGTCTCTTTTAGTATCTATGGTGATACTTTATCTGGTCCAACTGCTTTAGTTGCATCCAATGCTATCAACTGTTTCATTACCTCCTCTGCTGTCACCTCTATATCTGATAGTCTTTCATCTAGGGTAATCTCTTCTAACAATGGGAGCTGCTCAGGCTCGGTTGTGAACACCGTGGAAACTGGCATTCAGTGCCTCGCAGATTTCCTTATCACTTTCCATATGTGTCCCTTCTGATTTCTTTAGTCTAGTCACTTGGTCGTTCACTGACATTTTTCTTCTTATATGACTGTGTAGTAACTTAGGTTGCTTTGTCGCTTTGATCGCAATATCGTTCTCATAGTTCCTTTCCGATACTCTTCTTATGATAACGTAATCGTTCCTAGCTCTGTTGCATCTGATCCTTTGATTTGAATGTTGCCGCCGGAGGCGGCTAGTTTATTGTGCACCCCATACCCATCCTATGAGCGGTAGCGCAAAAAGCATCACAGAGAGCATGAAAGGTCTTTATCAGACCTCATCTTAGATTATTACATATACAATTTCATCTATCCTTCACACCTTATAGTTACAATGTCAGCTAGTTACAGAGAAAGTGCTATTTCAAAAGCTATATATTTACAGTAAGTCATTATACATTAATGGTAGGTCTTATTGCTAATACATAATAGTTTGACCAATGGAGATAGAGTCATAGGGTAGCTACTGTTTGTTATTAGTCTTCACAATACACTACTTGTTTCTTAATCTCATATGTCGTTTATTTACTGAAAACGAAATATGGATACAGTGCAAGGATTTCAGATATTTTATCAATGGTAATAAGATAGGTTACCATTTCATACAGAGTGAGCTTAGATTTATCTCTAAATGGCTCAATTTTACTACAATCCAAGATATAGTGTTCGAGTGTGTGTCCCTGTCTTTGTCCACACAATTTACACTTTACTTCATCTAGATCCCTATACAAGCCGAACTGCCAGAGATACTTGTAGCCAAGTCTTATACGAGCTATGACAACATCTGTTAGTCTACTTACTTTGTTACTTGCCCCATACACATGTTTTACTTCACTGATCCTGTTGTCCTCTGTCCTTTGTCTTCTGTACTTCCTCCACTCCCGCCTGCTGGCCATTTTTACTTCCTGACACTGTCTATTAAACCATGGGTTATTATATTCCCTCTTACTTTTTTCCTTTACTGTTGGTATTAATTTCTCTTCGGCCTCCTGGCATTTCCATATGACTTGGTCCATCATATCTTGGACTGTTTTTCCTCTAATTTCTTCCCCCCACTGCACTTCACCTAGATAGTCCCTTATCCTCCTATAGTCTCCTTTCCTGTAGTCAACTCTCCTTTCCCAGACCTCTTGTCCCTTGCTCACAAGTTTGAGTTCCATCATGTAGTCAAAGACTAGGACACAATGGTCGCTGGCCCCTAGAGGTATTTTATGTTCCAAATTCTCGATGTCTTCTACGTTCTGGGTGAAAATCAGGTCTAATAGGCTCGGTGCATCTCCTCCTCTTTCCCTTGTGTCTTCCTTCACGTGTTGTGTTAGGAAATTCCTGTCTATAACATCTACTAACTTTGCTCCCCACGTTTCTTCCCCTCCATAGTTTCCCCTTCCTTCCTTGATTCCCGATTTATCTCTCCCTGATTTAGGTCCCCCATGACCAGCAGCTTCACTCTCATTCTGTGAGCTAATGTTGCTGCCCTCTCCAGCAATAATTATTCCCTGGATGTGTGTGTGTGTACTCACCTAGTTGTACTCACCTAGTTGTGTTTGCGGGGGTTGAGCTCTGGCTCTTTGGTCCCGCCTCTCAACTGTCAATCAACTGATGTACAGATTCCTGAGCCTACTGGTCTCTGTCATATCTACATTTGAAACTGTGTATGGAGTCAGCCTCCACCACATCACTGCCTAATGCATTCCATTTACGTGAGAGTGTGTATGTGTGTGTGTGTGTGTGTGTGTGTGTGTGTGTGTGTGTGTGTGTGTGTGTGTGTGTGTGTGTGTGTGTGTGTGTGTGTGTGTGTGTGTGTGTGTGTGTATTTGTGACGAGGGAGGAAACATCCCCCAGCAGGTGAGAGACGAGGGAGGAAACACCCCCAGCAGGTGAGAGACGAGGGAGGAAACACCCCCCAGCAGGTGAGAGACGAGGGAGGTAACACCCCCAGCAGGTGAGAGACGAGGGAGGAAACACCCCCCAGCAGGTGAGAGACGAGGGAGGTAACACCCCCAGCAGGTGAGAGACGAGGGAGGAAACACCCCCCAGCAGGTGAGAGACGAGGGAGGTAACACCCCCAGCAGGTGAGAGACGAGGGAGGAAACACCCCCCAGCAGGTGAGAGACGAGGGAGGTAACACCCCCAGCAGGTGAGAGACGAGGGAGGAAACACCCCCCAGCAGGTGAGAGACGAGGGAGGTAACACCCCCAACAGGTGAGAGACGAGGGAGGAAACACCCCCCAGCAGGTGAGAGACGAGGGAGGTAACACCCCCAGCAGGTGAGAGACGAGGGAGGAAACACCAACCAGCAGGTGAGAGACGAGGGAGGAAACACACCCCAGCAGGTGAGAGACGAGGGAGGAAACACCCCCCAGCAGGTGAGAGACGAGGGAGGAAACACCCCTCCCCCCCCCCTCCCTCAGCAGATACGGTTGGTCAACAAGTGAAGTGTTGTAGAAGACTCCGCTATCCACAACAGGTGGAAGAATCCACTGAAAGAAGGAGTTGTGGAAACCACCTCCCTCCACAACCATAAGGCCAGACTCGATAAAGTTCTCGAACGCCAAAATAGTTATAAAGTTATAACACAACATGGCACAGCACGGGGGATAGAGAGATCTAGCCCTCACTTAAACGTAGTCACTGATAGGTAAGTGTATATATATATATCCTGCAGGGGATTAGGGGGGGGGGAAGGAGGTAGGGAGGGGTGGGGGGAGGGGGGGAATGTAAACAGCTGAACCTGTTTGTCCATATTCCTGGAGACGTAAACACAGGCGCTTGAGAGTAAGCCTTCACTGGCTATTTTTACCCGGTATGCAATTATTATTCCCCCTCACCCCCCCTCCCCCGCCCCCCTCCACCAAACGCCACCCCCCTTCCACCCCCCCTCCACCCCCCACCAAACCCCCCAGCCCCCCCCCCCCCCTCTTGAGAACGATGTGTATAGAATGTTAAGCCTCCCTGTCCTCTCATCTAATACATCCCGATTTCTTATTTTATTGTAATTTTTTTTAAAGAAAACGAGCATTCGATACACATACACTGTATTATTACAAATTAAAACCTTCTAATATTCACGTTCTGTGACTCGGGTTGGGTTGGTTAGATGGGTTGCTTGGGTTCGTACGTGCCAGGATAGGCAAAAGGGTTCTATACGTTACGCAGTGTCAAATCCTGAGAGGAAGGGCTGGCTAGTGTGCTGGACACACACAACCTCTCGCAGTCTTTTTCTCTCTAAAAATGTATTATTAAATATGGAAGTGGTGTTGGAACTTAACACCTTTGTCGTAATTATTGTTAACTTTTTCGCATATTTCACTAATATTTAGAGGACGTAGATGTCTATCTCTCTCTCTCCCAAGATGTATAACTTTCGGTCAGCATTTTCAGGTCCCTGGTGACCTGAGAGGCCACCATGGACATGAGAGGCCACCAGGGAAATGAGAGGCCACCAGGGACCAGACAGGCCACCAGGGACCAGAGAGGCCACCAGGGACCAGAGAGGCCACCAGGGACCAGCGAGGCCACCAGGGACCAGAGAGGCCACCAGGGACCAGAGAGGCCACCAGGGACCAGAGAGGCCACCAGGGACCAGAGAGGCCACCAGAGACCTGACAGGCCACCAGAGACCTGACAGGCCACGAGGGACCTGACAGGCCACCAGGGACCAGACAGGCCACGAGGGACCTGACAGGCCACCAGGGACCTGACAGGCCACCAGGGACCTGACAGGCCACCAGGGACCTGACAGGCCACCAGGGACCTGACAGGCCACCAGGGACCTGAGAGACCACCAGGGGACCAGAGAGGCCACCAGGGACCAGAGAGGCCACCAGGGACCAGAGAGGCCACCAGGAACCAGAGAGGTCACCAGGGACCAGCGAGGCCACCAGGGACCAGAGAGGCCACCAGGGACCAGAGAGGCCACCAGGGACCAGAGAGGCCACCAGGGACCAGAGAGGCCACCAGAGACCTGACAGGCCACCAGAGACCTGACAGGCCACGAGGGACCTGACAGGCCACCAGGGACCAGACAGGCCACCAGGGACCTGACAGGCCACCAGGGACCTGACAGGCCACCAGGGACCTGACAGGCCACCAGGGACCTGACAGGCCACCAGGGACCTGACAGGCCACCAGGGACCTGAGAGACCACCAGGGGACCAGAGAGGCCACCAGGGACCAGAGAGGCCACCAGCGACCTGAGAGGCCTCCAGGGACCAGAGAGGCCACCATGGACCAGAGAGGTCACCAGGGACCAGAGAGGCCACCAGGGACCAGAGAGGCCACCAGGGACCTGACAGGCCACCAGGGACCAGAGAGGCCACCAGGGACCTGACAGGCCACCAGGGACCAGAGAGGCCACCAGGGACCAGAGAGGCCACCAGGGACCTGAGAGGCCACCAGGGACCAGAGAAGCCACCAGGGACCTGAGAGGCCATGAGGGACCTGACAGGCCACCAGGGACCTGACAGGCCACCAGGGACCTGAGAGGCCACGAGGGACCTGACAGGCCACCAGGGACCAGACAGGCCACCAGGGACCTGACAGGCCACCAGGGACCTGACAGGCCACCAGGGACCTGACAGGCCACCTGGGACCTGACAGGCCACCAGGGACCTGAGAGACCACCAGGGGACCAGAGAGGCCACCAGGGACCAGAGAGGCCACCAGGGACCTGAGAGGCCCCCAGGGACATAGGGAGACGCCACCAGGGACCAGAGAGGCCACCAGGGACCAGAGAGGCCACCAGGGACCAGAGAGGCCACCAGGGACCTGAGAGGCCACCAGGGACCAGAGAGGCCACCAGGGACCAGAGAGGCAACCAGGGACCT
Source organism: Procambarus clarkii (assembly GCF_040958095.1). Classification (NCBI taxonomy): domain Eukaryota; kingdom Metazoa; phylum Arthropoda; class Malacostraca; order Decapoda; family Cambaridae; genus Procambarus; species Procambarus clarkii. Next base: position 36,398,497 of record NC_091171.1, read on the forward strand.
GAGAGGCCACCAGGGACCAGAGAGGCCACCAGGGACCAGAGAGGCTACCAGGGACCTGAGAGGCCACCAGGGACCAGAGGCCACCAGGGACCTGAGAGGCCACGAGGGACATAACAGGCCACCAGGGACCTAACAGACCACCAGGGACCTAACAGGCCATCAGGGACCTGAGAGGCCACGAGGGACCTGACAGGCCACCAGGGACCTGACAGGCCACCAGGGACATGACAGGCCACCAGGGATCTGACAGGCCACCAGGGACCTGACAGGCCACCAGGGACCAGACAGGCCACCAGGGACCAGACAGGCCACCAGGGACCTGACAGGCCACCAGGGACCTGACAGGCCACCAGAGACCTGACAGGCCACGAGGGACCTGACAGGCCACCAGGGACCAGACAGGCCACCAGGGACCTGACAGGCCACCAGGGACCTGACAGGCCACCAGGGACCTGACAGGCCACCAGGGACCTGCTGGCCACCAGGGACCTGACAGGCCACCAGGGACCTGAGAGACCACCAGGGGACCAGACAGGCCACCATGGACCAGAGAGGTCACCAGGGACCAGAGAGGCCACCAGGGACCAGAGAGGCCACCAGGGACCTGACAGGCCACCAGGGACCAGAGAGGCCACCAGGGACCTGACAGGCCACCAGGGACCAGAGAGGCCACCAGGGACCTGAGAGGCCCCCAGGGACCTGAGAGGCCACCAGGGACCTGACAGGCCACCAGGGACCAGAGAGGCCACCAGGGACCTGACAGGCCACCAGGGACCAGAGAGGCCACCAGGGACCTGACAGGCCACAAGGGACCAGAGAGGCCACCAGAGACCTGACAGGCCACCAGGGACCAGACAGGCCACCAGGGACCAGAGAGGCCACCAGAGACCTGACAGGCCACCAGGGACCAGACAGGCCACCAGGGACCAGAGAGGCCACCAGGGACCTGACAGGCCACCAGTGACCAGACAGGCCACCAGGGACCAGAGAGGCCACCAGGGACCTGAGAGACCCCCAGGGACCTGAGAGGCCACCAGGGACCTGAGAGGCCACCAGGGACCAGAGAGGCCACCAGGGACCTGAGAGGCCCCCAGGGACATAGGGAGACGCCACCAGGGACCAGAGAGGCCACCAGGGACCAGAGAGGCCACCAGGGACCAGAGAGGCCACCAGGGACCTGAGAGGCCACCAGGGACCAGAGAGGCCACCAGGGACCAGAGAGGCAACCAGGGACCTGAGAGGCCACCAGGGACCAGAGAGGCCACCAGGGACCAGAGAGGCCACCAGGGACCTGAGAGGCCACCAGGGACCAGAGGCCACCAGGGACCTGAGAGGCCACGAGGGACATAACAGGCCACCAGGGACCTAACAGACCACCAGGGACCTAACAGGCCATCAGGGACCTGAGAGGCCACGAGGGACCTGACAGGCCACCAGGGACCTGACAGGCCACCAGGGACATGACAGGCCACCAGGGATCTGACAGGCCACCAGGGACCTGACAGGCCACCAGGGACCAGACAGGCCACCAGGGACCAGACAGGCCACCAGGGACCTGACAGGCCACCAGGGACCTGACAGGCCACCAGAGACCTGACAGGCCACGAGGGACCTGACAGGCCACCAGGGACCAGACAGGCCACCAGGGACCTGACAGGCCACCAGGGACCTGACAGGCCACCAGGGACCTGACAGGCCACCAGGGACCTGCTGGCCACCAGGGACCTGACAGGCCACCAGGGACCTGAGAGATCACCAGGGGACCAGACAGGCCACCATGGACCAGAGAGGTCACCAGGGACCAGAGAGGCCACCAGGGACCAGAGAGGCCACCAAGGACCTGACAGGCCACCAGGGACCAGAGAGGCCACCAGGGACCTGACAGGCCACCAGGGACCAGAGAGGCCACCAGGGACCTGAGAGGCCCCCAGGGACCTGAGAGGCCACCAGGGACCTGACAGGCCACCTGGGACCAGAGAGGCCACCAGGGACCTGACAGGCCACCAGGGACCAGAGAGGCCACCAGGGACCTGACAGGCCACAAGGGACCGGAGAGGCCACCAGAGACCTGACAGGCCACCAGGGACCAGACAGGCCACCAGGGACCAGAGAGGCCACCAGAGACCTGACAGGCCACCAGGGACCAGACAGGCCACCAGGGACCAGAGAGTCCACCAGGGACCTGACAGGCCACCAGTGACCAGACAGGCCACCAGGGACCAGAGAGGCCACCAGGGACCTGAGAGGCCCCCAGGGACCTGAGAGGCCACCAGGGACCTGACAGGCCACCAGGGACCAGAGAGGCCACCAGGGACCTGACAGGCCACCAGGGACCAGAGAGGCCACCAGGGACCTGACAGGCCACCAAAGAACGTGCTTATCAAACGTCGAATCACCTAACCTCGACCAATCTAACACTACTAACACCAACTAACCAACAAGCAAGTGGCTCTAACACTTGACCTGACATGTCAAGCCGTGCGAGCACATTCTTGGTAGTCCAGAGCCGGGAGTCTGTGCCTCAAGGGTATTATGTGAACAGTAACTGTATTACCTCTGTTATGCAAATATGCCGGCCAGAGGAGACTGGATTAGAGGGTCTTGAAGGGTTTACGAGGGATAATATTATATATATATATATATATATATATATATATATATATATATATATATATATATATATATATATATATACATTCAGAGTTAAATGTCAAGTTTTTCCCTGAGTGCTCTGTGTTCCCTTCTCTGAGGCTGTGGGTCCCTATAATTACACCAGTGGTGGTACCCCCCTATATATATATATATATATATATATATATATATATATATATATATATACCAGGGACCAGAGGTATATATATATATATATATATATATATATATATATATATATATATATATATATATAATACATCATATTATATATACCCGGAGATGTACCCTGCATCTCTGTATATGCATAAAGGTATACACACGTCTGCATCTTAGAATACAGGCACTGAAATGTATTACCTGCTTCACGGTGAATTTACACTGAGAGGTGTACCCCGCCTATTAGTGCATATATACACCAATAATTAACTTCAGTCCTGGGCAATGTTCAGGACTAACATATACTTACTGATTGGTCAGTAAGCCATTGTGGTGCCCCTTAATAACTCTTCTGAAGTCGAGAGGCTTAAGCCCAACACTAAGCCAACATCGGGTACAGTAAAGTATTTCTCTGAGGATCATAATAGACATGTAATAGGTAATCTGGATAAAGTGTGACAGGAACCTAATGGATCGTGGGTTCGTTTGTAATAATAAATATAATATAAATAATCAAGATAATATAAATCATATCAATTACTATGCTAATTCTTACTTACAAAGGGAAGCATTCACCTGGCCTTATATACCACCAACATAAGACCCACGCTGAAGTTAGCAGTACCACCATGGAACCTTCATCTTAAAAGCCACAAGGCAAAACTAGAAGAGATACAGAGATATATGTTGCAGAGCTCGTTCTTGAGCCGATAAATCTGAGCTTCGAGAAAGGGGAACTGGAACTACAATCAACACATGTGGAAAAAATAGTAGTAAAGCGACCGTTTAAAAGGCAGGGGCTTTGGAGCTCAAGTTCGACCCAGCAAGCATATCTAGCTGACTGTAGAGGTGACCAGACAATCCAGCCATTGCTGGAAATATTAAATATTGCTTTGTTATGCATAATGGCTGGCAGAAAGCGAGTCATTATAAAGACCCGCACTGTGTTGTGAGCCTATTTCTGACCCACAGTGACAGACTGACAGGTGTTGTGAGCCTATTTCTGACCCACAGTGACAGACTGACAGGTTGTTGACGTTAGTTGCATCAGAGGTAAGCAACATGTAACTAAATATAAATCATATCTATTTTGGCGTACTATATATATATATATATTTTTATACTACGCCAAAATAAATATATATATATTTATACTATAAGAGAATATCTGTTTAAATTTAGAGGCCATAGGCTTGGGGCTAGCCTCACCCAAACTGGCAGAGGGAATGGTCTATGGTACGGGATGAACATAGGCTGAACATGAACTCACGACGATTTTTAGCACTGCCTTCCAGCTACACAGCGAAATATTAAAAAAAAAATACTTTTGAAATAACGCTTGAACAGCCACACTTGAAGAGCCTTCTCGAGGCATGTACGAAGAAAGCTCCTTTCATCAGTCCGGAAGGGGACATGTATCTACAAATAGACGGAGTAACAATGGGCTCCCCCTTAGGAGTGTTATTCGCTAATTTTTACATGGGAACCATCGAGGATAGAGTCTTCAGTAGTACACAAACACCAACTGTTTACTGCCGTTATGTAGATGACATATTCGTCATAGTAAAAGACAGATGAACTAATTGATCTAAAAAGTCATCTAGAGAGAGAGTCAGTACTCCGATTTACACATGAAAATATTGAAAATAACAGTCTGCCATTCTTGGATGTACTAATAACAAAAACAGGAACCTCTTTAAGCACCAACGTATATACTAAACCTACCAACATAGGATTATGACTGAAGGGTAAGAGTGAGTGCCCCCAAAGATACAAAACCAGTGTTCTCAATGCTTATATTCGTCGAGCGCTTACACACTGCTCCGTATGGAGCAACGTGAGTAGAGAGTTTGAAAGAATAATTCAGGTATTGGTGAACAACGGATATAGCAAACACGAAAATATAAGAAGATATAAGAAGACACTTGAACCGATGGTACAATCCTGAACCTAGAACAAAAACCACAACACCTCCAATAAAATTATATTACAAATTAACCATGCACAGTGAACATAAAAAAAAGAATAATAAAAGAAATAATTCGTAAAGGAGTAAAAAGCACTATTCCTGACCAAAACAGACCTGATCATATTCTATAAAACAAAGAAGACTACCGACCTTCTTATTAAAAACATCCCCAAGCCGACGGAGAACCCTTTACAGCAGTCAAGCGTTGTATACATGTACACTTGCCCCCACGAAGGATGTAACCTTCAATCTAAGTACATAGGTATGACGTCGACCAAGCTGACGAGGCGTTTGATATGCCATCTTCAATCCGGTGCCCCCAGAAATCACATGAGACAAGCCCATGACATCACCCTAACAAGAGAAATGCTGAATAAAAACACTTGTATAATAGACAAAACCCCAAGATGTAAGAAGATTACAAATTCTTGAAGCAATCCACATAAAAATAGAACAACCTACCATGAACACCCAAATTACAAAACTATTTACTCTACCCACCATGAGAGTAAGAACAAGACCGGAACATAACGATGCCAACACAGAAGACACTGCTCAACATAATAGGCCTATTACATCCGATTAATCTTTGTATATGCTTCGTCTCCTATTTGCCCTTTGCCTTTATTCTATTTATTTTTTCACCTAACCCGTACTGGCATAAATCTAAGGCGATTTGTAATTTCTTATCAGTTGAGAATGAACCATGTAGGTTCGAAACGTTGTGCAACTGTATAATAAGTGTAATACATTCTATAGTTATTTACTTTTTTCTTCACCTCGAAAACGAACATAACTTTTGGAGAACTTCTCTTCCATCTAAACCCTGATGCAAGAACACCAGTTAGAGGGATAGACGCCCTAAACCAGAAGATAGTTAATGCAGAATATGCTCTCATATTCAATGAGACATGTATAAAAGAAAACCTGCTGGCTGTATATATATATATATATATATATATATATATATATATATATATATATATATATATATATATATATATATATATATATATATATATATATATATATATATGTCGTACCTAGTAGCCAGAACGCACTTCTCAGACTACTATGCAAGGCCTAATTTGCCTAATAAGCCAAGTTTTCATGAATTAATTGTATTTCGACTACCTAACCTACCTAACCTAACCTAACTTTTTCGGCTACCTAACCTAACCTAACCTATAAAGATAGGTTAGGTTAGGTTAGGTAGGGTTGGTTAGGTTCGGTCATATATCTACGTTAATTTTAACTCCAATAAAAAATAATTGACCTCATACATAATGAAATGGGTAGCTTTATCATTTCATAAGAACAAAATTAGAGAAACTATATTAATTCAGTAAAATTTGGCTTATTAGGCAAATCGGGCCTTGCATAGTAGGCTGAGAAGTGCGTTCTGGCTACTAGGTATATATATATATATATATATATATATATATATATATATATATATATATATATATATATATATATATATATATATATTTATATAGTGGAAAACAATGTGACAAACATATATTTTAACTTTTAATTAAAGTCGACAAAGTTTCGAATATATCGCCGTAATCATAAGATCTAAAATACATAACTGTCAACAATTTCAATTAACACACAAAATAAGAATCTAATATTGAATAGTGTTGTTTCCTACAAGATAAAGTAATCACACAGATTGTACTAAAAACACACAGAAAATTAACTTACATGTTTTTTTAAAAGAGGTGATGAATATATATATATTTATATATATATATATATATGACAGCAAATACTAATTTAAAATTCTAATTGTAAACACTCTAATTAAGTTTATACAATCGCAAATGAACTAAAGCAAACTACAAATTACTAATTAAATACTTTATAAAAAGCATAAATATTACATCAAATTTTATAGCAAATATTATACTCAGTAACTTAAATAAGCAACAATAATTATAAAATAAGACACCATTAAAAAAACACCAAAATATTAAAATTAAGGGGGACTGAAAAAAATAATGAAGTCGCGAAGCAGCATACGTAAAATGAAAACTAAAACCTAGATAAGGCTTACATAGTATACATGTGTACACCGGAAACATTGTTATTCAACAAAGGCCTCAGCTCTTTTATATATGAAGATTTCATTATACACAAGTAAGACTGGCCACCCAAAATCCAAGATTTTAATGACAGTCTCTTGCCAAGAATGGTTCGTCTCATAACAATGATTTCTAATCTCTGAGAATGTTGGCATAGATAACAGTAAGCCAGTTCTAAAAGATATCCCTTTGTACCCTGGTATCTTAATTTTAAAATTCCTAATGGAACTTACAACATATTTAGCGTTACAGCTAAAACATATACATATTTATATAAGAAACTTGGACTTGTGAAGATTAACGATCGATTTGGTGGATAATGCATTATGCGTGTCATACTATCAAAGGGTAGTTATTATTAATTTTAAAGGATGATTTGCTTTAATATTACAGTTACTGTATGTGATTACCGTGCACAAATATTGTTTAGTTGCTAGATAGATTAACAGTGCAAAATGCAATTGAAAGATTTAATGAGCTATTGGGATGAATCGAACCTCATTTGTTAAGCTGTTAGGATACTGAAATCTAGCACCTGGCTGTTAATAGCTCTTAATTAATTCAGATTAAGAACAAAGTTACAATGAAAGGCTGTGTGACCTGTCTTGTCATGTTTAGAATCTCTAACTCTGCTTTCAATCACTGCAGAGTTTAAATATGTATTCAACTTGAAAAACTGTTTGCCTAGATATTACTTATGGGCGAGATGAAAGAATGAACTAACAGAACTAAAGATAATTGAAAGGTCTGATAAATTATTGTGTATGTGTCAATGGTATAAAATTTAACACCTATATGTAAATGGGGGTTTAATGACCACGCCGCCTACAGCGGTGTGCTCAACCAATCAGGGCAATGAAGGATTTGACATGACCGAATAAAAGCTGCGGAAATAAAATGTTATAGTCTTGGAAGCGATTTAAGTTATGAATATATATTCAGTTGTTTTCCTTTAGGTCATATACATTTGTTTTCTCGATTATTTTTTGACGTTTATACCCTCTTTGTTTGTCTTTGTGGAATGTGTTGAGCTGTATATTTGTAATGTTACTTCGGAGATTTCAATGCGATGGCTCACATACTACCTGGTCCAATTACTGTGTAGCTTATTACTGCTGGCTTGGAGATTTTAATGTCATATGAGTAATGTACTGACTAGTTCAATTTCTGTGTTGTTCGGTTGTTGCTTTAAGGGCGGATATAAATAGGAGATTCTAGGTATGGGCCAATAGTACTTCTGCAGTTTTCTAAAACTCATAGACATGATTGATAAAAGAACAGAATGGATGGCCATATCCATCCACCTATTTATGACCCATACTTAGCATTTATTTAAAATTAACACTTTGGCTGACAGTACCTCATTTTGAATAAAACATTTATAACAGAATTGTCCCTAAATTCCGAATTTTGTTTACATTCAATTATTTAGTGACGTAAGATATGGGAATAGTTCTGCTGACAGAGTTTACATTTGGCAAGTCTGCTTTAGCAGGTGGTGCAGACACCCTGAAGTACTCGTAGCTAAGGCTAAGCCTAGCAGCAGTAACGTCTAAACGGTTGCTGATCATATTCGATGATCCATAGATATGTGGCTCTTCATGCATCAAAATATGATGATGTACAAGGAACGTGATGACGTGATATATCAATAAGAAAATCATTGGAACAGGACGGGGATCGAACCAGCGTCATATGTACTCAAGGTGTGCGGCTGGTAGTACACAGGTCGCTGGTTCGGTACCCTTACTGTTCCACTGGCTTTGCCAATATGATGATAGATAGAATAACTAGTGCAAATTTCACTTTACTTCATATCTACTAAATTTTTGTTGCAATTCTCGGTATATTGCTGCCCTCAGAGCACTCAAAATCGATCTAAGATGCTAAGTAACTATATCCCTTTAAGATCATATTTTTTGGCTAACTACATGAGCTATAATGTGCATTCGGAAATCAATATGGGAAGGGATCCATAGGAGACAAACTCTGACTCCATCATTGATTAATTTATTATATCTGTGCCTTGCTTTAAATTCAAGCCCGTCATGGTTATGTATTGAGCAGTTGAGTGCATGCAAGGATGACAGAGTCACTTACAAATTAACCTGTCAGCTTTGGATACATTTACTCGTTTGAGTGCGAGGAGTATGGCAAAGTATTCTGTCTGAAGACTGCAAGTCCAGTTATTTATTCCAGCTCCCCCATTTAAAATTAGAGTAATTTCTCGCTGTCACGTCAACTGTACTTCCAGCGGCACTACTGAAGTGCTGTAGGGAATCATCAGTGTAAATGGTTTTGGGGAGGAAGCTTGTCTGGCTTAAGCCATTGAACTTTGCTTCAGATTCGAAGCATTGGTTGTTCTTTAATCATCTCTTGGGTGGGAAAGGAGGGATAGTAATTTGTAAAGTGGTAAATTTTCATGGTGTAGGAAAGTGTCGTTGTTGTCTCCCTTGGTAGATACCATGAACCAGTTACATTCTGAGCTCATCTGCGATTTTTGTAATTCGTTTTGAGTGATACCTTATGAGTTTTGAGGTGTTTTTGAATGACTGCTATAAGGAAGGTTTGGAAGATGTCAGTTCAGGGGATGGGGGGAGGGTTATCCTTAGCATTTCGATACTGATTAAAGCATTAATTTCAGTGATTCGATTACTTATACTTATGATATCAAGTTCACTCGTGATGTTAGCATCCGAGGATACTCCTTAGAGGGTATGTTTGGCATCTTTCCCAGTCCTACAAGTATTCTTTCAGAGACTACAGCAAGCCGGGGGTGCCGCATAATTTATTAATAATCTAATATATGAAAGATACATAATTTTTGCAATTTTCACATTTGCACCATTGTCTTCAACTGCCGCAGGAACATTGAACCTCTCTACACTGACGATCCGGTTTGGTTCCACGTGTTCGCCGGGCCTCTTAGGACCATAGTTCAGGAGCTCACTGATAAATATATTAAACAGAGTAGGACATAGGACATACGTCAGGTCAGGTTAAGAGCGATGATGAAAAAGGCATGGGAGAGGGTGGGATGGGGGAAAGTTAGTGATGAAATTGTGGTAGGTATTGGGAGAGGGTACTTACCTATCATTACTTACCTATCATAAGCAGTGACTATGGGGGCAGGTGAGGGCTAGGTCTTTATGCCTCTAGCCTACTAGCCTCGTTGTACCCCTGTGTAGTGTGACCAGTTCAAAATCTCTTGTCACACTTCTATTCCTTTGGAACAGTACAGATGACTTCCTACTGGATAAATATCCCATTGCATGAGGACGTCAGCCTCCAACATCAGTTATGGAGAGTTGACTCTGAGTGACAAGCAGGTTAGCAATGTCAAAAGATGCCATTAGGTCTAGGAAAGCAGTTCGTAACGTGTCCTCATGCAGGGGTGAGGAAACCAGGTAATGAACACTCCTTCCATGAGTGAAGCTATGCATCTGGGGAGATAACACGTCTGTAATTCTAAGAAGACGATGGTTTCTAAGAAGACGATGGTTTCTAAGAAGACGATGGTTTCTAAGAAGACGATGGTTTAGAACCGTCAAGACCCTTAAAAATACACTTACAAAGACAACTTACAGAGACAACTAGTTAGGGAATCTCTGGTGATTAGATTTAGAAATGAAAAAGAAAAAATGAGGCTGATGGTCCATGACTCTGGAAGCTCCCCAGTTACATAGGTCGTGTGTAGGGCAAACTTTAGTCTCGACTCAGGAGCCATGTGCCTTTTCAATTGCTTAGGGAAATGAGGCAACACCGTGATCTAGCGGACACGGCAGGCTGGATGACACGGGCTAGTCCACGCACCTACCCCTGCTTCAATGGTCAGGCAACCCGTCCGTGCCTCCAGGGCCACGCACCTTCTCCGTACGTGGCCCTCAGCGAGCCACGGGCAAGGAGAGGACACGCAAGAGAACATATAGACACTGGGTAATAACTGCTGCTCCGGGATACTATTATAAGGAGAGGTGACTATCTTCAGGGACCAGGCCCTGTGCGGAGGGAGAGAGAGGGAGAGGGGAGGGGGGGGAGGGTGAGGAGGAGAGAGAAAGAGGGAGGATGGTGAAAAAGAAGGAGACGGGGATAGAAAGGAAGGTAAGGGGGAGAGAGAAAGATAGTTAAGGGGGTGAGAGAAAGATAGGGAAGGGGAGGATAGAGAGAGAGAGAGAGAGAGAGAGAGAGAGAGAGAGAGAGAGAGAGAGAGAGAGAGAGAGAGAGAGAGAGAGAGAGAGAGAGAGAGAGAGAGAGAGAGAGAGAGAGAGAGAGAGTGGAATATAAGAGAATTAGTGAAGGGAAGTAAAGGGAGATGGTAAGAGGAGAAAGGTAAAGCTGGATATGAAAGAAAGCAGAGAGGTGAGCGTGTGATGATGGTGGAGAAGAGAAAATTAGTAGTTGACGTAGATGATGAGGGAGAAGAAGTTGAGATAATTTTTTTTTTTTTTTTTTGCAAGGATATTCCTGCGCGGGCCCTAAGCCTCTGGCTGGCCCACTAAGTGTTGCTCGTTTCTGTTTTACTTGGGCGGAGTATGAGCATTTATGACTCGTATGGTCGCTTCAGTAAGATTTTGTCCCATGTGTTTAACAACTTCTG
>NC_091171.1:36414963-36485802 GCF_040958095.1 Procambarus clarkii
TTCCAAGTGCTATATAGTCGTAAAGGCTTGGCATTTTCCCCTGATAGTTGCCTTCCCTCCCTGGGAATTCCGAGCGCATGGGTTCGAATCCTCCTCACGGCTCCTACTGATTTTCTCATTATTATTATTATTATTATTATTATTATTATTATTATTATTATTATTTTACTGTTATTATTACATTCATTTATATCAAACACCTCATGCGTGTTAGTGGCTTTGTGCGAAATATCTGAATTTACCTGAGGGGCCACTGTCTCTATAGTCGACACAGGAAGCCGACGGCTTGTCATAAAGATCCCCCTCCCCCCTTGACTATTGCAGTTATTCACAAAATCTCCATTGACACAATCCACTGTATCTTCTTGTACTTTTAAACTATTTTAACCCCCCAACAACAGTGTTGAGTACTATATACAGCCTCTATGATGTACTCAACACACCAGTTGAGTACATGTACGGCCAGGTGTACTCAACATAGCACACATCAGGTGAGTGCATAGTGTAGACTTGTCTGCCCGCCAACACAAGCATCACCTCTTGGACCAACACCTTCTGCAAACACTATATGAGCGGGGGAGTCCCCACCATCACCACCATCTCCACCATCTCCACCATCACCACCATCCCCACCATCCCCCACCATCCCCACCATCTCCACCATCACCACCATCTCCATCCTGGAACAACAGGAGCGTTAGGTTTATAGGGGGGGGAGCGGTGGAGTCGAAGCCTACTCAGAACGGCTTGGCAAAGCTTGATTTTCTAATTGTCAGAACCGAAAATATAATTTGGTTAGGATGAGTTACTTAGCTATAATTAGCTATATTTGTAGCCTGTGCTAAGTTCTGTTGGGTTAGATTAGGTTGGTTTGGGTTCGGCTAGGCGAGGTTAGAAGTTTTTTAATATCCGGCAGTTTGATTTGTTGCCGCCGGAGGGGGGGCTAGTTTATTGTGCGCCCCATACTCATCTTGTGAGCCGTAGCGCAAAAAGGATGACAGAGGGGGCACCAAAGGTCTTTATTAGGCCGCGCCGGTGATAATTACATTAACAATTTCATCTTTCCTGTAAACCTTATGACCATAACAACGTGTGTAAGATAATCCGGGACTCCTATCCGTAACAATTATGCTTTAAATAGCTGCTTTCGAGAATAATTAACTGTGGTTTCGCTACGAGCGGGGGGGAAGGGGTGAGCTCCAGTGCTTATATGGCTATAGGAATGTTATTATTAAAGAGTAACTCTGTGGCATCATGAAGAGCTGTTCTTAGAGAACTGGAAGGATCTGCTCTATGTCGACGTGTTATTGTTTTGTTGTTTTTGTGGGTCCTGTTTTTACCTCTGTCTTCCCACCATCACAACCCTCCATCTACCTTCCCACCATCTACCTCTCCACCATCTACCTCCCCATCATCTACCTCCCCATCATCTACCTCCCCATCATCTACCTCCCCATCATCTACCTTCCCATCATCTACCTCTCCACCATCTACCTCCCCACTATCACCACACTCAATTTACCTCCCCAACATTGTCTCTAGTTACTTAGGAAGCATATGATTAGCTTTAAATCCTTGTAAGAATCAGGGATCTCCTCTCTCTCTCTCTCTCTCTCTCTCTCTCTCTCTCTCTCTCTCTCTCTCTCTCTCTCTCTCTCTCTCTCTCTCTCTCTCTCTCTCTCTCACCATTCTCACTCACCACTCTCACAACAGCCTAGAGCCACGTTAAGCTCGCCCCACATCTCTCCCTCTCGATATGATGGAGGCAAAGAACGAGATGGGTGAGGTTACTGACCCTCTTGTTGGTTGGGGTGATGGTGGGGGAGTATGGTTGAGTAGGGTGATGGTTAGAGATGGTTGAGTGAAGTGGTGGTGGAGTGTAATCCTCAGGTCTACATTCATTATGATTGACTCTTAAATTCATGTTATTGCTATGAAGTCAGTGGAATTAATAATCAGTTATCCTGTTGTCTACTCAATGTCTACTTAATGTTTTATCTTTTGTCTTCATGTTATCTACCAGGTGCATGTAGATATGCACCTGGTAGAGAACATATAGGCATGTCTAACAAGTGAATGTTGAGTCGACTCTCAGCAATAATGGAATTTAACTAAAAAAATGTAGAAACTTTATTTAATATTTAATTCCAAATATGAAAAAAAGATACTTCTGTACCGGAAAATTACGGAAATAGTTAACAAAATTGGGTACAAGATTAATTATTATTTTTGCTCTCAAACTATGTGGTTAGATAAAGTTTTCATTTAAATCAAAAATTTTCAAAGAAAAACTAATTTTACATATTTACAATTTGTTTAAAATGAACGCAAATGAAGCCAAATTCTTAAATTTGTTCATCTATCCCACATGTATTCTACATGTATCCTATATGTATTCTTATTTTATATTTTCATGTAAATACTAATTACTACAATATATTCAAAATAAGAATATAAGATTTAAAAAGTAATCATTAAATATATATATTTTCAGTAAAAATTACAATATACTGACAATTTTCAGATCTAAAAGTTAGACGGAAAAGTTCGTCAATAAAGACAACGACAAAGATACAAAAAAATAGGTCAAGATAGTGACAAAAATGGGTTGTAGGTTAATGACAGAAAATTACATAAGTTAGTAACAGAGATTAAATAAGTTGTTACCAGAAAATGGGTTACGTTTGTGAGAAAATGGGTTAAGTTAATGTTAGAAATGGGTTAAGCAAGTGACATTATATGTTAGTGAAAAAATGGGTCATGGAAGCTCAATGACTCACTAGCCAAAGATATATACATTGTACAATGAAAGGTATATACCCAGCCTCTCGATATATATACACTGAGTTAGGCGATGAGTCACAATAACGTGACTGAGAATGTTGACCAGACCACACACTAGAAGGTGAAGGGACGACGACGTTTCGGTCCGTCCTGCACCATTCTCAAGTCGAAACGTCGTCGTCCCTTCACCTTTTAGTGTGTGGTCTGGTTAACAATACACTGAGTTAGTTAACGTTAAAGTATATCGTTGTTTGGCCAGTAAGCTATTGTGGTGACCGTAATAACCGAGCATTGGTTGATAGGACTTAATAACCCTCAGACGGCTGATAAGCCTTAACAACTTCCCAGGGATTGATGAGCCAAAATTACATTCGAAGGTTGGTAGGCCTGAGTAACCGTCCCGAGGTTGATACACCTTAATAGACCCCCAGAAGTTAATAGGCCTTAATAACTCTCCAAAGGTTGATAGACCTTATAATAACCCTCCAGCGGTTGATAAGCCTTAATTCAAAGGCTCATATATATAGACTTAAAGTCCAACACCAAACACTCACCTTTACATCTCAGGAAATCCCAACGTTAAATCTGTCTGTAAGCATCCTTGTGCATCACTGAGATGTCATCCCCTATCACATCCTAGCAGCATCTGCCTCTCCTCACACTGAACCCCGCGAGATGCAGCCTCACTCCATTAGTGCCCCAATTACAGTGCTTGACTAGTTGCACTTCTCAGAGCCATGAACGTCACGTTAATTGGCAAAGAGTTCGTGTTACGTTGGTGGCTTCGTTTATCCCAGCAATTTCAACAATTAATTAGACTCGTTATGGTTGAAATAGGTCTCTAATGGGGTTTCAATCCCTCTATCTGGGTAGGCATGTAATGGAATAGACTGTGAAGTGGTGACCGTAATAACTGCGGGATTTAATGGTCATGTTTTCCAGTTTCAATCAAGTTCTCACGAATGCTACACTAGACGGTTCGAGAAAGTTTGTTTTCCGGTGGGCCAAACCGCATTGTTAGGTCCGGTTAGGTTTGGCTAGGATGGGTTTGGTTAGGTTAGGTTAGGTTAGGTAAGGTAAGGTGGGGTTTGAAAAGATAAGATTAGGTTAGGGGTATGGTGATGTTAGGTAAAGTGAGATTAGGAAAGGCGAGATTAGGCCAGGTGAGGTTATACGAAAGGTGAGGTGAGGAAAGGTAAGGTAAGGTAGGTTCTAAACGTGGTCACGACATGTGATGTAAGGCGGCTCAACAGACGACATCACAGGACCAATATGTACATTATATTATCGGGTCACTTAAAGCATCACATATTTGACGCTCTCAACGGCTTGTTACCGTTAACGGGTTTGCCTCGCCACCCTCCCCGTTGTCGGTTGCACCGTTTCCAAGTCATTTCCGCACTCAAAATAGAAGACCAGTTTGATCATTGGAATACAACAGAGAGAGAGAATTTCACCTTTTAATTTGAGTACACTGAGACCAAGAAAGCACTTGAGGCTAGCGCTGAAACGCCCTGGCCGCGAAGTACCGCGAAGTACCAGAAGCCGCGAAGTACCGCGAGGTACCAGAGGGCGCAAGGTACCAGAGGCCGCGAAGTACCAGAGGCCGCGAAGTACCCCAGCTGCCGGCCTTATCACGTGGTAATCCAGGGGGAGGAAAGATAAGAGAACGACCCGGCGCGCACAACAGCCACACCACCAACTGTTCCAAGTTTGCTCATGTGAGGGAACGTTCCACGGCGCAGCGTTCGTGTGTGTGTGTGTTAGAATGTGTGTATATGTGCGTGTGTGTGTGTGTGTGTATGAGAGAGAGAGAGGGAGGAGGTATGTGCGCATGCTCAGAGCCAGCAGTCTGTGTCTCAATACGGCGAACTTCACAGCAAAGACAACTAATAATTAACTACTCTACCGATTAATGACCACCTCCCCTTCTCGACTAGATGAATAATGTCACGATTTTCATTGTTGTACGTTATATTTTCACGTATTACGTGCAGAACAACGTTAGAACGAAGAGGGGGGGGGTACTGGGGGAGGGGGGGGGGAGAAAGGGGCGGTCCTTACTGGCGAATGTCAACACGGCTGGGAACCGCGGATTCGCCGATCAGCTGGGCTCCTGAAACCCAATGCTCTCCCCCCAGTGTTTTGAAGTGTTTTGGAGCACTGAATGTACGAGTAGTTTCTTTCCTGATCCTCAAACACAAGCGAGGAGCTTGCGAGGATACGCTTGTTATTATATTGTAATATATGTAATATATTTCGGGCAGCGTTTCTGCCCGAAACGCTGCGCGTACTAGTGGCTTTACAAGAATGTAATTACTGTACTATCCAATGTATTCTCACAAACCCAATGTACCTTCTTGTATATATATAAATAAATAAATAAATAAATAAATATGTAATAACGAGTTATGCCCTGGTGATTTGCCCTGATATTATTTTATATTATTCGTTATATATATATATATATATATATATATATATATATATATATATATATATATATATATATATATATATATATATATATATATATATATATATACATATATATATATACATATATATATATATAATGTGTTGGTTCCAAGGGGTTGTCATAGCCAGGGAGTGGTAATGGGGAACGATCTCCCTTTACCTATAAAAAGCTCCCGTACGGCGCGAGTCTCAAATAGCCTCTGACAACCAAGTCCAACTCCTGGTCTGCACGGGTGGCTTAGTCTTTAAGTCCGGCGGAACTGCTTTTACCGACAGGAGAAGGGGCGAGGGCGTGCCTCTGGCGCCTTAAAACCAGCTGCTCCGGGTTGATGGGACTCGATAGCCTGGGACGGCAGCCCATCTAGGAGGAAGGAAAACCCAAATTGCATACCTCCGCTGCCTTGCGGCCATACTCCTCTCTTGGGAAAGGCTTCAGGACTCAACCTCGAGGAAAATCCGGAGTTGGAACCCCTAAGGCAGTTCGTCGTTGACTTCGACCTCGTTCTGGTAGCTTGTGCGACGGTGCTGGAACTGTGTGTATTGGCGTCGCCTTTCCATTGGATAATTTCAGCAACGTGGAGTGGGAGGACCTGCTGCATGGGTAACAGCTTCTCCTCCATATTGATCTACCCAGGCTTTGCGCAATTGAAACCAGAGCGCAACGCCATAGTCTCCCGAGACTGAAGGATGCCTATTACTATATAATGTGTGTGTGTGTGAATATTTACTATTTGTGCCTGCAGAATCGAGCTATTAGCTTTTGGACCCCGTCTTTCTAACCAATCTATTGCTCTGATATGTCCACTACATATATTTCTCTCTAACACTCACACACACACACACACACACACACACACACACACACACACACACACACACACAGCCCAAACCCACCTTCCCATCCCCCCTCCCCAAATACCCCTTCCTACTCCCCTGCCCCTTCTACCCCATTGACTTCATTTCCATCTACTCCATCCCAGCTACCACTGCACCCCTCTTCCACTCACCCCCAAACCCCACCCAACCCTCACCCCTCCTATGCACCTCCAGCCCACATTTAACCCCCTCACCTTGTGACCCCCTAACACCTTCCCCCATCTCCCTCTTCCCCTCTTCTACCCCAAAACCCCCACCTACCCCCGATTCCCCCCTAACTAATACACCCTCTCTTCCACTCCCAGCACCCATGCTCCATTCTCATCTCAGCCCTCCGCCCTCAGTATCCCTCTCCCCCCCAACCTCTCAACCTCTATCTGACTCTCAGTCTCACTCTATTTCTCAACCCCCCTATGCTATTCAGACCCCTAACTTTCAGACCCATTATGCCCTTCCTACCCCCCTAGATGCCCAGACCCCATTCGCCTACCAGGCACTCCCAGGCACCCCCCTAGCACCCCCCCACAGCCCCCACTTGCCCCCCAGACACCCCCCAGTTCCCCCCAGACCCCTGGTGAAAGGGGGAACTCTGACACCCGAGTTTCCAAGAAGAGTCTCAAGGTTTGGTACACCAATGCTGATGGGGTAGCCAATAAAGCAGAAGAGATAAAAGAAAGAGTTAGTGAGGCAGACCCAGACATAGTGGCAATAGTGGAAACTAAAATAAATGGCATGATCTCGGATGCAATCTTTCCAGAGGGGTACCAGGTGATAAGAAAAGATAGGACACAGAGACAGGGAGGAGGAGTGGCACTACTAATAAAGCGGAAATGGAAGTTTGATGAGCTGGAAAATCCGGGTACCAATGAAAGCACGAGCTTCATACATGGAACTCTGACAGTGGATGGGAAGAAGATTGTAATCTTGATACTCTACAATCCCCCACCAAACAGTAGAAGGCCCAGGCAGGAGTACGAGGACAGTAACAAGACATGTATAGATGAACTGCAGAGGGCAGCAACTTTAGCGCATAGAATGAGAGCGAAGCTGCTGGTCATGGGGGACCTAAATCACGGAGAGATAGATTGGGAAACGAGGAATCCCCATGGCGGGGAGGAGACCTGGGGAGCGAAGCTGGTAGACGTTATTGACAGGAGTTTCCTAACACAGCATGTGAAAGAAGATACTAGGGAAAGAGGAGGGGATACGCCCAGCCTATTAGATCTCATTTTCACCCAGAATGTAGAAGACATCGAGCAGTTGGAACATGAAATACCACTAGGAGCTAGTGACCATTGTGTCCTAGTCTTTGACTACATGATGGAGCTTAAAATTGTGACCAAAGGACAAGAGGTCCGGGAAAGGAGACTTGATTACAGAAAAGGGGACTACAGAAGGATAAGGGACTACCTGGGAGAAGTGCAGTGGGAGGAAGAACTTAGAGGAAAAACAGTGCAAGGTATGATGAACCAAGTCATATTGAAATGCAAGGAGGCTGAAGAGAGATTTATTCCAACAATAAAGGAAAAAAGCAGGAGGGAATATAATAACCCATGGTTTAATAAACAGTGTCAGGAAGCAAAGGTGAGAAGCAGGAGGGAGTGGAGGAAGTACAGAAGACAAAGGACAGAGGACAACAGGATTAGATGTAACAGAGCTAGGAATGATTACATTAACATAAGACGAGTGTCGGAAAGAAATTATGAGAATGATATTGCAGTCAAAGCGAAAAAGCAACCAAAATTACTACATAGCCATATAAGAAGGAAGATGTCGGTAAATGATCAAGTGACAAGACTGAGGAAAACAGAAGGGGCATATACAGAAAGCGACAAGGAAATCTGCGAGGTACTGAATGCAAAATTCCATGGAGTGTTCACAACCGAGCCTGAGCAGCTCCCATTGTTAGAAGAGATTACCCAAGATGAAAGACTATCAGATATAGAGGTGACAGCAGAGAATGTAATGAAACAGTTGACAATACTGGATGCAAATAAAGCTGTTGGACCAGACAAAGTATCACCGTGGATACTTAAAGAGGCAGCGCAGGCTCTCAGCGTGCCTGACAATGATCTTTAATGAGTCACTTATGTCGGGAGAATTGCCCAGTTGCTGGAAGGAGGCAAATGTCGTACCGATTTTCAAAAAAGGTGATAGGGAGGAGGCACTTAACTACAGACCCGTATCACTGACAAGCATCCCCTGCAAAATACTTGAAAGAATAATTAGGCTAAGACTTGTTGAGCACCTGGAGAGCATTGGGTTTGTAAACAAGCACCAACATGGGTTCTGGACAGGGAAATCATGCCTAACAAATCTTTTAGAATTCTACGATAAAGTAACAAGGATAAGACAGGACAGGGAAGGCTGGGCAGACTGCATATTTCTTGACTGCCAAAAGGCCTTTGATACGTTACCGCACATGAGACTGCTATACAAACTTGGGAGGCAGGCAGGAGTAAGCGGAAAGGCCCTAGTATGGGTGAAGAACTACCTAACAGGAAGGAGCCAGAGGGTAATGGTAAGGGGCGAGAAGTCGGACTGGCGAACAGTAACAAGTGGAGTACCTCAAGGATCGGTGCTGGGACCAATCCTCTTTCTAATTTACGTAAATGATATGTTTACAGGAGTGGAATCATACATGTCAATGTTTGCGGATGACGCAAAATTAATGAGAAAAGTTGTGACAGACGAGGATTGTAGGATCCTCCAAGAGGACTTAATTTAAACAGGCTGCAGAGATGGTCAGGGAAATGGCTACTGGAGTTTAACACCAGTAAATGTAAAGTTATGGAAATGGGATCAGGTGACAGGAGACCAAAGGGACAGTACACAATGAAGGGGAACAGCCTACCTGTAACGATTCGAGAAAGAGACCTGGGAGTGGATGTGACACCTAATCTAACTCCTGAGGCACATATAAATAGGATAACGACAGCAGCGTACTCTACACTGGCGAAAATTAGAACTTCATTCAGAAACCTAAATGAGGAGGCTTTTAGGGCGCTTTACACTGCCTACGTGAGACCCGTCTTAGAGTATGCCGCGCCATCATGGAGCCCCCACCTGAAGAAACACATAAAGAAACTGGAGAAGGTTCAGAGGTTTGCGACGAGGCTTGTCCCAGAGTTACGAGGGATGGGATATGAAGAGCGGCTGAAGGAACTGAACCTTACGACACTAGAGAAAAGAAGGGAGAGAGGAGATATGATAGGGACATATAAAATACTCAGGGGAATTGACAAAGTGGAAATAGATGAAATGTTCACACGTAATAATAACAGAACGAGGGGACATGGGTGGAAACTGGAAACTCAGATGAGTCACAGAGATGTTAGGAAGTTTTCTTTTAGCGTGAGAGTAGTGGAAAAATGGAATGCACTTGGGGAACAGGTTGTGGAAGCAAATACTATTCATACTTTTAAAACTAGGTATGATAGGGAAATGGGACAGGAGTCATTGCTGTAAACAACCGATAGCTAGAAAGGCGGGATCCAAGAGTCAATGCTCGATCCTGCAAGCACAAATAGGTGAGTACAAATAGGTGAGTACACACACACACACACACACACACACACACACACACACACACACACACACACACACAATAGGAAGTACCTAAGGGAGTACCTAAGGGAGAACCTAAGGGAGTACCTAAGGGAGTACCTAAGCAATAGGAAGCTGAGAGTTACAGTGAGGGGTGAGACCTCAGATTGGCGTGAAGTCACCAGTGGAGTCCCACAGGGCTCTGTACTCGGACCTATCCTGTTTCTGATATACGTAAATGATCTCCCAGAGGGTATAGATTCATTCCTCTCAATGATAGTCTCATGGTATTGGGGGTGCTATATTAAGCTGGATTAGGGCATGGCTATACCAAAGGAAACAGAGAGTTAGTATAAATGGAGTCAAGTCAGAGTGGGAAAATGTGGTAAGTGGAGTGCCTCAAGGCTCTGTCCTGGGACCTCTGTTGTTTATAATATATATAAATGATTTAGATTCAGGTTTGAGTAGCAACATTTGCAAATTTGCCGATGATACGAAAATCGGTAGGGAAATTAATTCGGAGGAGGACTCACTATCACTTCAAGTTGATCTAGATAGGGTTTTGAAATGGTCAAAGGATTGGCAGATGCAGTTTAATGCTGAAAATGTAAAGTTCTGAGGTTAGGTAATGATGATAGAGTTACAAGATACGAGCTAGATGGTGTTGAGATTGCGAAGTCGGATTGCGAAAGGGATCTGGGAGTTATGATTAGTAAGAATTTAAAACAAAAGGATCAATGCATAAATGTTCGTAATAAGGCAAATCGGACACTTGGATTTATTAATCGCAGCGTTAGTAACAAGACACCTGGTGTGGTTCTCAAGCTATATCTTGCTCTAGTTAGGCCCCATTTAGATTATGCAGTTCAGTTTTGGTCGCCATATTTTAGAATGGATATAAATTCACTTGAACGTGTCCAGCGTAGGATGACTAACTTAATTCCCCTGTCCCATTAATTCCCATAATTCCCTATTAGTCCCGCCTCTCAAATGTCAATCAACAGGTGTACAGATTCCTGAGCCTATTGGGCTCTATCATATCTACACTTGAAGCTGTGTATGGAGTCAGCCTCCACCACATTGGAGGCTCCACCTCATGCCTCTTAGTTCTGGAACTAGCCTAATATCATACCTCTGAACATTTTCCAGTTTCGTCTTGTACTTGACAAGGTACGGGCGCCATGCTGGAGCCGCATACTCCAGTATTGGCCTTACATACGTGGTATACAAGGTTCTGAAAGATTCTTTACACAGGTTTCTGAAGGCAGATCTGATGTTAGCCAGCCGTTATCTTGAGGTTATCTTGAGATGATTTCGGGGCTTTTTAGTGTCCCCGCGGCCCGGTCCTCGACCAGGCCTCCACCCCCAGGAAGCAGCCCGTGACAGCTGACTAACACCCAGGTACCTATTTTACTGCTAGGTAACAGGGGCATAGGGTGAAAGAAACTTTGCCCAATGTTTCTCGCCGGCGCCTGGGATTGAACCCAGGACCACAGGATCACAAGTCCAGCGTGCTGTCCGCTCGGCCGACCGGCTCCCTAAGGCCGGCCGTGCATACGCCGCCGATATTATTCCTTTGATGTGGGCTTAAGGAGACAGGTTCGGCGTGATATCAACTCCTAGATCTTTCTCTCTATCCGTTTCGTGAAGGAATTCATCTACCATTCGGTAGTCCGTGTCTAGCCTTCTATTTCCTCCACCTAGTTTCATTACCTTACATTTACTTGGGTTGAACTTTAGTACCCACTTGTTGGACCATTCCTTCAGCTTGTCTAGGTCATCTTGTAACCTCATACTGTCTTCCTCTGTCTTAATCCTCCTCATAATTTTTGCATCATCAGCTAATATTGCGAGGAACGAGTCTATTCTCTCTGGGAGATCATTTACATATATCAGAAACAGTATAGGTCCAAGGACTGATCCTTGTGGGACTCCACTGGTGACGCCTCGCCACTCCGAGACCTTCACAGTGAATCGCTGTCTTCTGTTGCTTAGGTATTTCCTTATCCAGTGGAGTACCTTCCCTTTCACTCCTGCCTGCATCTTTAGCTTGTGCTCTAGACTCTTGTGTGGTACTGTGTCAAAGGCTTCCTGGCAATCCAAAAATATTTAGTCTCCCCACCCCCCTCTTTTACTTTCCTGATTTTTGTTGCCTGGTCCTAGAACTCAATTAATCCTGTGAGGCAGGACTTGCCATCCCTGAACCCATGCAAATGTTGTGTTAAAAGTTCTTTCGCTCCAGATACTCCACTAGCTTTTTCGCACAATCTTTTCCGTCATCATGCATGGCTGCAAGTTATGGACATTGGCCTGTGGTTCAGTGCCTCCTGTCTATCCCCCTTCTGGAATATGGGACTACATTAGCCGTCTTCCAAATTTCCAGTGATGTGTTTCATTTCACCTGTTACCACCATGGCGAGTGGTAGGCACAGTGCTCCTGCTCCTTCCTTCAATATCTAAGGTGAGATTCCATCCGGGCCTAAAGCCTTTGTCACGGCTGAAGTCCCTTTGACTCATAAAGTTAGTGCTCACGAGCGAGGCCACGAAAGAGGAAATCCTGACCAAGAAGAGCAAGCTCATGAGACTATGGGAATACAAAGACATGTTTTTGCAGAGGAACATGACGAAGGAAGAGAGAAGGAAGGCTGCAGAAGCAAGGAGGAGACGCAAGGGAAAGGATGGGAACGGGAGAGCCACAGGACTTGGCTCAGTATCTCCTGTAACCTCAGAGGGGAGTGGGACTCCCCTCACCAACAGGCCAGTATCCCCAGGGAGGAATACAACAGAAACCTCCCACCATCCCACCCCCACGTCCATCCTCGCTCTTTTTTCGTAACCTGGTCACTTGGTCATTCACTGTCATTTTTCATTTTATATGGTTATGTAAGAGTTTTGGTTGTCTCTTTGTTTTGGAGGCAATATAATTTTCATAGTTTCTTTCTGTCAATCTTCTAATGTTTATGTAGTCATTCCTGGCCCTTGGTGCATCTAATCCGGTTTACCTCTGTCCTTTGCCTTCTGCATTTCCTCCACTCCATCCTGCTTTTTGCTTTAGCTTCCTGGTACCGTCTATTGAACCACGGGTTATTATATGCTCTCCTACTTGTTTACCTTAATGGTGGAATGAATCTCTCTTCTGCCTCTGTGCAGCTCAGTTTTATTTGGTCCATCATTTCCTTGAACGTCTTCCGTTTGAGTTCCTCCTCCTAGTGCACAGATCCCAGATCCTTGGGTGGGAAGGCTCTTCCCACTCAAGATGGAAGGCTCGGGTGGGTGGCTCTTACTTTCATATAGTCTCCTTTTGTATAGTGAGCTCTCCCTTCCCTGACTCCTTGTCTTCTGAGCACTGTTCTGAGTTCCATCATGTAGTTGAATACCAGGACACAATGGTCACTTGCTCCTAGTGGTATTTCATGCTCTAAGTTCTCAATGTCTTCCTCATTCTGGGAGAAGAACAAGTCAAGTATGCTTGGTGTATCTCCTCCCCTTTCTCTTGTGTCCTCCTCTACATGTTGTGTTAAGAAGTTTCTTTCTACAACTTCTACTAATTTTGCTCTCCACGTTTCTTCCACACCATTATGATTTTTAGATTCCCAGTCAATCTCTCCGTGATTTAGGTTCCCCGTAACTAGAAGTTGCTGCTCTCTGCAATGCCTCTATGCAAGCTTTGTTGTTGTCATCATATTCCTGCCTGGGTCTTCTGTTGTTTGGCGGAGGGTTGTACCATAATTACTTTTCCCTCTGCTGTCAGTGTCACACTGATGGAGTCTGTGCATACGTTTCCACTCTGATTCTTTAGTTCTTCGAACTTCCGCTCCCGTTTTACTAAGAGTGCAACTCTTCCTCCTCCTCCTTGTCTATGTTGTCTTTCCTTCCTTATCACTTGGAATCCCTCTGGGAATATTGCATCACAGATCATAACATTTATTTTCGTTTCCATTCCTGCAATCAAATCTGGATCATTTTCACTTATTCTTTCCTTAATTTCCTCTGCTTTGTTTGTAACTCCGTCGACATTCGTGTGCCAAACCTTCAGCCTCTTCTTGGACACCATAGTCCCATAGGTTTCAGTGCCAGGGAGAGGGTGGGTGTCAGGGGGTGAGTGGGGTTCAGCGAGTGAGTGGGACTCAGGGTGTAGTTGGGGGTCAAGGAACGGTTGGGGGTCAGGAAGAGGGCAGGGGACAAGGAGTGGGTGGGGGGTCAGGGAGTAGGCGGGAGTCAGGGATTGGGTGGAGGTCAGGAAGCAGTTGGGGAACTGGGTGTGTGTGTGTGTGTGTGTGTACACTAGGCGAAGGGGGGGGGGAAGGAGGGGTTAATAGACGGTGTCCGGAATAGTCTGTCTCTTCACCCACTCCTCATTCCACCCCTCTTTCTTTCTCCCCTTTCCCCACAACTCCCCTCTAACAGCATCTTTCTTTCTCTCCCTTTTCCCCTCATTTCACTGTCCCCTCTTTCTCTCTATCTACGCCTTTCTTCCCTTCCTCCCTTCCACTACCCCCAATTCCCCCGTCATCTCCGTCTCTCCTCCAACCTCGAAAAGAGAGACAGTTCGATTTGTATATATAGAAGGGATACTCGACTACGCCCGGATCTCTTCCCCCTCTTTCCACCCTTTTCCCCCTTGTCCTCAGCCCTTTGTTCTCCCACTCCATCCTTCCCCTCATCCTCCCCCCCCCCAGCTTACCTCTTCTCTCCCTTATCTCAGATAATCAATTATTAAGAAGTACTGCCGAAAACTCTATAGGGTTTCTCAGCAAAAATATTATTATAAAATATCACAAAAAATCTAGGGTAATCACACCCATTATTTCACACACTTGACCTCATGAAAATCGCACAGGGGGGGGGGGGGGTGGAAGCGGAGGAAGAGTCTCTATAAATGTTAATATTTTTTAAAGCATTTAACTTAGGCCTATCCCAACACCAGCCTATGTCCGTTCTGTACCCAAGATTATTTCCCGGCAAGGTTAGCACCCAGTGACTGGCCTCCAATTTTAGACAAAGTAACAGAGAAACAAACATTGTCTCTTACAGTATAGGTACTCTAAGAGCGAATGTCTGTCTGCCTGTCCATGAGTGGAGGCCAGACGCTAGGGGCTAGCCTTATGCAACGTTGCAGGGAAGATGATCTGGGGTAGGGGACAGACATAGGCTGGTCGGGGTCGGCCTAAGTTAAGAAGTTTCTGCCCGAAACGCTGCGCGTACTAGTGGCTTGACAAGAATGTAATTACTATGCTATGTATCCTCACAATCCCAATTTATCTTCTTGTATATATATAAATAAATCAAATAAATAAGTTAAGTAGTTTAAAAAATAAATATCATCATGTAACCATTCATCCCCCTCACCCCCCCCCCCCCCTTCCCACTCCCAAGCGATTTTCATGAAGTCTAAAATGAAATCACGGATGTGGGTTTCCATAGAGTTTACAGTGGCTTTTCATGATTTGCTGGAAAACAATTACCTGAATTCATTCATTCACTCAATGTCATAAACATAGTGCGTAATGAAAAATATTTATGGTGATGAAGACAGTATATAGAGTGAAGAAAGTTATGTAGTGAAGATGTGAGATGAGGGGAGAAGGGGGAAGGATGGTTGACAGTGGGGGGGGGGGGAGATGATGGGATTACAAAGATAGCGATAGCGATATCTATAATTGTAGAAACAGATATAGACAAATTTTATAGAGATAAATAGAATAGATGAATGTGTATAGGTAGATATAGATAGATATTGATGAATATATAAATAGAAATATATGAATATAGTTAGAGATCAATAGAGGTAAATAGATACGTACATAGGTAGAGAGATAGATACGTACATAAACGGATAGGTACATTTGTAGATAGATAGATTGGTAGTTACTAAGATAAATTGATAGATAGGTAGTTATTAAGATAAATTGATAGGTAGTTATTAAGGTAAATTGATAGACAGAAGTAGATAGAAATATATATA
This sequence comes from Procambarus clarkii, assembly GCF_040958095.1. Lineage (NCBI taxonomy): Eukaryota > Metazoa > Arthropoda > Malacostraca > Decapoda > Cambaridae > Procambarus > Procambarus clarkii. The sequence continues at coordinate 36,430,613 of NC_091171.1, forward strand.
TATATATATATATATATATATATATATATATATATATATATATATATATTTATGATCGATGTTCCCTTCGGGAATCTTAATTTTAAGATGAATAGGAAAACCAGGGATATACTGAACATCTCGTATCAGAATCTTTACTTTAAAAAGCATAACGTTTCGAATACCTCTCGTATTCATCATCAGATCTAAAAGAAAAAACAGAAATCACAGTCAAATAGCTGGTAAACAAAGAACTCATACTGAATATAATTGCCTATCAAAGAAAGGAAAATGCTTAAAAAACAAAACACTTAAGCGCACTTAAAGTGATCAATACTAGTAAAACTTATTAACTGTCACATATATTAAAACTAATTTAAAATCCATTAAACTACAAGATGAAATTTATAACTACTAAAACAAACCATTCTATTAAACTTACGTGAAGTGATCAGAAGTGAAACTTGATACCTAACACATAGATACTAAACACTATAACAAATATTTATATAATGACTACAAATCTACAAAAAATGTATGTAAAATACAAACAGAATAAACGACAATTATAAAGTACTAACCAAAATCTTATAAAAAACTCAAATATTAAATAAAATTAAATACCAAAAAATGTATTATATATCCTAAATAAAAGATTATATTAATGTACAATGTTAAGACTTGAAATAAGTAAGAAAGGGCAAAGACATGGTAAACTAAACAAAATTAAACTACCAAAATAAACTAAAAATCAAATTACAGGGCCTACTGTGCACTATACAGTGTACAATTGAACAGCTGAAAGGTTGCTATTTAACAGAGGCCGCAGCTCCTTTATATATAAGGATTCCATTACTCTCAAATCTGACTGGCCATTCATACAAGTGTCCAGAATTTTAAAATCAGATTCCAGCAGAGAATGATCAAACTCATAACAATGGTTTCTAATCTCCGAAAATGCTGGTTTAGACAATGGTAATCCAGTCCTAAAAGATAATCCCCGGTGCTCAAGTATCCTAATCTTAAAGTTCCGAATGGAACTCCCGATATATCCAGCATTACAGCTGGAACAATTATACATATATACGACATTTGAGCACAAGGGGGTAGGCACTTTATCTTTAAATTTAAAATAAGAGCCTATGGTATTTGTGTTGACAAAAATAAATCTAAAGTCTACTTGAGGATAACACTGCTGCAACAGTCTCCTCAAACGACTCCTTACAGAAAAGCTAATACTGCCATAAAATGGTAATTTAATATATTTAAGATCCCTTTCCACTGTAGTAATCCTACACGATGGGTGAAACTTCTTATTTAAGAAATTCCTTATAAAAGTATAAACCATATGCACAAGATAACCATTATTTGAAAAAAATTTCACAAGAAAATTAATTTCCTGATCAAAGTTATTCCAATTAGAACATAAAACAAAGGCCCTATTCAGTAGAGTGTTAATAGCATTTTTCTTAAAAATATCAGGAACAAAGGAATTAAAATTTAAACCTAAACCAGTAAAGGTTGGTTTCCTAAAAACATTAGTGTTGAACCCATTAAGGTTATTCACTTTTACATCAAGAAACGACAATGAATTATCAACTTCACACTCTGCAGTAAACCGTATATTACTATGTTGTGCATTAAGATACTCTCTAAATTTCTCAATATGACACTGGTCCCTAAACAACAAAAAAGTGTCATCTACATATCTCCTGTACAAGACTGGTTTAAAAGCCGAAGGACAATTATCAAGCCAATTTATTTCGTGAAAACTCAAAAAAGCATTAGCCAGTGCAGGACCTAAAGGAGACCCCATTGCTACTCCATCAATTTGTTTATAATAAATATTATTAAACATAAAGATGGAGTCTTTAACTGCTATTTCTAACAGCCGTCTGAATATTTTACTACAAAATCCAGACACTAAGTTAGTGTCCGCAAATAATTGACTTACACAGATATCAATGGTTTCCAACAGAGGAATATTAGTAAAAAGTGATTCAACATCGAAACTGGCCATTATAGTTGGGAACTCAAAATTTAAAGAGGAAAGTTCTTTTACAAAATCCTGAGAATTTCTCACAGTAAATTCATTATGCGTTAATGGTTCTAATAATGGAACCAGAAACTTAGCCAGTTTATAATTAAAAGTGCCAATCGCTGATAAAATAGGACGAATCGGTATACCTGCTTTATGAACTTTAGGTAACCCATATAAGATGCCAGGCTTAGAGCCAGTTGCAAGTAATTTAGTATAATCGAAAAAGAGTCTTTCAAACTTCTTAAAACTCTATTCAGTTTATCCTCACATTTCAAAATATACGAGAATGGGTCTATATCAACCAACGTAAATTTAGAGGGGTCTTCTAACAACCTTTCCACCTTATTAACATACTCTAACTTGTCCAAAACTACTATACCACCACAAGTGCGCTTAAGTGTTTTGTTTTTTAAGCATTTTCCTTTCTTTGATAGGCAATTATATTCAGTATGAGTTCTTTGTTTACCATCTATTTGATTGTGATTTCTGTTTTTTCTTTTAGATCTGATGATGAATACGAGAAGTATTCGAAACGTTATGTTTTTTAAAGTAAAGATTCTGATACGAGATGTTCAGTATATCCCTGGTTTTCCTATTCATCTTAATATATATATATATATATATATATATATATATATATATATATATATATATATATATATATATATATATATGTCGTACCTAGTAGCCAGAACGCACTTCTCTGCCTACTATGCAAGGCCCGATTTGCCTAATAAGCCAAGTTTTCATGAATTAATTATTTTTCGACTACCTAACCTACCTAACCTAACCTAACCTAACTTTTTCGGCTACCTAACCAAACCTAACCTATAAAGATAGGTTAGGTTAGGTTAGGTAGGGTTGGTTAGGTTCGGTCATATATCTAAGTTAATTTTAACTCCAATAAAAAAAACTTGACCTCATACATAATGAAATGGGTAGCTTTATCATTTCATAAGAAAAAAATTAGAGAAAATATATTAATTCAGGAAAACTTGGCTTATTAGGCAAATCGGGCCTTGCATAGTAGGCTGAGAAGTGCGTTCTGGCTACTAGGTACGACATATATATATATATATATATATATATATATATATATATATATATATATATATATATATATATATATATATATATATATGCGAACAAGCCTGAATGGTCCCCAGGACAATATGCAACTGAAAACTCACACCCCAGAAGTGACTCGAACCCATACTCCCAGAAGCAACGCAACTGGTATGTACAAGACGCCTTAATCAACTTGAGGCATCTTGTTTAAGGCATTAAGGCGTCTTGTCCATACCAGTTGCGTTGCTTCTGGGAGTATGGGTTCGAGTCACTTCTGGGGTGTGAGTTTTCAGTTATATATATATATATATATATATATATATATATATATATATTATTAAATATGACCGAAAAAGTAAGATTAATAATTCTAACACGAATTTTCTCTGTCTTTCTTACGTTTCTTTTCACTGTTGATGGTAATTCAAAGATCTATTCTCCAAAATTCATTTTTATTTCTAGTCTGACGCGACACTTGAGCGCGTTTCGTAAAACTTATTACATTTTCAAAGACTTTAGTTTACAAACACACAACTGAAACTGAATAGAGCTTTGCACATCTTCGAGTTTATATCTACATTTGGGTGAGGTGGATGAGGTGAAAACGAACTTTCAACAATGGGTATTAAATGGGTATTAAATTCTAACACAAGACAGAACACGAAACAATGGGTATTGAATGGAAGTAATTGTAGAAAGCCTATTGGTCCATATTTCTTGATGCTTCTATATTGGAGCGGAGTCTTGAAGTGGGTAGAATATAGTTGTGCATTAATTGGCTGTTGATTGCTGGTGTTGACATGAAGTCAACACCAGCAGGGAGGAGGGACGAGGAGAGAGAGGGATTTTTGAAGACAGGGAATGTAAGGAAAAGGGGGGGGGGATACGAGGAGGAGAGGTAGGAGAGATGGGACATTGGGAGAGGAAAGGAGAGAGGCAAGAGGTGTGAAAGGGGGAAGAGAAGGGGTAAGTTGGGGGAAGAAAGTGGAGAGGGGGCAAAGTAGAGGGAGAAAGTTGGAGATGGGGAGGGGGGAGAGATGGAAAGAGAGGGGTATAGGGAAAGAGAAATGAGAGACGGGGGGAGGGGGGAGAAGGGGGGGTAGAGAGACCCGTGCACAGCTGGGTACCCTTTAAGTTTTGCCCCGAGGGGCGAGTTTATTGGGCAGCGTCACTCATCCTGTGAGTGGACACACCGGCATAACAGCATGTACAACACTCCCCAATAGGAAGAAAACCCGCTGGGTTGTTTATCCTATCTCTTGTACCCCAGACATAGCTGGGACTTGCTTAACTGTCTCAAGTGTACAGCTCATCAAACAAGATGATTAACATTTGTTAACCCTTAAAAACTTTCATTATATTGCGGGTGCAAAATAAGGAGAATCTTTTGAGAACAATATATTTGACAGGTTGTATTTTTCTAATTCTAACTATGTGGGGTTTACTATGCTACACACATTTTTAATGTCTCTTAGATGTTCACATTCTCTCAGGTCGCGACCAAGGCGGTGTCCGTCACTCTCACCACAGATTCTGCAACTCCGCTGCTCAACTGTTGTTTCCATTCTGAATCTCCATGGATATTTGTATCCAAGACGGATTCTTGCTATTACTGATTCTCTCCCGCGGCCACCTCCTCTTCGTCCATAATGATTGGGATTGCCAGCTGCAACCACATTGTACCAGCCCTCAATATTGTACCACCGTGTATGGCTGGCATATATGTATTCCTCAACTACAGGGCTGTAGGCAGGCTCGAGACAGATACCATGATGTCACTGGGCCAATTGTAAGCGGAGCTTAGTTTCCTGACTTCACTTAAATAGCCGTAGCAGCTATTGTGGAATGTAGTTAACCTACTTAAGTTAACTACATACCACAAACACCACACACCACATTCCTCTCCAACACAATTCAGAGACACTGAAGCACCGAGAACCTCTTTACCAACCAACCCCCGCATCACTGTATACATAAACAACTGCATTGTCTGCCCTCCCAGCACACCTTCCCATCCCCCTTCATCTAGTAGTAATATTTAGAAAAAAATCACATTGGCTGGTTGGGACGTCCGGTACTGATGGGACTTACCTGGACGTATTTGGTGAACTAATGTTTGGTGATGAATGTGTAGCACAGTTCGAGGCCTGCTGCTGGGGCGTGCCTCCTGACACTCCTCCCTCTGTCCTACTAACTTTCCTCTCCAGCCTACACTTCCCTCTGTCCCCACTTCCCGCTCGCCCAATGGGTACTTTTCCTGTACACTTGTATGTATGTATGTATGTATGTATGTATGTATGTATGTATGTATGTATGTATGTATGTATGTATGTATGTATGTATGTATGTATGTATGTATGTATGTATGTATGTATGTATGTATGTATGTATGTATGTATGTATGTATGTATGTATGTATGAGAGAGACATTCACATCCTAGATTCAGTCAGCTTCAGACTGAGAGTCAGAACCGAGAACTCAGGCCCCTCAAGACCCGTCCAGGGTCCTCCAGACCTCCTCCAGACCTCTCAGGGGCCCCCTAGGCCACGTGCAGGTCTAGGAGAGACATTCTACAGGGGACTGTCTCCTCCAACCCTTGGTGAATTAAGTTGTAAGTGTGAAGGTAAGTTAGTGTAGGAGAATCTTAATGTCTTGGGAACCTTGGGATCCAAGGTTCAGCCGTGTAGGATTGACTCAGTTATTGACAACGACTCAAAGCTCATCTGGTTAATTATGATTTAGTGTTATGACTGAGGTAGCTTTTGTTTAATAAATTGTCTAAATTTTTTGTCATAATACGTTAGCCAAATATTTATGATCAACTTAATTGGATGTACTCATCTAGCTTTGCTTTCGGGGGGTTGAGCTTTGGCTCTTTGGTCCCGCCTCTCAACCGTCAATTTACAGGAGTACAGATTCCTGAGTTTCACAAGCTCTATCATATCTACATATGAAACTGTGTATGGAGTCAGCCTCCACAACATCACCTAGTGCATTCCATTTACTAACTACTCTAACACTGAAAAAGTTTTGTTAATGTCTCTGTGGCTCATTTGGGAACTCAACTTCCACCTGTGTCCCCTTGAGCGTGTACCACCCGTGTTAAATAATCCATCCTTGTCTACCCTGTCAATTCCCCTGATTCCAGGATTGGATGTGCTAGAGTTGGAAGGAGTGAATGATCATACCATATATTTCTAAATGAATAGATTGATCTTAGTTCTTGCTGTGGGTGATATTGATTAAGACAGGTGTTCACAGCAGTGGGGCAAGTAATTTAAAATCAATGGAAGACTTCCTTTAGGGGTCTATACACCTTTGGGAAGTGGTAGCCTCCCTTAAGCCCCCCCCCCCCCCAAAAAAAAAAAAGTCCCTTTGGAGCCCCCCCTTCTTTGTCCTCCCCCCTATGCTTTCTCTTATATCTCCCCCTCTGACCCCTTTATCCCCTTTCCCTACCTTAAAATCTTCCCCAGTGTCCCAATTTAATGGGACGAGGATGATCGCCCCCTCCCCCCTTTCCCTAGTTATCTCTTTCTCATTCTAGTGGAACGAATATTAGAGAATAGTTGCCAGGAGAGGTAAGCCTATACTCCTTTTGAATGAGGGGTGCGGCCGTGCAGGAGCGGCCGTGCAGGTGCGGCCGTGCAGGTGCGGCCGTGCAGGTGCGGCCGTGCAGGTGCGGCCGTGCAGGAGCGACCGTGCAGGAGCGGCCGTGCAGGTGCGGCCGTGCAGGAGCGACCGTGCAGGTGCGGCCGTGCAGGTGCGGCCGTGCAGGTGCGGCCGTGCAGGTGCAGCCGTGCAAGAGCGGCCGTGCAGGTGCGGCCGTGCAGGTGCGGCCGTGCAGGTGCGGCGGTGCAGGAGCGGCCGTGCAGGTGCGGCCGTGCAGGTGCGGCCGTGCAGGTGCGGCGGTGCAGGAGCGGCCGTGCAGGTGCGGCCGTGCAGGAGCGGCCGTGCAGGTGCGGCCTTGCAGGTGCGGCCGTGCAGGTGCGGCCGTGCAGGAGCGACCGTGCAGGTGCGGCCGTGCAGGTGCGGCCGTGCAGGTGCAACAAGCTTGCTTTTAATGGCCAGGCAAGTGCAGGGCTTCAGGGGTGAAAACTAATTATTTTAAAGTTGAGGTTTTCTGAGAGATCCATTCCTCTCTTGCCTCTCATTATTATTATTATTATTAATTAACCCCCCCCCCTTCATAACAGTAAATATATCTTATATATATATATATATATATATATATATATATATATATATATATATATATATATATATATATATATATATATATATATATATATATATATATATATATATATATATATATATTTATATATAGGGAAGGGAGTACCACCTCTAGCTGGAAGAAGGGGGACCCATAACCTCGGAGGAAACCACGCATAACGCATTAGAGGGAATGTTTAGATCCCCTCCAATACAGTTTCTGTGTGCTTTTCTCCTACCACCCCCTTCCTTAAATATTTTTTGTGCTATATTATGCATTTGATGGTTACAAGAGGATATATATATATATATATATATATATATATATATATATATATATATATATATATATATATATATATATGCAAACAAGCCTGAATGGTCCCCAGGACTATATACAACTGAAAACTCACACCCCAGAAGTGACTCGAACCCATACTCCCACAACTGGTATGTACAGGGACGCCTTAATCCGCTTGACCATCACGACCGGACATAAGGAAGTGATAGCCGAGGCTATATGAACCACTTCCCCGCCGGCACTCGGATGGTAATCTTGGGCATAGCATTTTATCAAATCACCTCATTCTTTGGGGCACACGTGAGGAACACAAATGCAAACAAGCCTGAATGGTCCCCAGGACTATATACAACTGAAAACTCACACCCCAGAAGTGACTCGAACCCATACTCCCACAACTGGTATGTACAGGGACGCCTTAATCCGCTTGACCATCACGACCGGACATAAGGAAGTGATAGCCGAGGCTATATGAACCACTTCCCCGCCGGCACTCGGATGGTAATCTTGGGCATAGCATTTTATCAAATCACCTCATTCTTTGGGGCACACGTGAGGAACACAAATGCAAACAAGCCTGAATGGTCCCCAGGACTATATACAACTGAAAACTCACACCCCAGAAGTGACTCGAACCCATACTCCCACAACTGGTATGTACAGGGACGCCTTAATCCGCTTGACCATCACGTCCGGTCGTGATGGTCAAGCGGATTAAGGCGTCCCTGTACATACCAGTTGTGGGAGTATGGGTTCGAGTCACTTCTGGGGTGTGAGTTTTCAGTTGTATATAGTCCTGGGGACCATTCAGGCTTGTTTGCATTTGTGTTCCTCACGTGTGCCCCAAAGAATGAGGTGATTTGATAAAATGCTATGCCCAAGATTACCATCCGAGTGCCGGCGGGGAAGTGGTTCATATAGCCTCGGCTATCACTTCCTTATGTCCGGTCGTGATGGTCAAGCGGATTAAGGCGTCCCTGTACATACCAGTTGTGGGAGTATGGGTTCGAGTCACTTCTGGGGTGTGAGTTTTCAGTTGTATATAGTCCTGGGGACCATTCAGGCTTGTTTGCATTTGTGTTCCTCACGTGTGCCCCAAAGAATGAGGTGATTTGATAAAATGCTATGCCCAAGATTACCATCCGAGTGCCGGCGGGGAAGTGGTTCATATAGCCTCGGCTATCACTTCCTTATGTCCGGTCGTGATGGTCAAGCGGATTAAGGCGTCCCTGTACATACCAGTTGTGGGAGTATGGGTTCGAGTCACTTCTGGGGTGTGAGTTTTCAGTTGTATATAGTCCTGGGGACCATTCAGGCTTGTTTGCATTTGTGTTCCTCACGTGTGCCCCAAAGAATGAGGTGATTTGATAAAATGCTATGCCCAAGATTACCATCCGAGTGCCGGCGGGGAAGTGGTTCATATAGCCTCGGCTATCACTTCCTTATGTCCGGTCGTGATGGTCAAGCGGATTAAGGCGTCCCTGTACATACCAGTTGTGGGAGTATGGGTTCGAGTCACTTCTGGGGTGTGAGTTTTCAGTTATATATATATATATATATATATATATATATATATATATATATATATATATATATATATATATATATATATATATGTGAGTGTGTGTGTATATCATGAAAATAAACACGTGATTAAGAATGTGACAATGTCAGACCACGGAGGAAAATGAAACAGGAATTTCCTTAAGTACTTTCGTATATTAAATACATTATTGATTCCTTCTGAAGATGTATTTAATATACGAAAGTACTTAAGGAAATTCCTGTTTCATTTTCCTCCGTGGTCTGACATTGTCATATATATATATATATATATATATATATATATATATATATATATATATATATATATATATATATATATATAACTTTTTCGGCTACCTAACCTAACGTAACCTATAAAGATAGGTTAGGTTAGGTTAGGTAGGGTTGGTTAGGTTCGGTCATATATCTACGTTAATTTTAACTCCAATAAAAAAAATTGACTTCATACATATTGAAATGGGTAGCTTTACCATTTCATAAGAAAAAAAATAGAGAAAATATATTAATTCAGGAAAACTTGGCTTATTAGGCAAATCGGGCCTTGCATAGTAGGCTGAGAAGTGAGTTCTGGCTACTAGGTACGACATATATATATATATATATATATATATATATATATATATATATATATATATATATATATATATATATATATATATATATATATATATATATATATATGTATATATATATGCAATTGACGATCACAAAACACTGATCATCCCCACAATTGGTAATGCTTTTTGCCCCATTCCAGTTAATATTGTGATCGCATAAACTCGTATGTAGATACAATGCATTAGACGTTTGGGCAGTTCTAATACTATAAGCATGTTGTGACAACCGCAATTGTAAGGACTTTCCTGTTTGTCCAAGGTACACAGAATCACAATCATTGCAGGGAATCGAATACACACAATTAAATCGAATACACACACACACACACAAAAGCATTACCAATTGTGGGGATTTCGTGGAACGCAATTTGATTGAGTCTGCTCTAATCAGTCATTGTCCAAATCTTCTTAATGTTAGTACTGGAATGTACAAACTTGATCCATTTTTAAGTTATAATATTGCACAACAGTTTAAGAAACAACTCTGATAGAGAGGCTCACAATGTCTCATTTTAATTGTATATTCATATATTGTGTGTTCATGAGGCTTTTCTTTAATCTTTTGTCCTTATTCTCTGACCGCTTAATCCTCTTTGACCATTCTAAGCTAAGCTATACCTGTTTTTGGTTAATTACACCTGACCAACCCTTGGGATGGGTTGGTCAGGTGTCGGCCTATATATCTTCCCCCCTTCTCCCTTCTCCTTAGTCAGTCTGGTGTTGACAAAGGCTTTAACAAAGCCGAAACGTTCACCTCATTTCATATTTCTCTGTGGACTTTCCGCATATATATATATATATATATATATATATATATATATATATATATATATATATATATATATATATATATATATATATATATATATATATATATATATATATATATATATATATATATATATATAACTGAAAACTCACACCCCAGAAGTGACTCGAACCCATACTCCCAGGAGCCACGCAACTGGTATGTACAAGACGCCTTAATCCACTTGACCATCACGACCAGACATAATGAGGTGATAGCCGAGGCTATTTGAACCACCCCACCGCCGGCACTCGGATAGTAATCTTGGGCATAGCATTTTACCAAATGCTATTCATTTTACTATCACTAGATAACTATCCGAGTGCCGGCGGTGGGGTGGTTCAAATAGCCTCGGCTATCACCTCATTATGTCCGGTCGTGATGGTCAAGTGGATTAAGGCGTCTTGTACATACCAGATGCGTTGCTTCTGGGAGTATGGGTTCGAGTCACTTCTGGGGTGTGAGTTTTCAGTTATATATATATATATATATATATATATATATATATATATATATATATATATATATATATATATATATATATGTCGTACCTAGTAGCCAGAACGCACTTCTCAGCCTACTATGCAAGGCCAGATTTGCCTAATAAGCCAAGTTTTCCTGAATTAATATATTTTTTCTAATTTTTTTCTTATGAAATGATAAAGCTACTCATTTCATTATGTATGAGGTCATTTTTTTTTTATTGGAGTTAAAATTAACGTAGATATATGACCGAACCTAACCAACCCTACCTAACCTAACCTATGTTTAAAGGTTAGGTTAGGTTAGGTAGCCGAAAAAGTTAGGTTAGGTTAGGTTAGGTAGGTTAGGTTGTCGAAAAACAATTAATTCATGAAAACTTGGCTTATTAGGCAAATCTGGCCTTGCATAGTAGGCTGAGAAGTGCGTTCTGGCTACTAGGTACGACATATATATATATATAAATATATATATATATATATATATATATATATATATATATATATATATATATATATATATATATATATATATATATATATATATATATATATATTTACACAGGTACCTGTGTAAAAATGTCGTCAACATACCTGCAGTATATGGCCGGTTTCAAGTTCATGTCGACTAAGACTTTTTGCTCGATGGTACCCATGTAGAAGTTTGCAAACAGGACACCTAGGGGAGAACCCATGGCGTTCTCCATGGGGTCGCCATGGGTTCTCCCCTAGGTGTCCTGTTTGCAAACTTCTACATGGGTACCATCGAGCAAAAAGTCTTAGTCGACATGAACTTGAAACCGGCCATATACTGCAGGTATGTTGACGACATTTTTACACAGGTACCTGATGTCAGACATCTGCAGGAGCTGAAGGAGGCATTTGAGCAGAATTCTGTGTTGCGTTTCACTTACGAGATGGAGAAGGATGGGAAGCTGCCCTTTCTAGATGTAACAGTCATGGAAAGGAGCGGAGTTTTCCACACTGCAGTCTACACTAAGGAAACAAACATAGGAATGTGCCTGAATGCCAACAGTGGCTGCCCGGACAGGTACAAGAGGAGTGTTGTTAACGCTTATGTCGACCGTGCTCTCAGCCACAGCTCAGAATGGAAGCAAGTCGACGAAGAACTCTGTAGGGTAAGGCAGGTCCTAGTCAACAACGGCTTCTCCAATGGTTTCGTGAAAGACATCATAAGAAGGAAAGTGAAACGCCATGCAACCTCTGAAGAGACAACTAACACAACACCTATACCCCCTATTAGACTATTTTACAGGAATTTCTTTTCCACAGCCCATAAAACGGAGGAAAGGGTACTGAAAGATATTGTCAGTAGAAACGTTATCCCTACAGACAAAAATCAGAAGATACAACTGACGATTTACTATAAAACCAGAAAAACGGCCAGCCTACTCATGAGAAACTCTCCAGACACAAAGCAGAACGCTTTAAAAGAGACCAACGTCGTCTATGCTTTCAAATGCCCTCTTGGGGACTGTAAGCCTAAAAAAAAACAGTATATAGGCAAGACAACAACATCTCTTTCCAGGCGTTTAACGATGCATAAGCAACAGGGCTCCATTAAGGAACATATAATCTCTTCCCACAAACAAACCATCACCAGAGAAATCTTAGCAAACAACACAGAAATCATCGATAGATACAGCGATAGCAGGCGGCTTGACGTTTGCGAGGCACTACACATCAGGAAGTCAACACCAGCAATCAACAGCCAATTAATGCACAACTATATTCTACCCACTTCAAGACTCCGCTCCAATATAGAAGCATCAAGAAATATGGACCAATAGGCTTTCTACAATTACTTCCATTCAATACCCATTGTTTCGTGTTCTGTCTTGTGTTTGAATTTAATACCCATTCAATACCCATTGTTTCGTGTTCTATCTTGTGTTTGAATTTAATACCCATTCAATACCCATTGTTTCGTGTTCTGTCTTGTGTTGGAATTTAATACCCATTGTTGAAAGTTCGTTTTTCACCTCATCCACCTCACCCAAATGTAGATATAAACCTCGAAGATGTGTAAAGCTCTATTCAGTTTCAGTTGTGTGTTTGTAAACTAAAGTCTTTGAAAATGTAATAAGTTTTACGAAACGCGCTCAAGTGTCGCGTCAGACTAGAAATAAAAATGAATTTTGGAGAATTCATCTTTGAATTACCATCAACAGTGAAAAGAAACATAAGAAAGAGAAAATTCGTGTTAGAATTATTAATCTTACTTTTTCGGTCATATTTAATAATATATGTCTACAGGAAAGACTGCTACCAAAATATACTAATATATATATATACTAATATATATATATATATATATATATATATATATATATATATATATATATATATATATATATATATATATATATATATATATATATTTATATATATATATTTATATATATATATACATATATATATATATATATATATATATATATATATATATATATATATATATATATATATATATATATATATATATATATATATATATACAGTACATGGGTGTAGGTACACCCAGTAGGTACAAATGTACATGGGTACATTTAGGGGTACCACCACTGGTTTAATTAAAGGGACCCACATCCTCGAAGAAGAAAATAAATAGTGTTCAGAGAAGACCTTGTGGATTCTCACTGAATACTTTAATCTTTTCCTCCCCTACCACCCTATTATTTTTTTTTTATTTGATTTTATTGCAATGCTACAGTTTACAGAAAACACACACTTATATAACAATATACCAATCAGTGTTCGAAGACCTCGTCCAGCTCCTCGGGGGTCGGGTGCGTACCCAAGATACAGCACGCATTTCCCCTCTGAACAGCGACACTGAGGCGCTGGAACATAAAACTGGCCGCTCTTGGGTCTCTAGTCTTCCCAATGAGTTCCTTGCCCAGCTCCTTCAGGAACTTAAGTGCACATTTACCCCAGGCGCCCAGAGTCTCAGAGCCTATTGGCACGAACCGGTAACAACGTTCTAGGTCCCTGTACTTGTTAGTTTTCTGGGTCTCCCTGAAGGTGGCCGCCCCGCCTTCCTCAGCTGCGCTGTAAGGTAGATAGGTATCAGCTGTCGGAAAATCCGACACCATTTAATATATCATACAGACAGATAAGAGCTGTGTTGTATAAACAAGTTACCCATAGAAAACGTAACTTGTAGTGGAATTACCATCTAAAGAAAACGGGATATCATCACCACATACTATTATAATTCACCAGCTATTCTGCTGGGAATTATTCTTAAATACATTAGTCTTTGGACTTTACCATCATAAAACATCTTATATAAATTAACTTAATTATCAATATTAAAGTAGAGTAAATGTGACCCTTCTATCACTTTCTGACATGTGGACAATGTAAGCCAGGCGTCAGAGTGAGGAAGGAGGGCAGCCATTGTTTATACGAGACCAGAGGCTCACACGGGAGCAAATTCGGCTCCTGTTAATTTTACTTGGACGTAGTGTTATGGAAACCAAAGGTGTACCATTATCAACACGCTGTCTACAAATTCAAGTTAAGTGTTCTTTCCGAAACCCATTATCTATCATTAGTGGCCATTAATGTCATTGGGTAGGGTTAGCCGGTTAGAACGCGAAATCGCCTCATACTAAAGGTAATTAAGCCAGGTCTTTATTGTTCCATGTACTGTATAGTGTTTTCTCTGATATAGCTTGTCATATATAGGATTCTGGCTTTACAGCTAGCGCCCTTTTGACAGGTCAAGACGAGGAAGCAAGATTTGTGCACCAGTTACTGGGTGATATGGAAGCTACCTCAAAGAGGATAATTTGGTGTCTACACCCTAGTTATACCTGGTGGACTAACCTGCTGTACTATAAGATAAGGAACCTTTTCAATGTATGTAGTTAATACTGTAGTTTGATTGGCTGCATATATATTAATTTAATAAACCCCCCTAATGTGTAGAGGATCGATTTGTGAGATTAAGAGATTATTGCAGAAATACAGTCCACTCATCATTATACAAATTGCTATCGAAGTATATAAATTAACGTAAATATAAATTCATATAAATTAAATAAATATAAATCTCACAGGTCGGTTCCCACATCAGCCAATGTGGATGCCACGTGTAGTCCCACACGACCTGTTTACCTTCCCTCCACGGCTGCAGGGTGACTCCATCTGGGCGTTTTTGGCTGTTGTCAGGTCTGCACAACTGAGGTTCCCTTTGTGCTGGGCACCCAGCTGAAGCTAAACTTCTCTTGATGATGTCATTGACTGCTTCATGTCTGTCAATCTTTCCCTGTGTCTTACGACAGATGAGACCATGGCTGCCGTATTGGTCTGCCCGTGCATGGCCACAAATACACCGGTGCTCGGTGGAGATAGGGGCGGCAAGGCGCAGAGCAACACCAATACTTAGGGTCCGATGGTCAAGGCGGGTGCCCAAGGCGGAATTAGGAACTGCCAACAGGAAGTCCCCGGCATAGGGCGCTTGCACAGCAAGAAGACGCGCTTTGTCCTTCCTGGAAGCTGCCTCCAGCAATGATGTGGCGATGTTCTCCACTATGGGGCTATCCCATTTGGACTGTTTGCAGTCATTTGGAAAAGTCGGTCGAGGATGAGAGTTGACGAGAGTGTCCCACTGACCGGCTCCTTCCGCGAATTTGGGATCATGAATCCCAATGGAGTCTCTTAGGTGTTCCGGTAGTATTTCCTTAACTAATTCACCTGTTGCACTGGTCGAGGATAAGAATGCTGGCAATGCTAACTGTGTCGCCTTGCGAATACCTATTCCCCCGAGTCTAACTGGGAGCGTTGCTTGGTCCCATTGGTCATCTTGCAGGGAGAGGTTCAACACTTTCACGGTTATTGACCTTAGGAGTGTGTCATATTCTGTAAATTTTGGGCTGTCGAAGGAGGGAGCACACCCTAGGAAATAGGTCAGTCTGGGCAAAGCCAGGCACCTTGTGAGAAGGTACAAAGCATCGTGGGCGTCCAAAGCCCCTATTCTTCCCTCCATCCTCCTCAGGTCGTTCAGCTTTTCTTCGAGGACTACCTCAATGGCGCTCGAGCCCAGAGGTGCCCCTAGCAGCACACTGTCGGTGGGAGCGATCACTTGGGCTCCTGGCAATATGATTCGCACTGCATCTATGGTTGGTTGGCTAGATGAGATGATTTCACACTTTAATGGGTTTAGGGTGAGTCCTAACTCCTCTCCCTTAGATTTCACCAGCTGTAGATCTTCTAGCAGGGACTCCTGTGTCCCTGCCAGGGTGCCATCGTCCAGGAACCAGATGTTGAGTTCGCTGGTCAACCTGCTTGTGACCTCTTTAACAGCCATGCAAAAAAGAAAAGGGGCAAGTGGGTCTCCCTGCTGGACACCTTCTGCAGAAACAACTTCATGTTCCCCAAACAGCAGCGTCGATTCCCTACTGTACCCTGCTGAGACGAAGGGGAGTAGAGAAGGAAAACTTGTTCGAACTGCTTCCAGTACCACATCCCTTTTTACCTGGTTGAAGGCATTTTTAAAGTCTAATTTAATTAATGCCTTATTTTCTGGGAGGTGCTTGATATAGGCTCGTGCTGCATGAGCTGCTGCTTCACAGCCATGGGGGACACCAAAACCTAGTTGATGGGGTCGAAGCATCGTCGCAGCGTCTATGCTATTTTTTCTGACAGCTGCCCTAGCTGCCCTGCCCATATATATATATATATATATATATATATATATATATATATATATATATATATATATATATATATATATATATATATATATATATATATATATATATATATATATATATATATATATATATATATATATATATATATTATTAAATATGACCGAAAAAGTAAGATTAATAATTCTAACACGAATTTTCTCAATCTTTCGTACATTACGCTTCACTGTTGGAGGTAAATAAAAAATCACTTCTCCAAAATTCATTTTTATTTCTAGTCTGACGCGACACGGGCGCGTTTCGTAAAACTTATTACATTTTCAAAGACTTCACAAATACACAACTGATTAGAACGTATCTCTGATTTTATATCTACATTTGAGTGAGGTGGTAAGGGTGATGTGGCATTAACACAAGACAGAACAGGAGGGGATATTAATAGGGTATTAAAAGTATCAACACAAGACAGAACAGAAACAATGGGTATTGAATAGAAGTGTTTGTAGAAAGCCTATTGGTCCATATTTCTTGATGCTTCTATATTGGAGCGGAGTCTTGAGGTGGGTAGAATATAGTTGTGCAATAATTGGCTGTTGATATAATAATTGTCAACAGCCAATTATTGCACAACTATATTCTACCCACCTCAAGACTCCGCTCCAATATAGAAGCATCAAGAAATATGGACCAATAGGCTTTCTACAAACACTTCTATTCAATACCCATTGTTTCTGTTCTGTCTTGTGTTGATACTTTTAATACCCTATTAATATCCCCTCCTGTTCTGTCTTGTGTTAATGCCACATCACCCTTACCACCTCACTCAAATGTAGATATAAAATCAGAGATACGTTCTAATCAGTTGTGTATTTGTGAAGTCTTTGAAAATGTAATAAGTTTTACGAAACGCGCCCGTGTCGCGTCAGACTAGAAATAAAAATGAATTTTGGAGAAGTGATATTTGATTTACCTCCAACAGTGAAGCGTAATGTACGAAAGATTGAGAAAATTCGTGTTAGAATTATTAATCTTACTTTTTCGGTCATATTTAATAATATATGTCTACAGGAAAGACTGCTACCAAAATATACTAATATATATATATATATATATATATATATATATATATATATATATATATATATATATATATATATATATATATTTATATAAATTATTTTGAGGCAATAAGGTGACTTCAACTGGGGTTCAAATCCCCCCGTTACCTATAAATGATTTTCTCACTGATATATCCAGCCACTGTGATTGCTTTGAGTGATATATGCATATTATATTATATATATATATATATATATATATATATATATATATATATATATATATATATATATATATATATATATATATATATATATATATATATATATGCGAACAAGCCTGAATGGTCCCCAGGACAATATGCAACTGAAAACTCACACCCCAGAAGTGACTCGAACCCATACTCCCAGGAGCAACGCAACTGGTATGTACAAGACGCCTTAATCCACTTGACCATCACGACCGGACAAAATGAGGTGATAGCCGAGGCTATTTGAACCACCCCACCGCCGGCACTCAGATAGTAATCTTGGGCATAGCATTTTACCAAATCACCTCATTCTTTGGGGCACACGTGAGGAACACAAATGCGAACAAGCCTGAATGGTCCCCAGGACAATATGCAACTGAAAACTCACACCCCAGAAGTGACTCGAACCCATACTCCCAGGAGCAAGCGCAACTGGTATGTACAAGACGCCTTAATCCACTTGACCATCACGACCGGACAAAATGAGGTGATAGCCGAGGCTATTTGAACCACCCCACCGGTAAAATGCTATGCCCAAGATAACTATCCGAGTGCCGGCGGTGGGGTGGTTCAAATAGCCTCGGCTATCACCTCATTTTGTCCGGTCGTGATGGTCAAGTGGATTAAGGAGTC
The DNA here is from genome assembly GCF_040958095.1 of Procambarus clarkii. NCBI lineage: Eukaryota > Metazoa > Arthropoda > Malacostraca > Decapoda > Cambaridae > Procambarus > Procambarus clarkii. Next base: position 36,449,308 of record NC_091171.1, read on the forward strand.
TTGTACATACCAGTTGCGCTTGCTCCTGGGAGTATGGGTTCGAGTCACTTCTGGGGTGTGAGTTTTCAGTTGCATATTGTCCTGGGGACCATTCAGGCTTGTTCGCATTTGTGTTCCTCACGTGTGCCCCAAAGAATGAGGTGATTTGGTAAAATGCTATGCCCAAGATTACTATCCGAGTGCCGGCGGTGAGGTGGTTCAAATAGCCTCGGCTATCACCTCATTTTGTCCGGTCGTGATGGTCAAGTGGATTAAGGCGTCTTGTACATACCAGTTGCGCTTGCTCCTGGGAGTATGGGTTCGAGTCACTTCTGGGGTGTGAGTTTTCAGTTATATATATATATATATATATATATACACACATTTGAGGTGGAGAGTATTAATAAGTGTTAGTGAACACAAGAACAAAAGTCATAGCAAAAGGTCTGTGCGCACACGCGAGGCTGCTTCTAATTATTCAGATGAACCAATGGGGATAGTCCCCAGGTAAGCCTCTTACCAAGATTTTTGTAATAATCAATTAAAATGGATCAAACTAATGACCAACCAGCTCCGATCACCAGTCACAATGAATAGTGTGTGACGTAACAACTATTCACATAGTTGTTATATGAATATAAAAATAAAGATAAATAGGATAAATAGTTGTTTGATAAATATAAAAAAAAAACAATGTTTTGATCCATATTAAGAGGAGCTGCTTCGTATGGGCCAATAGGAGTCTGGCAAGGATTTCTGGTAGTACATCACTGATAACTGAAGTATTTTTCAAATTTCCTGAACACCATTGATAGAATTATCTCTGAATTTCGCGATTTTTTTCGCATCCAGTTACATAATAGTTTCAATAGTTCTGCTGACAGATTTTCCATTTAGTCAAGTTTACGTCAGCAGGTGGTGCAGCCTCCCAGAGATACTTGTAGCCTAGCAGTGATAACGTCTAGAAATCTGCTGACCTTACTGTATGATCCATAGATATGCGGTTCTTCCTGTGTAATAAAACGATGATAGATGGAGTAACTGGTGTGAATTTCATTTTGCGTTCAAGTCTACTTGATTTTGTTACTGCTGCTTATGGGTCAACAGGAACAGCTTCGTAAGGGTCAATAGGAACAGCATTGTATGGGTCAACAGGAACAGCTTCGTATGGGTCAATAGGAACAGCATTGTATGGGTCAACAGGAACAGCTTCGTATGGGTCAATAGGAACAGCATCATATGGGTCAACAGCAACAGCTTCGTATGGGTCAATAGGAACAGCTTCATATGGGTCAATAGGAACAGCTTCGTTGGGCCAATAACAGCTCCTCGTAAGGATCAATATGAGTTACCTCGAATGGGTCAATAGACTTTCTGCAGTTCCCTGAATTCCTAAGTTTTAATCTAACTAATCATACTCTTTATCACAGAAGTGCTTTCCATCCAAAAAGAACGAAGGACACACACAAAATCTACTTCTTCACCCAGTCACAACAAAAATAGGACATGTAACAGGATTAACTAATGAACCTCTGACGCAGATAATTTATGAATTGGATCCCCCCAGTCCTCCCAACCAGTCCCGGAGCGAGTTTTGTTATTATTAGCGTTAGTATCCCAATGACTGAAGGCTTAGGCATAATCTATGTCACAGTGATACGAATGATACGTAAATAAACGAGGGGAGAGAGGGGGACAGGGGAAGGGATAGAGATAGGAAAAAAGATAGAGAAGGGGGGGAGAGGGAGTGTTATAGATAGATAGATAGATAGATAGATAGATAGATAGATAGATAGATAGATCCAAGCAGTAGCTGGACCTAAGAAGTGTTTGGGAGAGGCATAAAATTTCAGCTGGGCAGCGGTTAGCTTCCTCATAAATCTTCACTATTGGAGCCGTCAGCGTGGCCTAGAGGTATAGAGTTTTTGCCTCACGCTCGTGGGGGTGGAGAGTTCGAGTCTCCAAGTGCCTAAGTGAATGAAATGTTTATTTCCACGGTAGTGTTGTCGATAATTTATATTAGGTACCCTCTAATCTATATATATATATATATATATATATATATATATATATATATATATATATATATATATATATATATATATATATATATATATATATATATATATATATATATATATATATATATATATATATATATATATATATGTATATATATATATGTATCCATTTACTGTCTGTTTGTTTGTCTATATCTCTGCTTCTGTCTCTGTTTCTCTATTCGTCTCTATCTTCCTCTTACTCTATCTTTTTATCCAGCCTGTCCTCCTAAGGTTTTCCAATGTCAAAAAACTGTCGTACTAGAGTGACCTCATCCTAACCTACCAGAGAACCCAAAACAGAAAACAGGACAGAAGGTCAATTTCGCGTGCGAAAGTAAGACAGTTTTTGGCCTTAAGTACAGTACTCGTACTAGAGTACCCAAATACGACGTTCTATCTTTCTATCAGTCCATCCATCTTGCCATTTATTCATCTATCTATCTATCTATCCGTATATTTATCTACCCATCCATCTATCAACCCGTCTGTATTCTGTCTCTGTGTCTACCTTTGTCTTTCTATCTCAATCTCTCTCTCTCTCTCTCTCTCTCTCTCTCTCTCTCTCTCTCTCTCTCTCTCTCTCTCTCTCTCTCTCTCTCTCTCTCTCTCTCTCTCTCTCTCTCTCTCTCTCTCTCTCTCTGTCTCTCTCTCTGTCTCTCTCTCTCTCTCTCTCTCTCTCTCTCTCTCTCTCTCTCTCTCTCTCTCTCTCTCTCTCTCTCTCTCTCTCTCTCTCTCTCTCTCTCTCTCTTTCTCTCTCTCTCTCTCTCTCTTTGTGTCTGTATTTCTCTGTCGCTGTTTCTGTCTAATTTTGTTTGCGGTCGACGGTGAGAAGAGTGCAATGATGTGAAATACTAAAAAATTTAATAGTTACCCATTTAATCTAAGCACGGTGCGTGGCTTGAGAGACCTTTCAAGCTCTGGAAGCTAGAATCGTCTGGGGGTTATAGGAGTACGGCCAAATTATGGAGAACAGGAAATTGATGTAAATTTTCCTGAGATCAGTGAAAAAAAGGTGTATATTACTATAAGAAAAACAATAGCTTTTAAAAGTTTGTTTGTTTAATTGTTTAGCAGTGCCAAAATGAGTCGTCCTGTGAACCTAGATGTGATCCTCGGGCGCTGTTAATTTCTAAAATTCTGGCGACTCCGATCAGCCTATGTTCCTTCCATACCCCTGACTATTCCCTCTGCCAACTTGGGTGAGGCTAGCCCCGAGCGTCTGAACTCTGTTCGATTAATGATCTCTGATCTAAGAAATAATAGCTGGAGCGCTTTGAACTCTCGTCAGGTCAACAGAGAATGACTTGTGGGAACCGACCTGTGAGATTTATATTTATTTAATTTATATGAATTTATATTTACGTTAATTTATATACTTCGATAGCAATTTGTATAATGATAAGTGGACTGTATTTCTGCAATAATCTCATAATCTCACAAATCGATCCTCTACACATTAGGGGGGGTTATTAAATTAATATATATATGCAGCCAATCAAACTACAGAAATAACTACATACATTAAAGAGGTTCCTTATCTTATAGTACAGCAGGTTAGTCCACCAGGTATAACTAGGGTGTAGACACCAAATTATCCTCTTTGAGGCAGCTTCCATCACCCAGTAACTGGTGCACAAAATCTTGCATCCTCGTCTTGACCTGTCAAAAGTGCGCTAGCTGTGAAGCCAGATACCTATATATGACAAGTATATCAGAGAAAACAGTACATGGAACATGAAGACCTGGCTTAATTACCTTTAGTTTGAGGCGATTTCGCGATCTAACCGGGTCACCCTATATCCTGACATTAATGGCCATAAATGAATGATAAACGGGTTTCGGATAGACTTAACTTGAATTTGTAGACAGCGTGTTGACAATGGTACACCTTTGGCTTCCATAACACTACGTCCAAGTAAATTTAACAGGAGCTGAATTTGCTCCCGTGTGAGCCTCTGGTCTCGTATATACAATGGCTGTTTAACACTCCATACTATTGACGTTACTGGCCGACATTGTCCAGAATGATAGGAGCCGAATTTGCTCCACACGTCTCGGAGGTGACACAACAATGCCTGCCTCCTTCCTCCCTGACGCCTGGCCTACTTTGTCCAGATTTCAGAAAGTGATAGAAGGGTCACATTTACTCTACTTTAATATTGATAATTAAGTTAATTTATATAAGATGTTTTTATGATGGTAAAGTCCAAAGACTAATGTATTTAAGAATAATTCCCAGCAAAATAGCTGGTGAATTATAATAGTATGTGGTGATGATATCCCGTTTTCTATAGACGGTAATTCCACTACAAGTTACGTTTTCAATGGGTAACTTGTTTATACAACACAGCTCTTATCTGTATGATTATTAAATGGTGTCAGATTTTCCGACATAATTCCCCAGGGGGCTGCTCACGGGTCGAAGTCCTGTTTAGAACAGACGAACACCGATACTCCTCCTTCGAATTATTAGATTAATCACACATTTGTGCGTCTGTTCGTACAGGACGGATGTCCCGTACTAGAGTTGCAGGGGTTAGAAGTCTAATGCGATTTCATTTCCCTGTCAACTCTTGAAAGGCTAATATTCAAGCCTTATTACATATTATTTAACCCAGAAGACTGAATGTGATCAAGTATTACAGTCAAGTATGATTCAGGGACTGCAGTGAGATCAGTGACATTAGATATAACTTGAAGTTTCTTCAGGTAACTGGTCACTGAGATATAAACACTGAGGCCCATGGAATACATCTTGATTAAATAATAAATGTATCAAATCAGTCATCAGATTTATTGGGGTTTAATTTAGTTAATTGTTTCAGAAGATTGAATAGCTCATCATTAAAGTAAAGTATGGTTCTGAGACTGCAGTGGGTTCAGTGACTTGTAGCTGTTTTAGGCTACTGTTCACTGATTTGCCACTGAGGCCTCATGAACTCATCTCCAGCTTTAAATGATGATACTAACATCAACCTCTGTTACTATAGTCAGCTGTAATCTCCTTAGTATAATGCTACTGGAGAAATATAATCAGCTGACAAATTTAGGTTTCTACTGGTATTGTTTATCTGCAGGCATAGGTCTCCTCAGGCTTGATACTGGGCCTGAGAGTAATTTACCTCCTGCAGAGTTTAACATGGTTATGCCCTGATATTTAGTAGGGCTACCAATGAATTGATGGTAGTAGTCTGTCCCCACAAGGACAGCCATTTGGCATTTGATTTGCTCAAATTTACCTGCAGCTGCTTGATAATAGCTTTCCAGGTCAGCATAATCAACTTGAGATTGTTGTGACAAATCTTCACATTTCTTGATCTGTCTTGTTAAGTGGCCTTTAAGACCTGCAAGGGTTCTTTTCATTCTCCCTGCATTATCCATACTGGCTAGTTGGTGAAGCCTTGTGGGGCTTGTACTTGGGCTGCTCATAATACTGAACAAGCTCTAATGGTAGCCTAGGGTAAATTCTGAACTCACTAGGCAATAATCCTACCTCTACTAGAGGTTAGCACTTAAAATTAATACACATTATATATATACAATCATACACACTAATGATTTGAGTGATAAACCAGTGTCACTGGAAGTACCTTTAGGTTAGCTCTTCTATATCACCCTAGGATGGTAGAGACACTAATTAATCACTCAAAGGTGTAATGATCATAAGTAAATTATTATATACACAACTCAACTCGAGTTGATAAAAATTACACCCAAAATAGGGTCTGGACCATTCATTAATGGTGTTAGGTTGTTCAATATAGTACAACTGACTATGGTAATAATGGGACTAGGATGAACGATAATAGTTCAACTAGTCAATGGTTAATATCCTACCCTGTTGTGGGTTGGCAATTAGTAAATATTATACTGTGATCACTAGTGCAATATATATTAAATAATTCTCTATTTTGGAGAAATAATATACACAATTATTGATAATAGCCTCTTAATTAGCCTCTATGAAACTTCTATTATTATCTAGAAGTATTAAATGTTATTAGTGACCTCGCGAAATAAAGTCCACAAAATTCGTGGATAATCTCTCGCGAAATGTAACACCACGAAATCCGTGAACAATATCGCGAAGACACAGTCACTAATTAGGCTGGCTTCTATATTAGCGCTGTCATTTCACGAAATAACACGCCACCAAATATCTGTGGGTGTGCATGAAACCGCTGACGAAGCTGAACTGGGCTGAGGGAGGCTCCTGAGCTCCCACGAGGCAACGCCGCTGTCTATGACTGGCTGGCTTTGTTTAAATAACACTGCACTAGTTTATTTAATGAATCCACTGGTTAACTGGTTCATCCGGTACTAAGATGACCAAATGTGGGTTCAAAGGATCAAATAATCCGTCATCCGGTTCGAAGATGACCAAATAATGTGGGCACCGACCTGTGAGATTTATATTTATTTAATTTATATGAATTTATATTTACGTTAATTTATATACTTCGATAGCAATTTGTATAATGATAAGTGGACTGTATTTCTGCAATAATCTCATAATCTCACAAATCGATCCTCTACACATTAGGGGGGGTTATTAAATTAATATATATATGCAGCCAATCAAACTACAGAAATAACTACATACATTAAAGAGGTTCCTTATCTTATAGTACAGCAGGTTAGTCCACCAGGTATAACTAGGGTGTAGACACCAAATTATCCTCTTTGAGGCAGCTTCCATCACCCAGTAACTGGTGCACAAAATCTTGCATCCTCGTCTTGACCTGTCAAAAGTGCGCTAGCTGTGAAGCCAGATACCTATATATGACAAGTATATCAGAGAAAACAGTACATGGAACATGAAGACCTGGCTTAATTACCTTTAGTTTGAGGCGATTTCGCGATCTAACCGGGTCACCCTATATCCTGACATTAATGGCCATAAATGAATGATAAACGGGTTTCGGATAGACTTAACTTGAATTTGTAGACAGCGTGTTGACAATGGTACACCTTTGGCTTCCATAACACTACGTCCAAGTAAATTTAACAGGAGCTGAATTTGCTCCCGTGTGAGCCTCTGGTCTCGTATATACAATGGCTGTTTAACACTCCATACTATTGACGTTACTGGCCGACATTGTCCAGAATGATAGGAGCCGAATTTGCTCCACACGTCTCGGAGGTGACACAACAATGCCTGCCTCCTTCCTCCCTGACGCCTGGCCTACTTTGTCCAGATTTCAGAAAGTGATAGAAGGGTCACATTTACTCTACTTTAATATTGATAATTAAGTTAATTTATATAAGATGTTTTTATGATGGTAAAGTCCAAAGACTAATGTATTTAAGAATAATTCCCAGCAAAATAGCTGGTGAATTATAATAGTATGTGGTGATGATATCCCGTTTTCTATAGACGGTAATTCCACTACAAGTTACGTTTTCAATGGGTAACTTGTTTATACAACACAGCTCTTATCTGTATGATTATTAAATGGTGTCGGATTTTCCGACATGACTCACAAGACTTAGGTGATAACGTACTGAAGCTTTAATGTGAATACACTGTGTACATATGTTGAATAAAATTTAATAATAATTAGCACAGTTTATGTCGTAGACGTAGGCTTAATTTGCAAACTTATACGGCAATTGAAGTTTATTTTGAAGCAACAATGAACTCACAAATACGAGATGTGAGATGTGAGAACGTATTGAGATAATTCAGTAGGATCGAACTTGCGTCTCTCACCTTTAAAGAGTGTGTATAGTAAGCTCGACCTGCATAGTGTGTGGGCCTAAAACTTTATCAGTGCGGTGATGCTATCATTTTAGTCTCGTTTTCTATTCATTTATAGACTCGGTATAACTTATAAAAATGTCACAATGCTGTCAAAATTCATCCGTGACGAGGATGTGTGGTTACATAACATGGGGCAGGAAGCATGTAATGCAACCTTTTAACTCCCGGTACCTATTAAATGCTAGGGGTGAACAGAAGCATTAGATGAAAGAGCTCATACCACCACCACCCCACCTCCTCCTAGACACTTGCCTAGCACGCGGGTACCTATTTACTGCGAGATGAAAGAAAATATGTTCAGACACGTCTGTCCAGCAGCAGGAATCGAACCCGGGTCTGATCAATTGCGCCCCATCTCTCGCGTTGATCAAGTGACACAAGACACTGTTATCTTCCAAGTCGTCTGCTTGTACCTTCAAGTGGAGATTAAGTGAAGTTAAGATGAAGTTAAGTGGACAAATTGAGCAGCAATTAAAGGCACAACTCTATCAACAGGGAGAGGTCACACGCGCACGCGCACACACACACCAGAGGATGAAACACGATTGAAACTGAGGATGATAGTAGGAGGCTACAAGATGACCTAGATAGACTAAGTGAATGGTCCAACAAATGGCTGTTGAAGTTAAACCCGAGTAAATGCAAAGTAATGAAACTAGGCAGTGGAAACAGGAGGCCAGACACAGGATACAGAACAGGAGATGAAGTACTTAATGAAACAGACAGAGAGAAAGATCTAGGAGTTGATATCACACCAAACCTGTCTCCTGAAGCCCACATAAAGAGAATATCGTCTGCGGCATATGCGAGGCTGGCTAACATCAGAACGGCGTTCAGGAACCTGTGTAAGGAATCATTCAGAATCTTGTACACCACACATGTAAGACCAATCCTGGAGTATGCGGCCCCAGCATGGAGCCCGTACCATGTCAAGCACAAGACGAAGCTGGAAAAAGTCCAAAGGTATGCTACTAGACTAGTCCCAGAACTAAGAGGCATGAGTTATGAGAAAAGGCTGCGGGAAATGCACCTTACGACACTGAAAGACAGAAAAGTAAGGGGGGACATGATCACAACCTACAAAATCCTCAGGGGAATCGACCGGGTAAACAAGGATGAACTATTCAACACTGGAGGGACGCGAACAAGGGGACACAGGTGGAAACTGAGTACCCAAATGAGCCACAGAGACATTAGAAAGAACTTTTTCAGTGTCAGAGTAGTTAGTAAATGGAATGCACTAGGAAGTGATGTGGTAGAGGCTGACTCCATACACAGTTTCAAATGTAGATATGATAGAGCCCAGTAGGCTCAGGAATCTGTACACCAGTTGATTGACGGTTGAGAGGCGGGACCAAAGAGCCAAAGCTCAACCCCCGCAAGCACAATTAGGTGAGTACACACACGCGCACACACACACACACACACACACACACACACACACACACACACACACACACACACACACACACACACACACACACACACACACACACACACACACACACACAAGTGGAAATTGAGTGCCCAAATCAGTCACAGAGATATTAGAAAGAATTTTTTTTAATGTCAGAGTGGTTGACAAATGGAATGCATTAGGGAGTGATGTGGTGGAGGCTGACTCCATACACAGTTTCAAGCATAGATATGATAGAGCCCAATAAACTCAGAAACCTGTACACCAGTTGATTGACAGTTGAGAGGCGGGACCAAAGAGCCAGACCTCAATCCCCCACAATTAAAACTAAGTGAGTAACACTAGGTGAGTACATTCTCACTTCTTGGTAAAATTCCAAAGAATCCACGAAGAGTTCCTTTGCTCCTCAAGACTGTTAATTTAAGGAAAATTTTCCGTGAAGTGAGAGAAGGAAAAACCACTTAATGGACCACCAGCAAAATAAGATTATAACACTACCAGACGCAGCCAAAACTCATTTCACGATGAGTGTTGACTTCTAATACCAATAATTATCATGACATCAAAGAAGCTGAAAAACAAGAGTCAATTAATATTCTAATTTTACTCTGAGGGTCGAGTTTATTGGGCAGCGTCACTCATCCTGTGAGTGGACACACCGCCATAGTGACAGTATTGGGCAGCGGCACTCATCCTGTGAGTGGACACACCGCCATAGTGACAGTATTGGGCAGCGGCACTCATCCTGTGAGTGAACACACCGCCATAGTGACAGTATTGGGCAGCGGCACTCATCCTGTGAGTGAACACACCGCCATAGTGACAGTATTGGGCAGCGGCACTCATCCTGTGAGTGAACACACCGCCATAGTGACAGTATTGGGCAGCGGCACTCATCCTGTGAGTGAACACACCGCCATAGTGACAGTATTGGGCAGCGTCACCCATCCTGTGAGTGAACACACCGCCATAGTGACAGTATTGGGCAGCGCCACTCATCCTGTGAGTGAACACACCGCCATAGTGACAGTATTGGGGCGCGTCACTCATTATGTGAGTGAACACACCGCCATAGTGACAGTATTGGGCAGCGTCACCCATCCTGTGAGTGAACACACCGCCATAGTGACAGTATTGGGCAGCGTCACTCATCCTGTGAGTGGACACACCGCCATAGTGACAGTATTGGGGCGCGTCACTCATCCTGTGAGTGAACACACCGCCATAGTGACAGTATTGGGCAGCGTCACTCATCCTGTGAGTGAACACACCGCCATAGTGACAGTATTGGGCAGCGGCACTCATCCTGTGAGTGGACACACCGCCATAGTGACAGTATTGGGCAGCGCCACTCATCCTGTGAGTGAACACACCGCCATAGTGACAGTATTGGGCAGCGTCACTCATCCTGTGAGTGGACACACCGCCATAGTGACAGTATTGGGGCGCGTCACTCATCCTGTGAGTGAACACACCGCCATAGTGACAGTATTGGGCAGCGTCACTCATCCTGTGAGTGAACACACCGCCATAGTGACAGTATTGGGCAGCGGCACTCATCCTGTGAGTGGACACACCGCCATAGTGACAGTATTGGGCAGCGCCACTCATCCTGTGAGTGAACACACCGCCATAGTGACAGTATTGGGCAGCGTCACTCATCCTGTGAGTGAACACACCGCCATAGTGACAGTATTGGGCAGTGTCACTCATCCTGTGAGTGAACACACCGCCATAGTGACAGTATTGGGCAGCGTCACTCATCCTGTGAGTGAACACACCGCCATAGTGACAGTATTGGGCAGTGTCACTCATCCTGTGAGTGAACACACCGCCATAGTGACAGTATTGGGCAGCGTCACTCATCCTGTGAGTGAACACACCGCCATAGTGACAGTATTGGGCAGTGTCACTCATCCTGTGAGTGAACACACCGCCATAGTGACAGTATTGGGCAGCGTCACTCATCCTGTGAGTGGACACACCGCCATAGTGACAGTATTGGGCAGCGTCACTCATCCTGTGAGTGAACACACCGCCATAGTGACAGTATTGGGCAGCGGCACTCATCCTGTGAGTGAACACACCGCCATAGTGACAGTATTGGGCAGTGTCACTCATCCTGTGAGTGGACACACCGCCATAGTGACAGTATTGGGCAGCGCCACTCATCCTGTGAGTGAACACACCGCTATAGTGACAGTATTGGGCAGCGCCACTCACCCTGTGAGTGAACACACCGCCATAGTGACAGTATTGGGCAGCGTCACTCATCCTGTGAGTGAACACACCGCCATAGTGACAGTATTGGGCAGCGGCACTCATCCTGTGAGTGAACACACCGCCATAGTGGCAGTATTGGGCAGCGTCACTCATCCTGTGAGTGGACACACCGCCATAGTGACAGTATTGGGCAGCGCCACTCATCCTGTGAGTGAACACACCGCCATAGTGACAGTATTGGGCAGCGCCACTCATCCTGTGAGTGAACACACCGCCATAGTGACAGTATTGGGCAGCGCCACTCATCCTGTGAGTGAACACACCGCCATAGTGACAGTATTGGGCAGCGCCACTCATCCTGTGAGTGAACACACCGCCATTGTGGCAGTATTGGGCAGCGTCACTCATCCTGTGAGTGGACACACCGCCATAGTGACAGTATTGGGCAGCGCCACTCATCCTGTGAGTGAACACACCGCCATAGTGACAGTATTGGGCAGCGCCACTCATCCTGTGAGTGAACACACCGCCATAGTGACAGTATTGGGCAGCGCCACTCATCCTGTGAGTGAACACACCGCTATAGTGACAGTATTGGGCAGCGCCACTCACCCTGTGAGTGAACACACCGCCATAGTGACAGTATTGGGCAGCGTCACTCATCCTGTGAGTGAACACACCGCCATAGTGACAGTATTGGGCAGCGGCACTCATCCTGTGAGTGAACACACCGCCATAGTGGCAGTATTGGGCAGCGTCACTCATCCTGTGAGTGGACACACCGCCATAGTGACAGTATTGGGCAGCGCCACTCATCCTGTGAGTGAACACACCGCCATAGTGACAGTATTGGGCAGCGCCACTCATCCTGTGAGTGAACACACCGCCATAGTGACAGTATTGGGGCGCGTCACTCATCCTGTGAGTGAACACACCGCCATAGTGACAGTATTGGGCAGCGTCACTCATCCTGTGAGTGAACACACCGCCATAGTGACAGTATTGGGGCGCGTCACTCATCCTGTGAGTGAACACACCGCCATAGTGACAGTATTGGGCAGCGTCACTCATCCTGTGAGTGAACACACCGCCATAGTGACAGTATTGGGGCGCGTCACTCATCCTGTGAGTGAACACACCGCCATAGTGACAGTATTGGGCAGCGTCACTCATCCTGTGAGTGAACACACCGCCATAGTGACAGTATTGGGCAGCGCCACTCATCCTGTGAGTGAACACACCGCCATAGTGACAGTATTGGGCAGCGCCACTCACCCTGTGAGTGAACACACCGCCATAGTGACAGTATTGGGGCGCGTCACTCATCCTGTGAGTGAACACACCGCCATAGTGACAGTATTGGGCAGCGTCACTCATCCTGTGAGTGAACACACCGCCATAGTGACAGTATTGGGCAGCGTCACTCATCCTGTGAGTGAGCACACCGCCATAGTGACAGTATTGGGCAGCGTCACTCATCCTGTGAGTGAACACACCGCCATAGTGACAGTATGGGCAGCGGCACTCATCCTGTGAGTGAACACACCGCCATAGTGACAGTATTGGGCAGCGTCACTCATCCTGTGAGTGAACACACCGCCATAGTGACAGTATTGGGCAGCGTCACTCATCCTGTGAGTGAACACACCGCCATAGTGACAGTATGGGCAGCGGCACTCATCCTGTGAGTGAACACACCGCCATAGTGACAGTATTGGGCAGCGTCACTCACCCTGTGAGTGAACACACCGCCATAGTGACAGTATGGGCAGCGGCACTCATCCTGTGAGTGAACACACCGCCATAGTGACAGTATTGGGCAGCGTCACTCATCCTGTGAGTGAACACACCGCCATAGTGACAGTATTGGGCAGCGTCACTCACCCTGTGAGTGAACACACCGCCATAGTGACAGTATGGGCAGCGTCACTCATCCTGTGAGTGAACACACCGCCATAGTGACAGTATTGGGCAGCGCCACTCATCCTGTGAGTGAACACACCGCCATAGTGACAGTATTGGGCAGCGGCACTCATCCTGTGAGTGAACACACCGCCATAGTGACAGTATTGGGCAGCGTCACTCACCCTGTGAGTGAACACACCGCCATAGTGACAGTATGGGCAGCGTCACTCATCCTGTGAGTGAACACACCGCCATAGTGACAGTATTGGGCAGCGCCACTCATCCTGTGAGTGAACACACCGCCATAGTGACAGTATTGGGCAGCGCCACTCATCCTGTGAGTGAACACACCGCTATAGTGACAGTATTGGGCAGCGCCACTCACCCTGTGAGTGAACACACCGCCATAGTGACAGTATTGGGCAGCGTCACTCATCCTGTGAGTGAACACACCGCCATAGTGACAGTATTGGGCAGCGCCACTCATCCTGTGAGTGAACACACCGCCATAGTGACAGTATTGGGCAGCGCCACTCATCCTGTGAGTGGACACACCGCCATAGTGACAGTATTGGGCAGCGGCACTCATCCTGTGAGTGAACACACCGCCATAGTGACAGTATTGGGCAGCGGCACTCATCCTGTGAGTGAACACACCGCCATAGTGACAGTATTGGGCAGCGGCACTCATCCTGTGAGTGAACACACCGCCATAGTGACAGTATTGGGCAGCGTCACTCATCCTGTGAGTGGACACACCGCTATAGTGACAGTATTGGGCAGCGCCACTCACCCTGTGAGTGAACACACCGCCATAGTGACAGTATTGGGCAGCGCCACTCGTCCTGTGAGTGAACACACCGCCATAGTGACAGTATTGGGCAGCGCCACTCATCCTGTGAGTGAACACACCGCCATAGTGACAGTATTGGGCAGCGCCACTCATCCTGTGAGTGAACACACCGCCATAGTGACAGTATTGGGCAGCGTCACTCATCCTCTGAGTGGACACACCGCCATAGTGACAGTATTGGGCAGCGCCACTCATCCTGTGAGTGGACACACCGCCATAGTGACAGTATTGGGCAGCGTCACTCATCCTCTGAGTGGACACACCGCCATAGTGACAGTATTGGGCAGCGCCACTCATCCTCTGAGTGGACACACCGCCATAGTGACAGTATTGGGCAGCGCCACTCATCCTCTGAGTGGACACACCGCCATAGTGACAGTATTGGGCAGCGTCACTCATCCTCTGAGTGAACACACCGCCATAGTGACAGTATTGGGCAGCGTCACTCATCCTCTGAGTGGACATACCGCCATAGTGACAGTATTGGGCAGCGCCACTCATCCTGTGAGTGGACACACCGCCATAGTGACAGTATTGGGCAGCGTCACTCATCCTGTGAGTGAACACACCGCCATAGTGACAGTATTGGGCAGCGTCACTCATCCTGTGAGTGAACACACCGCCATAGTGACAGTATTGGGCAGCGCCACTCATCCTGTGAGTGGACACACCGCTATAGTGACAGTACTGGGCAGCGTCACTCATCCTGTGAGTGGACACACCGCTATAGTGACAGTACTGGGCAGCGTCTCTCATCCTGTGAGTGGACACACCGCTATAGTGACAGTACTGGGCAGCGTCACTCATCCTGTGAGTGGACACACCGCCATAGTGACAGTACTGGGCAGCGTCACTCATCCTGTGAGTGGACACACCGCTATAGTGACAGTACTGGGCAGCGTCACTCATCCTGTGAGTGGACACACCGCCATAGTGACAGTACTGGGCAGCGTCACTCATCCTGTGAGTGGACACACCGCTATAGTGACAGTATTGGGCAGCGTCACTCATCCTGTGAGTGAACACACCGCCATAGTGACAGTATTGGGCAGCGTCACTCACCCTGTGAGTGGACACACCGCCATAGCAGCATGTACTACACTACATTGAGAAACTATCAATGTTGCTGTACTTTTATATATTGTATGAGCAACACTGTACACAAAGCTCACACACACACACACACACACACACACACACACACACACACACACACACACACACACACACACACACACACACACACACACACACACACACACACACACACACACACACACACACACAGGAGAGTCTGACAGCTGAGTGGACAGCGCTTCGGATTAGTAGTCCTGAGGTTCCGGGTTCGATACCCGGAGACAAATGGGCAAAATGTTTCTTTCACCCTGATACCCACTGTTACCTAGCAGTAAATACGTACCTGGGAGTTAGACAACTGCTACGGGCTACTTCCATGGGGGGGGGGGTTGTGTAACAAAAAGAAGGCCTGGTCGAGGACCGGGCCGCGGGGACGCTAAGCCCCGAAATCATCTCAATTTATAACCTCAAGATAACCACTTAGTGACATTTTTTTTTTATTTTTTTTTTAATATATGAGGTACATCTGCATTTGTGCAGCTGCCCTAGACTATATGAAGGGGAGAACAGTGTGTCAAAAAGCTAGCTACGTGGTGCTAGAAAATCCCCATCACACAGGCTGGTTAGTCACACAGAGGCATGTGATAAGTAGTCTGCACTGGCGGACTCTGGGAGCATTATGAGGATATCATCAACACAAGAGTGAATAAGGTAGCAGTGATACTAAAAGTCCCCATCTCGCAGGATGGTTAGTCATACAGGGCCATATGTTTAGTAGCCTGCACTGGCAAATTTGGGGTGCAATATGAGGATATCTTCAAGAACACGAGAGTGAATAAAGTAATTGCAAAGCTCCAGATACTTCATGCCAACCAGTCTGAATGGCTTAATAACTGGGCATTCAGTGATGTAGTGTAGATCATAACGCAGTTCCTGCTCACAGAGTTTGCACCTTGAGTGCTCAGTACTGGGATATCCGTCACCTGCAGCCACCTGCCACAGGTAACGGTAACCCAACCTGATCCTGGCAACCACTGTGTCGCACAGTCTAGTGGACGTTTTGTGCTGCCCATAGATATAGGTTTCAGATCACCCAGCGTGTGAGTGAACTCTACGGTGTGTGGTGATGGCCGCTTCTCCTGACCTTGGTATAGTAAGCAGACCTGGCCCCAGGGTGCCCCCCCCTGGGTGCCCGAGGGAACAATCCCGGCTTTGTGCATCTTCCTCCCACACTATAGCTGCCACATACCGTGCCCCAGTGATGCCCTCACATTCCACACTATAGCTGCCACATACCGTGCCTCAGTGATGCCCTCACATTCCACACTATAGCTGCCACATACCGTGCCCCAGTGATGCCCTCACATTCCACACTATAGCTGCCACATACCGTGCCCCAGTGATGCCCTCACATTCCACACTATAGCTGCCACATACCGTGCCCCAGTGATGCCCTCACATTCCACATTATAGCTGCCACATACCGTGCCCCAGTGATGCCCTCACATTCCACACCATAGCTGCCACATACCGTGCCCCAGTGATGCCCTCACATTCCACACCATAGCTGCCAACACACGAACTTTTCAGTGTCAGAGCAGTTAACGGATGGAATGCATTAGGCAGTGAGGTGGTGGAGGCTGACTCCATACACAGTTTCAAATGTAGGTATGACAGAGCCCAGTAGGCTCAGGAATCTGTACACCAGTTGATCGACAGTTGAGAGGCGGGACCAAAGAGCCAAAGTTCAACCCCCACAAGCACAAATAGGTGAGTACACACCAGAGCAACAAAGTACAAGGGCGTGGAGGAACTATATAAATAACAGGACACTAGGGAGCAGAGAAAGATCCCAGAGTCTTCTTGTTTGAGGAGCTGTTCACTTGAGACAGTTAAGCAAGTCCCAGCTGTGTCTGGGTACAAGTGACAGGATGAACAACCTAGCGGGTTTTCTTCCTATTGGGGAGTGTTATACATGCTGCTATGGCGGTATATCCACTCACAAGATATAAACTCGACCCTCGGGAGCAAAATTTAATTTAATTTACCAGAGTGCCAGGAATGAATATGTCAGGTTGAGAAAGCTGAAAGACAATATGAAAATGATATAGCAAGCAAGGCAAAGACTGAACCTGAATTGCTGCACAGCCACATCAGGAGAAAAACAACAGTAAAGGAACAGGTAATGAAACTAAGGATAGAGGCAGAAAAATTCACTACAAACGACAAAGAAGTGTGCGAAGAACTCAATACGAAGTCTTCAAGTCTCCACAGTAGGGCAAGGAGAAGTCCCAGAGATATGAGAGGGAAGATCTAACCGAACAACACTAGATACGTTTGTCATTACCAGTGGGAAGGTGAGGAAGCATCTGCTAGAGTTGGAAATGACAAAGGCTAAAGGCCCGGATGGAATCTCACCTTGGATACTAAAGGAAGGAGCAGTAGCTCGGTGCCAGCCACTCTCCATGGTTTATAACAAATCACTGTTAATTAACAGGTGAACTGCCAAAAATTTGGAAAACGGCTAATGTAGTCCCGATATTGAAGAAGGGTAATAAATAAGAGGAACTAAACTACAGGCCAGTGTCACTAACTTGCATACCATGCAAGATGATGGAGAACATTGTGCGAAAAAAGCTAGTGGAACATCTTGAACGGTAGAACATTGTTACACAACATCAGCATGGGTTCAGATATGGTAAATCATGCCTTACAGGATTATTTGAATTCAATGACCAGGCAACAAAAATCAGGCAAGAAAGGGAAAGCAGGACAGACTGCATATTTTTTGATTGCCAAAAAGGCTTTTTCCATAGTACCACATAAGAAACTAGTGCACAAGCTGGAGATGCAGGCGGGAGTGAAAGGGAAGGTACTCCACTGCATAAGGAAGTACCTAAGCAACAGAAAACAGCGGGTCAAAGTGAGGGGGTGAGGTGTCGGAGTAGCGAGGC
Organism: Procambarus clarkii; assembly: GCF_040958095.1. Lineage (NCBI taxonomy): Eukaryota > Metazoa > Arthropoda > Malacostraca > Decapoda > Cambaridae > Procambarus > Procambarus clarkii. Next base: position 36,467,543 of record NC_091171.1, read on the forward strand.
GTCACCAGTGGAGTCCCTCAGGGATCAGTTCTTGGACCTATACTGTTTCAGATATATGTAAGGATCTCCCAGAGGGAATAGACTCGTTCCTCACAATGTTTGCTGATGATGCAAAAATTACGAGGAGGATTAAGACAGATGAGGCTACAAGATGACCTAAACAAACTGAAGGAATGGTCCAACAAATGGCTACTAAAGTTCAACCCAAGTAAATGTAAGGTAATGAAACTAGGTGGTGGAAATAGAAGGTCAGACACTGGATACCGAATGGGAGATGAAGTCCTTCACGAAACGGACAGAGAGAAAGATCTAGGAGTTGATATCATACCAAACCTGTCTCCTGAAGCCCACATCAAAAGAATGATATCGGCGGCGTATGCGAGGCTGGCTAACATCAGAACTGCCTTCAGAAACCTGTGTAAGGAATCCTTCAGAACCCTGTATACTACGTATGTTAGGCCAATCCTGGAGTTTTCGGCCCCAGCATGGAGCCCGTACCTTGTCAAGCACAAGATGAAGCTGGAAAAAGTTCAGAGGTATGGCACTAGACTAGTCCCAGAACTAAGAGGTATGAGTTACGAAGAAAGGATGAGTGAACTGCACTTCATGTCGCTGAAAGACAGAAAAACTCGAGGAGACATGATCACCACATACAAAATTCTCAGAGGAATTGACAGGGCTGACAAGGATGGATTATTTAACACTGGTGATAGACTCACAAAGGGACACAAGTGGAAGCTGAGTACCCACATGAGCCACAGAGACATTAGAAAGAACATTTTCAGTGTCAAAGTAGTTAGTAAACGGAATGCACTAGGAAGTGATGTGATGGAGGCTGACTCCATACACAGTTTCAAATATAGATATGATAGAGCTCTAGAAGTTCAGGAATTTGTACACTAGTAGATTAACGGTTGAGAAGTGCGACCACAGAGCTGAAGCTCAACCCAGCAAGCACAACTAGGTGAGTACAACTAGATGAGTACACCACACCATAGCTGCCCACACACCCTACAAACACGACCAAGGAACTGAATGCTAAGATGGCCATTAAGATTTCCAAAGACTCCCCACAACAGAGATATTAGCAAGTAAACACTGAGGTCTGAAGGTTTGCACTAAGAACAGCAACGACCAGAAATAGCTCAAAGTTGCATGATTCATCAGTTTCGCTTGCACGAATAACTCCACCTGCTTGAGCAAGCGCCGTGAGCTCACCTCACGCCCGCAGGCATGTCACCAGGGAGGGTGAATCATGACAGATTAGAACAAATGAGATGACAATTAAGAGGTCCAGCATGTCAATAGAGGCAGTAAAGTCAAATTTATTAGGTCAAATTTACAGTGATCGTCTAATCTGTCCCATTATGGCACGACTGGAGCAGCATACATTGTCATTTGCAATAATGCTTTCCACGACAGAAAATGAAGAAAAAGGACGGGTTGATAACCACGCCGCCTGAATGCTATCGGAGCTCACTGCCGATGTTATGGCATTAAGATATCTAGAACGGACCGCTAGAGGGAACAGTGATCTACACTGACACGAGTTTGGCACTGCAAACTCGTGTCAGTGTCAGGAGCTCCCTACTGGAACTGTGCGTGCCAGGAGCTCCCTGCTGGAACTGCGTGTGCCAGGAGCTCCCTGCTGGAACTGCGTGTGCCAGGAGCTCCCTGCTGGAACTGTGTGTGCCAGGAGCTCCCTGCTGGAACTGCGTGTGCCAGGAGCTCCCTACTGGAACTGTGTGTGCCAGGAGCTCCCTGCTGGAACTGCGTGTGCCAGGAGCTCCCTGCTGGAACTGCGTGTGCCAGGAGCTCCCTACTGGAACTGTGTGTGCCAGGAGCTCCCTGCTGGAACTGCGTGTGCCAGGAGCTCCCTGCTGGAACTGTGTGTGTCAGGAGCTCCTTGCTGGAACTGCGTGTGCCAGGAGCTCCCTGCTGGAACTGCGTGTGCAAGCCTTAGAAAAAGCCGGACAGAATACAGAGACAGCAGCTTAAATCACGATAACTGTGAAAATGCTGTCTAGCCTTGGAAGGTTGATTATGGTCTTGTAGAGTCTCTCTCATAGTGAAATCTGTGAAAACGAAGGAGCAGATGTGGTGGCCGCCGAGGGTACTGAAGAAGATCATATTTGAATGTTTCATCCCCCCCAAGACACTTTTACATATCATCTTCAAACAACATCGCCGTGACAAAGTAGCCGAGGAAAGAATAGAAAAGCAAGTCTGAATCTGTACGATAGTAAAGTGCAGTCGCAGCCGATAGCTTCATAACACAGGTGGCCGAGGGAGAGAATGTGTTAAAACAAGAATTCGTCTGGAATAGCGATAGAGAAGTGGGATGAAGACAGCAGCTAAGGGGGCAGAGTTGCAGAATCTGGAGTATATGAGAAGCCATCGTATGTAACTCCCCTGTCCTACAAGACTGTGCCCACTTAAGAGACTATATGTAGTACAATAAATCCCTTCTTGAGTTAGTAACCAACTTTGACACAAACATATATTGTTAACTAAAGATTCCCCCCTAAATTATACCAGTATGATAACGAAACTTGAGGGTTTGTACAATGTTGATATCTTGTTTGCCAGGCTGTTCACTTGAGACAGTTAAGTAAGTTCCCGCTGCGTCTGGATAGAAAGGACAGGATGAACAGCACCTGAAAGATTACTTCCTATTAGAGGTTGTTGTACATGTTGCTATGGTGGTATGTTCACTCACAGGATGAACAACCCAGCGGGTGTGCTCTCTGCTGGGGGTGTTTTGAACATGTTGTTATGCGAGCGTGTTCACTCTCAGGATGAGTGATACTCAACCAATAAACTCGCCCTTCGGGACCAATTACAGCGCTTAACCGATGCTGCAAGCAAACCTTTTAAGCAATGATACTAAAGGGTGAGAATGCTCCATTAATGCTCCAACTGGACTTTACAAGCAGCTGTGGTATTCAGGGTTGTGACTATTTCACCAATATGCTCCAGACTAACCTACCAATCACAGGCTAAATAAAAATCGGTCAATACATCGCTCATAGAAAGTGTAACTTGCCGGCTTACGGGGAACTGTGCTATTTGTAAGCTGTCTCCCTTTGAGCGTTGCCCGTATTTTATGATAAAGTAGCTTTTATGACATATTATTTCTTAATGGTCTTCCTCTCAATTTCTGAGTATTATTTATGCGGTGATCATGGCTACCCTGCTTTTTCTCTTTTTCCACAGGTATCATATGCCTTACAATCTTTACGGAGTATTTTGTAAGTAACACAGTTATAATTTTTCAATAGTATTTTCATAATTAATCACCACATGTACATAAAAAAGTTTCAGGGTCTTGACAATATTTTCGAACCCAAGAAAATATAGTAAACATAACACATTTTTGGGGGCGAATTTTCTCAATGCTGATTTGGATAACATGTACGATGAGCCTAGCTACGACAAGCTTCCAAGAAACATACTTGATAACAAAGCTTGAAATCAACAGAATCAATATTTTGAAACTCCTTATCTAAGAACTGAGAAGGCAAGAAAAAAAAGCAAGAAAATTCGACGAGTTATTAGATACATGGAGGAAAAAGTAAATTGCTTATCATTATATCTTATGCCAAGAGAACTTATGAACATGTGACAAATTGTTAATGGGTTTTGTGTAAGCACTAAACTTAAAAGGACACTCTTCCCTATGAATTTGGAGACGTAAAAATAGCAGAATATTATCTACTTTAGTCTCTATAGTAAATTTATAGAGGTGGACTCATCGTTTAGTTTTGCTTAAAAAAAATCATCTGGATTTACATTTGAGGACCAGTTAGTTTAGTTCATTTATTATGCACCCCATACCCATCTTGTGGGCGGTAGTTGAAAGGGTTACAGAGGCACATAATGGGCTCAGGGACTGAACCCCACAATTCATTTAGCTAAGCAAGTTAAAATCTTGATGAGCTAGTTACAAAATTAAATATAAGTCGTTACATCAACAATGGGTTCGAGATCGACCACAAGTACAATTTCTAAATTAAGCAACTGACATATGTGAAGAGCTATGTCAGTTGCTTAATTTAGAAACTGTACTTGTTGGACCAAATACACAAAACATCATCAACTTACGTCAACCATGGAATGATTCCAGTGGTAAGATTATTTATTTTTTTTTTTGGCATAAAGTTCCATGAACAAATTTGAAAGCAATGGAGATTGTGGATTTCCCGTGGTCATTCCACTATTTTCATTGCTCTCGCATTTAGAATGAATATCTTTAGAATCACTGTCTAAAAGCAAGAAAATTCTAACGATACTGATATTTTGAAGAAAAAAAAACAAAAAAAGTGATGGAAATCTAATAATTACCAGACCTGATAAGGGTCGTAAAGTGGTACTATTTAATTAAAATAGATTATTGCAATAAAGTCCATCGTATTTTGACAGACATTTCTAAATTCAGATTGTTGAATGCTGATACGTTATCTTATATTTTAAAACTTGAAGACAAATTACATAGGTTTTCAAGACAATGAAAGTCAAAATCGGTGATCAAATTTATAATCTTTATACATCTGGCTCTATACCAGGTTAGCTGTATGGTCTCCCCAAAAAGTCATAAACAGTGTAGTGTAGTCAGACCTATAATTTCTTCTATTGGTTCGATTATTTATAAACTAACTACATTTGTATTGCCTATTATAGTCCGTTTTACTAATAATAATTACACGAATGAGAAGTTTTCTCTTTCATTTCAAGTTTTTATTCATTTCATTTTCTCATTTATCAAGTTGTTAAAGGAACTGTGGCAGTTAAATTTAATAATTATGTTGTTATGGCGAATCCTTATTCACAAATGTTTCCCTTAGAGAAACTTCTCATCTCATACTTCATTATAGGTTAAACAACTGGCTGACCTCCACACAACCAGAACTAGCGGCATTACAGCTAGCTACCAGTACATTAAAAAACATTGGAGGAGGAATAATATTCTGCGATTCAAAGTCTGCTCTTCAAGCAATCGAAAACTTCTCCTGAAAGATCGACAGCAAGAACCTCATACTCCCAATTATAAATGACCTAATCGTTGCACAGAGCAAAGGGTCTCTAATCTCCTTTGTATGGATACCATCACACATAAATATAACCAATCATAATGAGACAGACATTGCAGCCAAATTAGCGTGTAACAAAGATGGAGTTGAATTAGATCTAGGTATCCCCATCTCTGTTGTCAAAACTATATTGGTCCAAACACTCAGGTCTGATAGGAAAGAAATTACTGACTCCCAACGACCTGAAAGCACTAGTATAAAAAGATATGATTTGTTCCGATCTGAAACCTATATCTATGGACAGCACAAAACGTCCACCAGACTGTGCGACACAGTAGTTGCCAGGACCAGGTTGGGTTACCGTTACCTGTGGCAGGTGGCTGCAGGTGACGGATCTCCCAATCCTGAGCACTCCAGTTGCAAACTCTGTGAGCAGGAACTACGGCACGATCTCCCGCACTACATCACTGAATGCTCAGTTATTAGACCTTTCAGACCAGTTGGCTTGAGGTACCTGGAGCTTTGCAATTACTTTATTCACTCTCGTGTTTTTGAAGATAAGCTCATAGTGTACCCAAAATTTGCCAGTGCAGGCTACTAAACATATGGCCCTGTATGACTAACCATCCTGCGAGATGGGTATTTTTAGTATCACTGTTACCTTATTCACTCTTGTGTTGATGATATCCTCATAACGAACCCTGAGTCTGCCAGTGCAGACTACTTATCACATGCCTCTTTATGACTAACCATCCTGTGTGATGGGGCTTTTTTAGCATCACGTAGCTAGCTTTTTGACACTGTACTCCCCTTCATATAGTTTAGGGTAGCTGCACAAATGCAGATGTACCTAATGTATTAATAAAAAAAATATTTACTTCGAGAAAAATCGTGCAATTTTGGTTTAAACAGGAAATAGGTTATAAGTTATCAGAGACTACAACATCGAATTATCTTTTTCTTTCGTTGATAAACTGTTTACACAAATAGACGGGATAGCGCTGGGGTCAGCAATGGGTTAATCTTATGCTAATCTTTTTATTTAATTTCGAAAAAATGTGGATAGCTGTCCAGCAGAGTTTAAGGCTATTATTTGTGGTCGGAATGTGAATGACTTCTTTCTTATCTTTAATGGTTGTTCACACGTTGGCAACGCGTCCTCAGACCAAGTCCATCCCCTCCAGCGGTTGACCCCAAAGACACATTCATAATTTCCTTCAAAATAGGAATTTCACTCAAATTTTCATTTAAACGAAAATTTAGGATGTTTTCGAGTTTCAAAACATTATCAAGGAATGATATGAGACGAGCTAAACCATTTTTATTCCGTTATGAATCGAACCCGGGCTACGAGAATGAGAGTCGAAAACGAAGCTAAGTATAGGAGCTTCCGCGTATAAACCAAGAGGCTTTTTGCCATTTCCGTAATTCTTATGATTTTATAACGAAAACGTCCCGTGTAATGACCGAACTTCATCATCAGATGTGTGTTAAAATCAGCGCATCCAACACGAGCAAGATCCTTCAGACGACCAAGCGAGCGATGGCCAAGGTAAACTCAGGCAAACACATACTTTTGTTAGAAATGAATATCCTCCCACCTCGACCAGGATGGATAGCAATATAATCAAGGAAACTAAATAGAATTCCGGGTTTACCCTCATTTTCTACACAGCGCGAACAAGTTTACGTTGATGTCTTCGGCCTCAAGGTATACCATCTTTTGCTACCCAAAACACTAAATATATATTCTAGACACGACGGTAAAGAAAGGCTCGAAGACTTCGCTGCTCCGCAAGATGAATGCAAAGTGCTATTAGTGAAGCTGAACTCTACTCACCTCTGCTGAGGAGGAGGGTGTTACTTTTTATGTGTTAGTCTTGTGTGCCAGGAGCTCCCTGTTGGAACTGTGTGTGCCAGGAGCTTCCTGCTGGAACTGTGTGTGCCAGGAGCTCCCTGCTGGAACTGTGTGTGCCAGGAGCTCCCTGCTGGAACTGTGTGTGCCAGGAGCTTCCTGCTGGAACTGTGTGTGCCAGGAGCTTCCTGCTGGAACTGTGTGTGTGTGCCAGGAGCTCCCTGCTGTAACTGTGTGTGTGTGCCTGGAGCTCCCTGCTGGAACTGTGTGTGTGTGCCAGGAGCTTCCTGCTGGAACTCCGTGTGCCAGGAGCTACCTGCTGGAACTGCGTGTGCCAGGAGCTCCCTGCTGGAACTGCGTGTGCCAGGAGCTCCCTGCTGGAACTGTGTGTGCCAGGAGCTCCCTGCTGGAACTGCGTGTGCCAGGAGCTCCCTGCTGTAACTGTGTGTGTGTGTGCCAGGAGCTCCCTGCTGTAACTGTGTGTGTGCCTGGAGCTCCCTGCTGGAACTGTGTGTGCCAGGAGCTCCCTGCTGGAACTGCGTGTGCCAGGAGCTTCCTGCTGTAGTTGTGTGTGCCAGGAGCTCCCTGTTGGAACTCCGTGTGCCAGGAGCTTCCTGCTGTAACTGCGTGTGCCAGGAGCTCCCTGCTGTAACTGTGTGTGTGTGCCAGGAGCTCCCTGCTGGAACTGCGTGTGCCAGGAGCTCCCTGCTGTAACTGTGTGTGCCAGGAGCTCCCTGCTGGAACTCCGTGTGCCAGGAGCTTCCTGCTGTAACTGTGTGTGCCAGGAGCTCCCTGCTGTAACTGTGTGTGCCAGGAGCTCCCTGCTGGAACTCCGTGTGCCAGGAGCTTCCTGCTGTAACTGCGTGAGCCAGGAGCTCCCTGCTGTAACTCCGTGAGCCAGGAGCTCCCTGCTGTAACTGTGTGTGCCAGGAGCTCCCTGTTGGAACTGTGTGTGTGTGCCAGGAGCTCCCTGTTGGAACTGTGTGTGTGTGCCAGGAGCTCCCTGTTGGAACTGTGTGTGTGTGCCAGGAGCTCCCTGTTGGAACTGTGTGTGTGTGCCAGGAGCTCCCTGTTGGAACTGTGTGTGCCAGGAGCTCCCTGTTGGAACTGTGTGTGCCAGGAGCTCCCTGTTGGAACTGTGTGTGCCAGGAGCTCCCTGTTGGAACTGTGTGTGCCAGGAGCTCCCTGCTGAAATTGTATATCATGTGGAGTGTATCGGAAGAATTTCCCACCTCGTCAAGCTGGTGAATCATTCCAATATTTTATTTCATTTATTTATTTATTATTATTAACGTATGGTTAATTTATTGGGAAACGGCACCCATCCTGTGAGTGAATATACCACCATGGCTGCACGACCTCCCTCCCTACCCCCTAGTAGGAAGAAATCCCGCGAGGATGTTCATCCTGTGATTGAACACACCGCCATCCTGTGAGCAAACATACAACCTCCCTAAGTAGAAGACTGCTGGCTGGGATATATACATCCTGTCACTTGTACCCAGACGCAGCTGAGACTTGCTTAACTGTCTCGAGTGAGCAGACTGCCATACAAGGAGCAGACATCTTACGGCCGTCACGCTATCTTGAGAGTCCGCACGCTATATTGAGGGCCCTCACGCTATATTGAGAGCTCTCACGCTATCTTGAGGGCTCTCACGCTATCTTGAGGGTTTTCACGCTATCTTGAGGGCCCTCACGCTATCTTGAAGTCCCTCATGTTATCTTGAGGGCTCTCATGCAATATTGAGGGCCCTCACGCTATCTTGAAGGCCCTCATGTTATCTTGAGGGTTCTCATGCAATATTGAGGGCCCTCATGCTACCTTGAGGGGGGCCCTCCTCACGCTATCTTGAGGGCCCCCTCACGCTATCTTGAGGGCCCCTCACGCTATCTTAAGGGCCCTCACGCTATCTTGAGGGCCCCTCACGCTATCTTAAGGGCCCTTCAAGCTATCTTGAGGTGCAAAGTTGAGGGAATCTTTTATTGACAGTTTAAAATATTTGACAAGGAGTGCTTTCCTAACTCAAACTATGTGGAGGATTAACGTACTGAACATATTTCTAATCTAATTAAGAAATCAAACCAAGAGAATGCTTTGTGCTCGGTTACTTTACGAGTGCGCCAGTCATCTGTGAGGCTTATCTGTGGATGTATTCGTGAAGGGGAGTGAGCAACACTGTAGCTTAACCTTCCTCACGGCTTATCTGTGGATGTATTCGTGAAGGGGAGTGAGCAACACTGTAGCTTAATCTTCCTCACATTAATCTTTGATCATTCGTATACCATCTTTTTTAGTCCTACAGCTGGTCTTTGATATTACAATCCGATCTAACCTGACTTAGATTAACCTTGCCTTACCTAACCTAATGTAAGCTAGATAAACTTTGCCTCACCTAACATAATCAAACATAACCTTATCTAACCAAACTTAACCTAAGCTAGCCTAACCTAACCCTGCCTAGCCTAACCTAACCTAGACTAACCTTGCCTCACATAACCTAATCTAACCTTACCTAATCTAACTTAATCTAAACCAAATCTAACCAAGACTAACCTTACCTAGCCTAGCCTAACATAACCTAATTTACTCTAACCTATAATAACATTACCAAAATTACTGTATCTTCCATCCCACCCAAGTAGCTAATCAAAGATTAGCCTGTGATTCGTCTGGCAGGAAATTACAACGCCTTGAGCCAGACTGATAGGCAGCTCACAGAGCCAACCGTCTCCAAACCCATCAAAGCTTATTGGTCTCTTCGTCAGTTCTTCTTCAACTGCTAAGGTGCCATTCACCCTCCAGCCTTTATCACAAATATTACTCACCCGCGACTAAATTTCCTAATGCAGACAGTGAGTCACAATAACGGGGCTAAACAACTTTGGCGCCCAACCCACACATCGGAAAGTAATTGAATTGGTGACGTTTCGGTCCGTCTTGGACCATTATCGAGTCGTGTAATGATAATGGTCCACAGTGGACCAGGGCGGACCAGGGCGGACCAAGGCACCGTCAATTCTATTATTTTTTAAGACTAGTGAGTTGGGTGTCTTAACTTCCTTATGCTTTTGATCATTTTCATCTATGCTCTGCCGAGTGCATAATTTTTGTTATATATATAATTAATTTCGTGACGCAAGGAAAGAATATCCTTCACAAAATAATTTAATTCGTGCCTGTGTGAATAAATCACCAGAAGAAGGCATAGAAAACAAGAGGAGGAAAAGACTTGAGTGGAAACTTGTAGCACAGATGAGTCGCTAAGATGTTTGCGTATACATGTTTTATCGTAAGAGTAGAGAGCGTATTAATGAACTAGACTAGTGAGAGAGATAATTGGAGCCTAATACGATAAACAGTCTTAACAAGTTAGATATTAGAAAATAATAAAGTTTGGAAACCAGTGCCTTTAACCGATAGGCGGTACTCGGGAGCTATAAACTTGACCATTCAAGAACACACACACACACACACACACACACACACACACACACACACACACACACACACACACACACACACACACACACACACACACACACACACACACACACACACACACACACACACACACACACACACACACACACACACACACACCCAACAACAACAACAACAACAACAACACTAACTAAGCAAAGGATTATATTAAGAGTGTTATTATTATTAACATCTTTATTGACAAAATTAATTACAATGTTGCCTAATCTGAGGATTTTGATAAAGTCTTATTAAAGTGAGCGAAGATAAAACAGTGGAGGAAGAGATGTGAGGGGATTACCACAAGGGTCGGTGCTGTGACCTTTCTGATATATGTCGACGACCTGACAGGACATTGACTCCTTTATATCAATGTTTGCACATGACGCAAAGGTAATGAGAAGAGTCGGGACACAGGAACACTGTGACAGATAGAACACAAGTGTTCTCAAAGAATTTTTGATAGACTTGAGAATGGTCCAGGACGGACCGAAACGTCGTCGTCCCTTCACTTTCTAGTGTGTGGTCTGGTCAACATACTTTAGCCACGTTATTGTGACTCATCGCCTGCAATTGTTGATAGAATTTAACCCAGTCAATGTAAAGATATGAGGAGTGGAACAGAGCACGAAAACCAGTACGGAAATATAGGATGAATGGGAGACAGATCTTCCACCAGAAAAAGAGAAAGACCTGGTGTAGACATAACCCCCAAATTTTATACCCAATGAACACATTTACAGACAAACAACAGCAGCATACGGCGTGCTGACCGACATCAGTTTATCCATCAGAAACATGGAAAAGCCAGCCTCCCTGGGCCTACACACATCCAAAGCAAGACCCACTCGTGAATATACAGCCCTGGAATAGAACCCTCATCTAAAAAAAGAGAACTACCTAATAACTCTCGAAAAAGGGCTAAAGATAAGCAATAACATCTGTTCCTGGCTGAAAGGATTGAGCTATGAGAAAAAACCTGACGGAGCTTGACCTCACCGCACTGGAGAAATATAGGGGAATATGATAAGGATATATAAGATTCTAAGGGAAATTGACAAAGCAACATTGCTCAGAGCTAGGAACCGCTGTCCTAGATGGGGGGGTCATAGATGGAAGCTGGAGACAGAAAGAATCTTTTCGGTGTTAAAAGATGTGCATAAATTAAATAGGCTCGACGAAGAACTTCTTGAAACTAACCCAACACAACTTTTTTTAATGTAAATATAATAAAAACGTGAGGTGAGTCATTATATTAATCTACGAACGTTCAGAAGGCGGGGCCAGGAGCCGAGTTCGACCCTGCAAACACATTTAGGGAGGGGGAGAAAGAAACGCACAAACAGTTTCGCCCAGGAACAGTACGAGCCGAAGAAAAGCAATTAAAGTCGAGGCTTAGAAGTGTATTAAGCTTATTTATGACCAGAATGAGAAGGCGGGCCCTTCTTATATTGAAATAGATATACCGTTGCATAAGTGCAGAGGGGAAGAGAGATAAGCGATAAGCATAAAATAAACCCAGATAGACAGGTGATGATGGAGATAGACAAATCGTGACAGGGGAAATATGAGTGGTTGAGGGTTTTTTCCCTACCCCCAAACGTGGTCATACATTTATGCAACGTTAATCAACGTAAATACATTTTCTTCTGTCCTCCAGGGACAGGGTTAGTGACAGGTGGGACCGTGGTTAGTGACAGGTGGGACCGTGGTTAATGACAGGTGGGGCCGTGGTTAGTGACAGGTGGGACCGTGGTTAGTGACAGGTGGGACCGTGGTTAATGACAGGTGGGACCGTGGTTAGTGACAGGTGGGGCCGTGGTTAGTGACAGGTGGGGCCGTGGTTAGTGACAGGTGGGGCCGTGGTTAGTGACAGGTGGGGCCGTGGTTAGTGACAGGTGGGGCCGTGGTTAGTGACAGGTGGGGCCGTGGTTAGTGACAGGTGGGGCTGTGGTTAGTGACAGGTGGGACCGTGGTTAGTGACAGGTGGGACCGTGGTTAGTGACAGGTGGGGCTGTGGTTAGTGACAGGTGGGACCGTGGTTAGTGACAGGTGGGACCGTGGTTAGTGACAGGTGGGGCTGTGGTTAGTGACAGGTGGGACCGTGGTTAGTGACAGGTGGGGCTGTGGTTAGTGACAGATGGGACCGTGGCACGTCACTATACTCGTCACAGTCATGCAATTGCAATGCACTTCACAGTCTGAAGTGCATTGCAAATCTAATGTCTAAGTGTAGTAAATTATTCAAGTTTATTTAAATCTAAAGTACCTCAAAGTTCTTTATACTATATTCCTGTATTAGAACTTTATGTTGCACTCTCTAAGTCTAATTCAAACGTTGGAAATATCTAAATGGTGAAAAAAGACAAGTACATTTTATAATATACTACTTAAACAGTCTAGACCACACTGACCACTGCCTGTATTCATTTACACAACCATTTGCGAAACCGCTACATCTTCTTTCAATCATGGCGGCTTTATCTACATTTGGTAAACAGTTTACGAGGTATGAAGCACTACGAAGTTGCTTATAATAACCTTGGGTTGTGAAGCTTTCACTCTCGCAAGCTTTTTTTATACATGTAAATGAAGCTACTATTTTTTCAAAACTTTTTGAAAAGAAAAGTCTCAATAGCAAAATATTTTTACTACTCACATATTAAAGGCAAAACAACTCCCAACATCACCTCAGAGATAAGATGAAACATCCCACTCAGCATCACTTCAGAGATAAGATGAAACATCCCACTCAGCATCACTTCAGAGGTGAGATGACATCTCTTACTTATCTCTTCAAGTCAACTTTTCGACAAAATTCTCCAAAAGTTAACATTATATTGTGTCGGGTTTCTAGAGGGTCATAACTATACCCAATTTTGTCCTTCCTCTCCTAAGCCTAATAATTAAATTTTAGGCCTAATATACGCAAACTTAAACGCATAGTGCAGTACATTTATGTACCATACTAGGCTTAGGAAAAGTTCAGTTTGGGTTTAGCCTTCGGTTTCGAGTACTTTGCATTACCAATACTACAAAAGGGGATTTTTTTCTGGAGGGGCCCACAGAACACTTTTGGATAAATACCCTTTTGTCGAAATATGTTCTATAAATTGTGGAGGATACGATGAATAATTCAACTACAGCAGAGTCTGCTTTCGTGTGGCATAAACTCTTTCTCCACCTTTGAAATATAAAAATAAACAAAGAAAACAAATGTCTTTTCGAGTGAACAAATCCACAAGGGCCGTGACGAGGATTCGAACCTGCGTCCGAGAGCATCCCAGACGCTGCCTTAATCGACTGAGCTACAATATGGTGTCTTTTCCAGTAGTACACTGAGTACAAACGTCTTTTCACCCATTGCACACATAACAATATGATCTAAATATTTAAATGCAACAGGAAGTGTAAGTGCATGTGGAGTAGCAACAAATGTTTTGAGTGAACACTTTCATAGATTTTTTTTTGCATCGACTTGATCGGAGAGCAACCTATTGAGTTCTGGCAGACGAGGAGTCACAATAACGTGGCTGAAATATGTTGACCAAACCACACAATAGAAAGTGAAGGGACGATGGCGACGTTTCGGTCCGTCCTGGACCATTCTCAAGTCGATTGTGATGAGGGTAGGAGGCGAAGGACAACAAATAGGCAGGAGAGAGATGAGAAGAAAATTTTTACAGGAAGAAAAACAAGGCAAAAGATACGAAAGGTAAGGTGTAATAAAGGAAATAGTAATAGGAATAAGAAGGGGATCGTGAGAGAAAACAAGGGAAAGAAAAAGAAAGAAGGAAAGAGAAAGAAAGATAAGTGGAAGGGTAAGCTTATGTTAGGTCACGCGGTCCTTACGATCCCTTACTTATTCCTATTACTTTCTCCCTTCTTAATGGGTGGTTATAAATAGGAGCTGCCTCGTATGGGCCAATAGGCCTTCTGCAATTACCTTTGTTCTTATTCCTATTACTATTTGCAGGCGATGAGTCACAATAACGTGGCTGAAGTATGTTGACCAGACCACACACTAGAAATTAAAGGGACGACGACGTTTCGGTCCGTCCTGGACCATTCTCAAGTCGATTGTCTTGACAATCGACAAGACAATCGACTTGAGAATGGTCCAGGACGGACCGAAACGTCGTCGTCCCTTCAATTTCTAGTGTGTGGTCTGGTCAACTCCTATTACTATTCTCTTTATTACACCTTACCTTTCGTACCTTTTGCCTTGCTTTTTCTTCCTCAAAGATTTCCTTCTCACCTCTCTCTCTCTTGCCTATTTATTGTCCTTCGCCTTCTTCCCTCATTTACGGGCTATTCATGCCCGTGCCACCTATTGGGTGGCTTAATCTTTATCTATCAATCAATCTTCCCTCATCTTATTGAGTTCTTGTTGTTATATTAGCTAAGCACGATCCCAATCACCGTAATATCTTCACTATACACAACACCCAACACAGTAATATCTTCACTATACACAACACCCAACACAGTAATATCTTCACTATACACAACACCCATCGCAGTAATATCTTCACTATACACAACACCCAACACAGTAATATCTTCACTATACACAACACCCATCCCAGTAATATCTTCACTATACACAACACCCATCCCAGTAATATCTTCACTATACACAACACCCATCCCAGTAATATCTTCACTATACACAACACCCAACACAGTAATATCTTCACTATACACAACACCCATCCCAGTAATATCTTCACTATACACAACACCCATCCCAGTAATATCTTCACTATACACAACACCCATCGCAGTAATATCTTCACTATACACAACACCCAACACAGTAATATCTTCACTATACACAACACCCAACACAGTAATATCTTCACTATACACAACACCCATCCCAGTAATATCTTCACTATACACAACACCCATCCCAGTAATATCTTCACTATACACAACACCCAACACAGTAATATCTTCACTATACACAACACCCATCACAGTAATATCTTCACTATTCACGGTATCTTACACAAATCATCCTCACAGCGTCTGGGAACAAGTGACAGGACGAACAATCCAGCTGATTTTCTCACTATGGGGAGAGAGGGGAGAGTGGTCATGCTGATATGACATCATGGTCACTCACAGGATGAGTGATGCTGCCCAATATTGTCACTATGACGGTATGGTCACTCACAGGATGAGTGATGCTGCCCAATATTGTCACTATGACGGTATGGTCACTCACAGGATGAGTGATGCTGCCCAATATTGTCACTATGACGGTATGGTCACTCACAGGATGAGTGATGCTGCCCAATATTGTCACTATGACGGTATGGTCACTCACAGGATGAGTGATGCTGCCCAATATTGTCACTATGACGGTATGGTCACTCACAGGATGAGTGATGCTGCCCAATATTGTCACTATGACGGTATGGTCACTCACAGGATGAGTGATGCTGCCCAATATTGTCACTATGACGGTATGGTCACTCACAGGATGAGTGATGCTGCCCAATATTGTCACTATGACGGTATGGTCACTCACAGGATGAGTGATGCTGCCCAATATTGTCACTATGACGGTATGGTCACTCACAGGATGAGTGATGCTGCCCAATATTGTCACTATGACGGTATGGTCACTCACAGGATGAGTGATGCTGCCCAATATTGTCACTATGACGGTATGGTCACTCACAGGATGAGTGATGCTGCCCAATATTGTCACTATGACGGTAATGGTCACTCACAGGATGAGTGATGCTGCCCAATATTGTCACTATGACGGAATGGTCACTCACAGGATGAGTGATGCTGCCCAATATTGTCACTATGACGGTAATGGTCACTCACAGGATGAGTGATGCTGCCCAATATTGTCACTATGACGGTAATGGTCACTCACAGGATGAGTGACTGCTGCCCAATATTGTCACTATGACGGTAATGGTCACTCACAGGATGAGTGACTGCTGCCCAATATTGTCACTATGACGGTAATGGTCACTCACAGGATGAGTGATGCTGCCCAATATTGTCACTATGACGGTAATGGTCACTCACAGGATGAGTGATACTGCCCAATATTGTCACTATGACGGTAATGGTCACTCACAGGATGAGTGATACTGCCCAATATTGTCACTATGACGGTAATGGTCACTCACAGGATGAGTGATAGCTGCCCAATATTGTCAGCTATGACGGTATGGTCACTCACAGGATGAGTGATACTGTCCCAATATTGTCAGTATGACGGTAATGGTCACTCACAGGATGAGTGATACTGTCCAATATTGTCACTATGACGGAATGGTCACTCACAGGATGAGTGATACTGCCCAATATTGTCACTATGACGGAATGGTCACTCACAGGATGAGTGATACTGCCCAATATTGTCACTATGACGGTATGGTCACTCACAGGATGAGTGATACTGCCCAATATTGTCACTATGACGGAATGGTCACTCACAGGATGAGTGATGCTGCCCAATATTGTCACTATGACGGAATGGTCACTCACAGGATGAGTGATGCTGCCCAATATTGTCACTATGACGGAATGGTCACTCACAGTATGAGTGATGCTGCCCAATATTGTCACTATGACGGTATGGTCACTCACAGGATGAGTGATGCTGCCCAATATTGTCACTATGACGGTATGGTCACTCACAGGATGAGTGATGCTGCCCAATATTGTCACTATGACGGTATGGTCACTCACAGGATGAGTGATGCTGCCCAATATTGTCACTATGACGGTATGGTCACTCACAGGATGAGTGATGCTGCCCAATATTGTCACATTGACGGAATGGTCACTCACAGGATGAGTGATGCTGCCCAATATTGTCACTATAACGGTATGGTCACTCACAGGATGAGTGATGCTGCCCAATATTGTCACTATGACGGAATGGTCACTCACAGGATGAGTGATGCTGCCCAATATTGTCACTATGACGGAATGGTCACTCACAGGATGAGTGATGCTGCCCAATATTGTCACTATGACGGAATGGTCACTCACAGGATGAGTGATGCTGCCCAATATTGTCACTATGACGGAATGGTCACTCACAGGATGAGTGATGCTGCCCAATATTGTCACTATGACGGTATGGTCACTCACAGGATGAGTGATGCTGCCCAATATTGTCACTATGACGGAATGGTCACTCACAGGATGAGTGATGCTGCCCAATATTGTCACTATGACGGAATGGTCACTCACAGGATGAGTGATGCTGCCCAATATTGTCACTATGACGGAATGGTCACTCACAGGATGAGTGA
Organism: Procambarus clarkii; assembly: GCF_040958095.1. NCBI lineage: Eukaryota > Metazoa > Arthropoda > Malacostraca > Decapoda > Cambaridae > Procambarus > Procambarus clarkii. The sequence goes on from NC_091171.1 coordinate 36,485,210, forward strand.
TGCTGCCCAATATTGTCACTATAACGGTATGGTCACTCACAGGATGAGTGATGCTGCCCAATATTGTCACTATGACGGAATGGTCACTCACAGGATGAGTGATACTGCCCAATATTATCACTATGACGGTATGGTCACTCACAGGATGAGTGATGCTGCCCAATATTGTCACTATGACGGTATGGTCACTCACAGGATGAGTGATGCTGCCCAATATTGTCACTATGACGGTATGGTCACTCACAGGATGAGTGATGCTGCCCAATATTGTCACTATGACGGTATGGTCACTCACAGTATGAGTGATACTGCCCAATATTGTCACTATGACGGTATGGTCACTCACAGGATGAGTGATGCTGCCCAATATTGTCACTATGACGGAATGGTCACTCACAGGATGAGTGATGCTGCCCAATATTGTCACTATGACGGTATGGTCACTCACAGGATGAGTGATGCTGCCCAATATTGTCACTATGACGGTATGGTCACTCACAGGATGAGTGATGCTGCCCAATATTGTCACTATGACGGTATGGTCACTCACAGGATGAGTGATGCTGCCCAATATTGTCACTATGACGGTATGG